>NC_139516.1:193084172-193684172 GCF_947247035.1 Vipera ursinii
CACAGCTCCTATGTGATCTTCCAGGGAGAGCTGCGAGTCTAGGAGGACACCCAGGTTGCGGGCCCTATCAACAGGGGGTAGTAACTCATCCCCGATGTTAAGGGATGGGATGCTCTGAGTAACCTGGCTTGCCGGTACGTACAGCCATTCAGTCTTGTCCGGGTTCAGTTGAAGCCTGTTCCTCCCCATCCATTCCCGGACCGCTTTCAGGCAGCGGGACATCACGTTGAGGGCATCACTGATGTTGTTTGGAGTTGAGATGAAAAGCTGGGTGTCATCAGCATACTGATGGTACCCTACTCCAAAGCTACGAATGATCTCACCCAGCGGTTTCATGTAGATGTTGAACAGGAGAGGCGAGAGGACCGACCCCTGAGGGACTCCGCAAACGAGAGGCCTCGGAGTCGACCTCTGTCCCCCTGCCAGCACCGACTGCGAGCGACCCTGGAGAAAGGAGGAGAACCAACGCAGAACCGTGCCTCCCACTCCCAGTCCCCTGAGGCGCTGCAGCAAGATACCATGGTCGATGGTATCGAAAGCCGCCGAAATGTCTAATAAGACTAGGACAGAGGAATGGCCCCTGTCCCAGGCTCTCCAGAGATCATTCATCAGAGCGACCAATGCCGTCTCCGTGCTGTAGCCCGGCCTGAAGCCCGATTGGCACGGGTCTAGATAAACCGCTTCATCCAGGACCTGAGGAAGTTGGTGCGCCACCACGCTCTCAACACCACGCTCGCAAGGAAGCGAAGATTGGAGACTGGACGAAAGTTATTCAATGAGGATGGGTCCAAGGTGGGCTTCTTGAGGAGAGGTCTCACCACCGCCTCCTTCAAGGCGGTGGGGAAGTGACCCTCACTCAGAGAAGCAGAGATGACCGCCAGGAACCAGCCTCGTGTCCCCTCTCGAGCCGCATAAGCCAGCCAGGAAGGGCACGGGTCCAGTAAGCATGTGGAGGAGCTCAACCTCCTCATAATCCTGTCCACTTCCTTAGGAGTCACAGGATCAAATTCCTCCCAGATGACGTCGACAAGACTGTCCATGTCTTGTTCTTCCAACTCAGCCCAGTTGGAGTCCAGGCCGGTTCGAATCTGAGCAATTTTATCCAGCAGATATTGACCGAATTCCTCGGCTCGACCCTGCAAGGGTTCCTCCCTCACCTCTTGGTTCAGTAGGGAGCGAGTCACCCTGAACAAGGCAGCCGGGCGATTATCTGCGGACGCGATGAGGGTGGAAAAGTAGTTGGATTTTGCCACCCTTATCGCAGCGAGATAAGACCTGGTGAGGATTCTTAACCGCAATCGGTCGGATTCGGATCGACTGGATCTCCAACGGCTCTCTAGGCCCCGTCTCCGACGCTTCATCTCCCGGAGCTCCGCGGTGAACCATGGGGCTCGCTGGGATCTGCGCCGGGTCAGAGGCCGCATGGGTACAACTCGGTCCAGAGCCTCCGTGGCTGCCTTTTCCCAGGCTTCCACTAAGGCATCCGCCGAGCTGTGAGCAGGGAGTGCATGCGCATCCCCAAGCGCTGCCTGGAACCTATCAGGGTCCATTAGGCGCCTAGGGTGGTACCATCTGGTTGGCACCGTGCACCCATGGTGGGGAGTGGCAAAGGGGAAGTCTAGCCGTAGAAGGTGATGATTGGTCCATGACAGGGGCGTAACAGTCGTGGCACCCCCACTGATATCATCACGCCACCGTCCAGACAAGAACACCAAGTCTGGGGTGTGGCCTCCCTCATGAGTCAGTCCAGAAATTATTTGCGACAGGTCCATGGCCGGCATGGAAGCCATGAACTCCCGAGCCAGTTCGGACGATCCTCCCAGGGACGGTAGGTTAAAGTCGCCCAAGACCATGAGTTTTGGGAATTCAACCACCAACCCTGAGAGGACATCGAGTAGCTCGGGCAGGGCTGCCGCTGCACGATTAGGTGGTAGGTACACCAGCAGCAGGCCCAACTGCGCCCCCGGGCCATATCTCAGAAGGAGAGACTCACACCCGACCATCTGAGGGACGGTGGTCTCTCGCGGGCTAAGGGACTCCCTGATGATAACTGCCACTCCCCCGCCCCTCCCATGGGTCCGAGGCTGGTGCAGCACCTGGAAACCTGGCGGGCAGAGGTCAACCAGGGGGACACCACCCTCTGGGCCCAGCCAGGTTTCCGTGATGCAAGCCAGGTCCGCGTGCTCGCTCTCCACTAGGTCACGAATGAGGTGAGCCTTGTTAGCTATGGACCTGGCATTCAGGTAGACCAGCCTTAGGATAGGAGGCTGCACACCTTCGCTCCCGGGTCCTCCGGGGAAGTACAGAGGGTCGGAGCGTCTCACCGCTTGCACAGAGCAGAGATGACACTCCCGGTGATGATATGGCCCTCTGTTTGTGCACCTTCTGCCGTTCCCCACCATCCTGGGAATAGGTTGTTCCTCAGTTCACCACTGGGTTTTGTCGGCGACTGGTCCTCGTTTTTCACCATCGCGAATGGTCGTAGGCCTGGCCTGCGATATGGTAGCTGGAAGGCCTGCCTTTCCCGAGCAACCATAGTCTTTTCCCGCCCCCCTCCCTAACCCGACATAAAACTTGAGTAGAAACTTAACCAGGGGCCTCTTGTTGGTCTTGTGATGCAGGCCCCTGACCCTGCCTGGCCATCTCTCAGAGGCCCAATGGTCGGGCCCGTCATCGAGGTTCGATGTATTGAAGGCAGGACGAACCCAGGAGAGGGGGGAACTCCTGAGGGCGAGTAGATCTATGCTTGAATATTGGAGAAGCATAGGGAGCATTGGGAAGCATTGGGAAGGCGGTCCCCTGGGTGGAGCATTGGAAGGAGGGTCGAGTCGGGTAGGTGGATATCTGGACCGTCATCCAACCACTGCCACTTGGCTGGGTGAACCCCAGAAGCAGGCCACTCCCCATCCTCTCACGATGGGTTGTGACTCTGCTTCTGGGGGTGGTCCAGGACCCACTCTGGGTGAAGCATACCCCATAGAGCTCTCACCTCTATGGGGCTGCAGGTGTAGGACAGGCCACTCTGCCACCGTGGCTTGCACCCAGGCCCATCATGTCCTGTGGGGCGAGGGAGGGCAGGGGGTTCGGAGCTGGTGGAAGCAAGATGATGATGGCCTCGGTGGTCTAGTCGCCGTCATCTCCACTGGTCAGCTGCATCGTGGCGTCTTTAGGTTGTTGATCGGCACGGAGACACCGTTGGTACCCAGGGTGCGGGCCGGAGACGCCACGCCACGTCTAGTAGTGCTGCCGTTGAGGGTTTTTGGTGAGTTGGTCGGCCGGGGCCTGGAGAAGCTTAGCGCCGTTGTCAAGGCCCCTCGGTGGTGGTCTATCGGGTCCGCATAGCCGGTCTGCGGCGTCTCCTTGATCCCATGGAGACGCTGCCATTGTTCAGGAGCAGGCCAGAAGGTTGAGGCAGGGTAACGACTCCGGTCCTGCTCAGGGCGGTTGCTGCGGCTGCCTCTTCCACCGCCTAGCTGATCCATTTGATCCGCGGGGTCTTTCCCAATCTTCCCAGGTGCCGCCGTTGCCCAGGGAGGCATAACAGGGAGCCGAGGGTGGAGGCACCGGCCCCACTCCAGATGGCTGCAGCAGCTGCAGCGGGTCAGGGGCGCCCCACCGCCACTGCCTCCGCCGGGGTTCAGGCCCGTGGGGAGACGACAGACTAGGGCCCCGCGGGGTTCTCGCCGTCGCCGTTGCTGACGATGCCGCTGCCTCCGCCACCCAGCTGGTCCGCGGCGCCTCCGTTGATCGATTGGAGATGCTGCCGCAGCCCGGGAGTCGAACAGGGGGGGGGTCGGGGCAGGGCAAAGATGTTGGCCCCTCTTGGATGGCAGCAATGGTTGTGGTGGCTTAGGGGCGGGCCGGTGATGCCCCGTCGCCACTGCCACCGTCGCTTTTAGGCTCCTTGGACAGACGGTCAGCTTGGGGGCTGGAGAGCCATCGCTGCTGCCGCTGGTGATTTCGTTGCCGGCGCCTCCGCCGCACAGCTGCATGATTGTTTCAATATTTGCATGCAAAGCACAACTTTTCAAGGCTGACTCTTAATTGATCTTAAAGTAATACAGAAAGCTCATTTCACACTAAAATATGTGATCAGCAGTAGTCAGTGAGCCGTCTTCCAGATGTTGTAACTGCTTACAATTTTACGTGCTGGCTAGGGTTGATAGGAGTTGGATTTCAGTAACATATGGACAATTGCACATTGCCCATTCCTGCTTTTGATAACTTAAATAATGAGACAACAGCAGTTAAAACCATACAGAGTGCTGAACAGGCTAATTAAAACAGCATGTAAGTAAGCTTAAGAACAGCAACAATTGAAAACAATCCAGAGAACTCCAAATTTTATTGTGAACAATTAAAATCACTTAAAAAAAGACTGGTGCCTTTCAAGACTACCCAAATAGGGACCAAATTGTCATCTCATGTAGGTGGAAAGAAACCCATGTAGAGTCTTTTACCATGAATATCACAAAGACCATACTCCTAGGACCTATGCTGACTCAGGAATTCTGGGAGTTGAAGTCCATGAGTCATAAAAGAGCCGAGGTTGCCTACCCCTGCCCTAGGTAATAGTCATTCATGAATTGGTCACTGAAAGTGATGTAGTATGCTGTGGTTGATAGTGTGGCTTTAAAATACCAGAATAACTGCACCATTCATTTCTTTATCATTTTTTTTAGTCTTTTTTTTCCTTGGAAAATAAGCAGCATGGTCTCAACAAATGGCAGGCCCTGACAGCTATCAAAAGAGAAGCAAAATAGGTTTGACCTAGGTTAAAATGTTGATTGGGTGACCACCTAAGAAATGCAGATGGAAGATAAACCATGAATTCTTCGCTCCAAACAATGGCAAATAGCTTCTACATCATGACAGGAAAACTGTGTGAGTACATTCATGAAGTCACCAGAAGCCAGGTTCTAGTTGAAAGCAATTTTTTTCTTCTGTAATGAAACACATTATATTTCTAAAACTTCAATAGGCTAGTTCTGCTCTCTTTTAACCTTTACATTTAAATAAACAAGAAATAGTATGTACAAAGCAAAGCACTAATCTCCAGCATCATTTTTATGTATAAGAATGCCTCTGAACAGCCTCATCCTAGCCCTGAAGGAATTCTCAGAAAATAAAAATCATGGGTGGCTGAGGCTCTGTTCATTTTCTTAGGAAAATCAAAACATAAGAAAATCTTTATGCAATAAAACAAACTATGTAGCATATTTAAAAGTAGTGGTGGGGATCAACTTTATCTCCTAAGTAAAGAGATTTTGCAATTGGCTTTTGAGAATCATTTGTAAGAAATCTTAACATCCTCAGTGTGCTCACCTGCCCCACATTTATTTTATTTATTAAACAAATTTAGTATATATTTATTTATTAAGCAACTTTAAATGGTTGCCTAACACATAGGTGATTCCAGATAGCTTACAATGTTGTCTAATCCTGAGATACACCCATTAAAAGCCATCAGTTTATAACATACAATGTAAATATTAACAAACATACAGACTTGAATAGTAACAAACATGCAATTAATTCTTTGTAACAAAAATGTATGTCGCTTCTTTTCATCGTAAAAGGAAGGGTTTCCATTTTTCACTTACTGAACCAGTTTAGTTCAAAGGGCAACTATGACTGCAAATTGATTCAATTGAAAGAAGAAATTCATTCTTTATAATGATAGCACAAATTAATACTAACATATTATTAAATGCCATTCTTTACTTTCAGCTTTACATCATTACAAGGTGTGCCTCAATATATCAGACTATCAGCTAGAAAATAACCACACCAACCTAAAAGAGAGTTGGGAAAAAAAAGGGAACAGTGATAAAGATAGCAGTCCTCTTTAATGGAGCCATTCTTTACCTCCTATTATTCTCAGAACAGCTACCTCTATTAAATTGTCAGGAACTAATATATGTTTCTGCAGATCCATATAGTTTTAAGGTCCTTTCTCCATATGTCAGAAATGTCTGCAAGGCAAGGAAACTCATTCCACTGGGAATATTCAACATATCATCTGAATGTGTAGAGTTCCTAGCCCTCTGAAGGCTTTCCCAGCATCCACCCTTAAAGGAGGTCATCCAAAGTTCTTTTTGTTCAGAAAGTTGATAAATCAAAGCTGTAGAGTTAGTGGAATGGGGTTAGAAGACAGGGAAGAATACCCAATAAAATACAGGGGTAAAAAGACAACTAAATACTTTAAAAGATGATGGTGATGGTGATGGGATGATGATAATGGATATTTATGCATCAAATATGCCCATCTCACACACAGAATGATGATGATGATGATGATGATGATGATGATGATGATGATGATGATGATGATGGAAGGGATCTTGGAGGTCATCTAGTCCAACCCCCTGCTCAGGCATGAAACCCTATACTATTATAGATAAATGGCTGTCCAGTCTCTTCTTAAAAGCTTCCATTGTTGGAGCATTCACCACTTCTGGAGGCAGGTTGTTCCACTGGTTAATTGTTCTAACTGTCAGGAAGTTTCTCCTTAGTTCTTGGTTGCTTCTGTCTTTGGTTAGTTTCCATCTTGTCCTGCCTTCAGGTGCTTTGGAGCATAGCTTGACTCCCTCTTCTTGGTGGCAACCCCTGAGATATTGGAAGACTGCTACCATGTCACCTCTAGTCCTTCTTTTCATTAAACTAGACATACCTAATTCCAGCAACTGTTCCTCGTATGTTTTAGCTTTCAGTCCACTTATCATCTTTGTTGCTCTTCTCTGTACTTTTCTAGAGTCTCAACATCTTTTTTACATTGTACATTTTTTACATGCAGGTAGTCATCGACTTACAAGAGTTCATTTAGTGATCGTTCAAAGTTACAATGGCACCAAAAAAAGTTGTGACTGTTTCTCATATTGGAACACTGCAGCATCCCAATGGTCACATGATCAAAATTCAGATGCTTCATGGTCATGTGATCACCTTTTGTGACCTTCTGACAATCAAAGTCAATGGGAAAGCCAGATTCACTTAGCAACCATGTTACTAACTTAACAACTGTGGTCAATCACAACTGTGGCAAAAAAGGCTGGAGAACAGGGCAAAACTCACTTAACAAATATCTCATGTAGCAACAGAAATTTTGGGCTCCATTGTGATCGTAAGTCGAGGACTACATGTATACAATAAATAAGAGCTCTTTCAGGGTACTAAAAATAACACCATTCAAAAAAAAAACCATATACTTCTTACTTGTAAAAAACAGAAGAGGCTGCTGGTCTAATACATTTAGGTTCTTTATAAGTAAATATAGATAGGATAGACATTTATATAAATAAAAATGACATTTGTCAATATTCCTAACTTGGCAAACTTTAGGGACATGGAATTATCATTCCCATCACCCCAGTAGTCAAACTGGATAGGAATGATAGATATAATAGGACAAGTAATTTGAGTGGGTGGATGTTTCATGTATTCTCTTCTGTTCAAAAAAAGAAATCAGTCCTCTTACTGCAAGTACATTCCTCCACACCTCTGCTTCCTTGATTAGAATACTGTATCTGAATTCTCACGCTGCTATCAGTCACTCCGTTTCCAGCTTAATAGAGTCCAGTGTCACTCTTGTGCTTTTCCACACTATGCATATTCCTCATATTCTTCAAGCCAACAGCTGTTCTGACAAGGGGCCAACTTAAACCTGTAGCTTAAAAAAGTATTACTATGACTGTTGTTATTTGATTCATCAAAGAATAAAACACTGTTAAGAACAAACAAAAGAATCACGACTTTCACTGGTGTTCTTGGGAAATTCAAGTTCCAGCCAAGAAATAGGAACTATCCAAGTAATATCTAAAAATTTGAAACGTGACTAGCAATGTTGCTATACATTTATTTCATAAGCAAATACATACGGTGGATTTTTTGTAAACTCTGCCAACAGGTCTGGGGTGAGAAGGTGGGGATGAGCGCACACATGGATTGTATAGTTGTTATGGATGGGTCTGTTTAGTCTGGCTGCTGTTTTACCTGCATTGTTTTGTTAGCAATCCAGAATCATTAACTTGAAATGGTCAGCCATACAAATTAAATCACTGGATGGATGGGTGGATGGATGGATGGATGGATTCATAGTTAATATGGGCAATATTTGTTGTTGATGATGATGGACTTGAAAATACAAGTACATAAAGGGCAATAAGTTATTTTTACTCTTATGAATTCCTGTAAGCCAAAAGAGGAAAATTATTGATAGGATTAGGAGCTAAATATTTCTGTAAATAATATTCTCTTTGGCCAAGAGTTCTTATGGGTGCAGACATGTAAAAGAAACTGACATTATTAAGGAGTGGAGAGCAAAGCCAGAATTTCCAACCCTGTTTTGCATTTGGTAGTTTCTAAAATATGAATGAGCATTCTGAGCTTGTAGAAGCATAATGTATGAATGGTTGCCATGTTTTTGATTTGCCATTTTGTAATTGGGATGAAGTTGTGCTCCTATAAGTACTTAATTGAGCTCATTCAGTAGTTTTCTGCTAAATGTCAACAGTGGGATTCTGAGGGGCTCCAGGTTCACCCAAAGGCCACAAATATGCTAATATTTCTGTACAAACCACACTGGGGTTTAGTCCTGTTATTCTGTCAACATTGCAGAAAGGCTTAAAAGCAATAAGATGTTCCGAATACAAATTTGGGACTACTTGAGAATAGTCTGTTGAAATAAATCACAGAGTTGGCATCATAAAACTAGCGTGTTATAATAAATATAACGTGTTGTAGCGATCTACACTAAAGATCTTTGTGCCATAATTCCTGTCAACACCATGTCATATGGTCCTGTCCTGAGTTCAAAAGACACATGGCAGCCCACGGCAAGGAAATCAGGTGCTGGGACAAAGTTGCCAGTTTCTGCAGGGCAAATTAAATTAGTTTTATTTTATAACCGCTAAGGAGAATTATTGCTGTGAGTCAAGTTTGTTTGTGTCATTGTTTCTTTCATTCTCGCTTAGGTGTCTTTCAGCAAGTGAAATTAAATCACATTATCATAAACTAGAAATTAAGATACCTTAATAGTGAAGTCACTAAGCATTGTTAGTTGAAAGACAATTTCATCAAAATCCAGTGAACTAATCTGAGAAGAAAACTATTTGTAATAGGAACTCTAGAAGGGACCCAGTCTCTCATCTCCCCAAATTAATCATTCTAAAGCTATTTTCCATTATGCATCTTGTCCTTCTGTCTCCACAGCACAGTCACTTCACTACACTACAAAAACAAAATGACAAGAAATTTTAAATAACCATGTCTAGATCATAATAAAATAATATAGTTGGGTGTAGTGGTTAAGGCACCAGGCAGGGAACTAGGATACCATGAATTCTAGCCCCACCTAAAGCACTGAGCCAGCTGGATCATCTTGGGACCAAGATTTTCCCTCAGCCCAAGAAAAAGAGGCAATGGCAAAACATTGCCAATATTTTCAAGTTGCCAAGAGTAAAAAAATTGACTTGAACATATACAGACATAATGTTCTAACATAGCAAGCTTCTATCAAAGGTTGCTTCTTTGATCAGCTGCCACAAAAGATTCTGCATGGACTTGTTAAAAATCATGACTGGTTCCCAAAGATGAAGACATGAGCAGAGAATTTAAAAAGGAGGGTAGTAAACAAACCTGGGTTCTTGATGCTATACAAAACTCAGCTGTAGTGAAAGATAAAGTTTTCTCCGCAATTGTTTCTATTGGATATTGTTGTAGATTGTGATGTTAAAGAAACTAATTTGATGTTGAACATGATAAAAGCAGCACAGTTACTGGTGGGATAATATTGGAAAAAGGATAGTTTGCCCACTATAGAAGAATGGGTGTTTAAAGTTTCGAATCTTGCAGAAATGTCTAAGATTTCTGCTTATTTGAAAGATCATTCACAGGAAAGATATATTTCAGTTTGGAGGAGATGGATAAATTATATTCAGAACAAATATGGGACTAAAAAGTACCATTTAGCTTATGAGTAGATTTTAGTGGGATATTGTTATTGGTACTTTGTTTGTAGTTATATTAAAGGGGAGTTAAAGCACATTATGAATTTGGTTAATTGTATATTATGCATAATTTTTATTTAGAATATGATTATTGTAACTATAATCCTGTATTTAGCTCTGGGAAGTGGGGGGGAAGTGGGTGGGTTTGGGGTGGGAGGGATTTGCGGATATATTGTAAAATTTTGTTTTTGTAAAACTCTTTAATAAAAAAAACTCAGCTGTAGCAAGAAAAAGACAAGATGTGGGGGCTGCCAGTTCTTTTGTTATTCATGATGTGTAATAATACTACTAGGTTTGTGCAACATATGACTTATCTGTTGTTTCTCCACTACAGTTCCAGAAACAGTTCTAGGAACTTTAAGTGTTCACAAGGAGAGCTGTCTGTGGCCTATTTCTTGAATGATTATAAGTTTATTTCAGTCAGGCTTTACCATGAAAAGCATGCATTCAGCTTTGCAATTGATAACCATTTCTGGAACGAGACATATTCCAAAATCTTGGATGCACAGAAATAATTCAGAACTGAGAGAGCTATTCTTAAGTTCTTGGGTCTAGGATAAAAATCTGGCAGGAAGCCTTGCTGAACCCAGGGGAGACCATCTGAATAGACAAGGCTAGGATGGAGCTGTAATTTACATTGCCCTTGATTTTTTTCCCCTCTTTCAGAATTGTTCATATTCTAACTGGAGTCTTTTTCTCTGTGCATTTATTTTACCAACTTGCATTTCTGTTCCCAAAAGTCAATCTTGTTCAAAACATTGTCAGATGTGTCAACTTCCAGTCTGTTTCCTAGATAGCTCTGTAACTTCACTGAAATAATAAAGCTGTGGACTTACGTCAAGTTTGTCTCTGTGCTTTACAAAAGGAGCTGCTATCTGACTGTTAACGCCTTCAATGAGCTGTTTGGGCCACCCAGATGAAGCTGCTACAAAATGGAGCTTGCATTTTGCAGTTAAACACTTCAAGGAGATAAGCTACTGCTACATCAATTATCTCCCTGTAAGAGACCGTGATGGGAATTCACACTATCACATTCCATTCTCCCAGCAGTTCACATCTACAATGAGTAAAAATAGAACTGTGATGGAATGAAGATGTGTGTGTGTGTGTGTGTGTCTGTGTGAAAACAAATAGAATCACCCAGGAGTGTGATTCAAGTTTGACAGGGGTGAAAGTAAAAGATACATTAGAACTGCATATCCAAAACCATCAATGACTGTATTACTATATATACTCAAAACAACTGTAATAAAAAAATGAGAAAACTTAGGGGTACCCTATTAGTACCAGAAAAAGATATTATGGGTTTTTTAAAACAATTTCTTATTCAGCTTGATTAAAACATCATGTTCTGCTTTCATAAAGTTTTTTTTTTAAAAAAATAAATGAATAGTAAATATACTGTATACAATTGTACATATTGTTGCCACAGTGAATGCCTCTTCAGTACAAATAGTGGACTTTGCAATTAAGAATGCCTATTAAAGATATACTGTGTAACTTTTTGGTAGGAACCTGTGTTGCCATGTCTTGTGCATTGAGTTTGTTTTAATATATAATGCTTGAATCACTCAAAATATTTGATACTTTACATCCAAGTAATCTACATCCTCTTAATTCTGTTTTTTAATTAAGACCTACAGAAGAAATCCTTTATTGGTACCCCTTCTAAATCTACATTAAAGTTAGTGTTAACCATAGGAAGGTTCTCCTCTGTCATGCTGTCTTATAAAATTCTCTGAATGGGAGGCACACATACTTGGCTCGTACAACTCAAATTTTTAGCTAAAACTTTCTCATGAGGAAGAAGCATTTGCTCTGTCTGATAAGGAGTTGTGCAGAAGTGTTAGGAAGTTACCACTGGATTTACATATCACATTGTAAGCTTTCAGTTCTGCAGAACTTAAGGCCATTTAATAATGCATTTTAGCACTACTATCTTAAGCTTCTTAACCGATCCTGAGCGTACATATATGAGACATGTTTTAGTCTTCAAACATCATAGGTCCTATGAATTTCATGGCTGACTTTAGGCAAGTTTATTTAACTATTAAGTCCCAATAATTAAATGAGGATTTCCTTGTCAAGTAGGCTTATCACCATAACCCTAGAATTGATTAGCCATTCCAAGTTTTGTATATTCAGCTAGAGAATTTATAGTCACAAAACTAATCTCCTTGTAGTCAGTATTAAACACATGGATAGCACCACTGATCTTCATGCAATGCAGAGCTTACACAAGTTGAACTGAGGTTGAACAGAATGGCATAATTATGTGGTTCTTGGCTTTCCATGCAATTCTGAAGGCTGGTCCTGGATATTGATAGCATGTTTCATGACCCTTGTGCCTGGAAAGAGTTTTCTTGATTTAAGTCAAATACATTTAGTTAACTCTTGAGTGTAGTGTAAATATTTATCTGGCAGTCTGACATGGAGGTTGCTCAGAAATTAGAGAGCCTCCCTTTCTTTTTTCATGTGTGTAGGAAATGTACGGGCAAATGTATTCAGGAGCTGAAATCTGATTTGTTCAGGTTGACTAGTTTGAGCAATGTTCAAGTGCTCCTGCTTTGGAATCTAGCAATTTTATCTGGAAGGTTAAATAAGGAAAGTTAGGAATGTATTTTTAGGGGAGGAATTGTGACATTAACATTTTAAAATCTATTGGTTAGATTATTGTTAGTTGCCTAGGATGTATGTGTAGAACAGCGTTTCCCAACCTTAGGAACTTGAAGATGCGTGGACTTCAACTGGCTGGGGAATTCTGGGAGTTGAAGTCCACGCATCTTCAAGTTCCTAAGGTTGGGAAACGCTGGTGTAGAATACATAAGAGCTGGAACACCCTCACCCAATCAGATCTGATGGGATGGGCAGTTACTCTCAGGGACAGTAGTCCCTGCTTGTATTTAGGGATGCTATCTTTATGCCAGTAATTGCTGTCTGGTGCATATTTACACATTTGACAAAAGTCAAAAACAACAACAACAACAAGCTTCTTTCAACAAGTAAAAAACAAGGAAAAAGTCAAGGAAACAATTGGCTCATTAGTGGTAGAAAGTGGCAAGAAGGTAACAAGCAACAGGAAGAGAGCAGACGACTTAACTCATTTTTTGCATCCGTCTTTACACAAAGGGGAAAAAAAACCAGTCCAACCTATCAAAAACAGTACTGTAAAAAATAGATTAGAAAGACAAGTTAAGACAGGCAAGAAAATGGTAAGTGAGCACCTGTCCACCCTGAACGAATTCAAATCACCAGGATCAGATGGATTACACCAGAGAGAGGAGGAGAAAGGAATTACCTCACCGTATTTTGTGTTTGTTTTTTTCAATAGATGTTTTCCTTTTTCTTCTCTCTTGTTTTGTCATGCTCTTTAACAGCACAATCACATACTTCTTTCAAAATGAAGACCCACTAAAATCATTAGAGCTGATTCCCGGTATTGTTGATGTAGGAAATCATGAAAGAAATCAAAGAAAACATTCTTAAGTGAAAGACCACATTAAATTAATGTAGGTTTAAGCTGCCATTTCTACCAAATTACTTTGCGAAGTAGGAAATGGTGCATGCATGTGAGTTTTCCAAAACCAGGGTTTGTATTTCCTCTGTTCTTGAAATCAATTTTGCGGAGTAAATAATTATACCAGTTTCAGGCTGGTGTGATGGCTAGGTCTAACCTGTGACTATGAAAGGCAAAGCCCTTTTCAATGGCAGAGAATTAAATCTTAGTTAGCCAAGCTCTTGAAATCTATATACACTGAGATTGGGGGAGGGGGGTTTCTTTAATTGTTTGCTAAAGTGACTCTAAAAATAGAATAATAACTTCAAATAGAAGGATAAAAGAAAACAGAAACATGGTAAAAAATAAAATATAAATAAATAAACAGGAAGTTTATAATTGTGATGAAGCATAGAGAGTTCAATATGTCATTTAAAAAAAACTAGAAATTTCTGTAGAATTCCAAAAATGATGTCTATATTATTTCAACAATAAATGCACATAATTATATAAGAAGAAAGGAAAAGTGATAAGAGAAAGGAAAAAAAATAAAAACCAGTATTAGGAAATGATTCCATTTTAAATTCCTACTGCTGATGCCATGACAGATATTTACAAAAGGATTACGTTTTTAAAACAGGGAAAGGAATGTTCTGCTGAATATCCCATGTCCTTTGCTATGTTTAATAAAATGCTACAATTTTTTTTCAGAGAAATGTTGCTTCATTTCTATAGAAAATTGGTGGGCTTGAGATGGTGATGAAACATTTGGCAGTGATAAATCCGCAATTTGCAAACAAAACTCATTCAGTTTGAAATCTGCTGCCGGTTGTTTTTGAAAATTGGTTTTATTTTATTAGGAAGAGAGAAGTGGCATTCCTAGTGTTGCCTCAGTTTGTCCATGGGGATTTCATGTATCTTTCCAAGTGTATTTATTGTTCCCCAAAGAACAGGCTTTGACAGGCTCAAAGTCTAAAGTTCCCTATTTGTTGACAGAAACCGTTGGATAGCCAGCAATAGAGTAAGCTTACATGTACTGACTTGGTATCACTGTAGCTTTAATTTGAAAAATCTGCTTCCCCAGTGTAGGAAAACACAGGTTTTGGGGGGAAAAAGCACACATGCAATTGAATCCTATACCAGTGATACTGTTTTCTATTGATTCCTGTTAATTGACAGATCTATTGCTGAAAATGCCACAATATGAATGTTCAGGTGGTTATTATTATTAGTCATAGAATAAATCTTCAGTTGTCAATATGACGAGAGTCAACACTTTGCAATATTTTGGTATGTATTGATCAGACGTAGAGAATGTCGATTGGTGGCCCCCAGGGGGAGATCCTTCTCTGTGGGCACCCCGGATCTATGGAATCAGCTACCGGTTGAGCTCCGGATGGTGCCCGATCTTCGCTCCTTTCGCCGCGATCTAAAAACATTTCTATTTGAACAATCCAGTCTGGCCTGAGGGGGGATTGGCGGGGTTTTTACGGTTGTTTTATAGGGGTTTTAATATAGTATTGATTGTTTTTAGTGGGCATGTATTTAATCTTTTTTTAATTTTTGTAATTCTGTATTTTTTATTCTTGCCCTGTTCACCGCCCTGAGTCCTTCGGGAGAAGGGCGGTATAGAAATATTATTAAATAAAATAAATAAATAAATAAAATAAGTAAATGCTTTTTTGTTCAGTTTTTCTTGCTATTTGAGAGAGAAAAAGTCCTTTTATCTCTTCTACATCAAAAGAAAAAGAAAAAGTGCAAAATACAATGATGTGTTTGCTTATTATATCAAGTTGGGATTTTATGAATAGATCCAGGCTTTCTTAATTTTCTAATTTTAGAAAGCACTCTTCTTCTCACATTATGGAAAATATTATCATCCAGTAAATCATCCTGAATCATATCTAGACCCAACTGCCTTGGTGGTCCTTGCCTGCCCCCAAAACATGGTTCAATCTTATGTTAATGGAGAGAAATGAAAGGTAAGGGGCAGAATATAATGGAATAATGGGGAATAATGCAGGAGATGGAAAGCAAGTTCATCAGCAGGAAAGGAAAGCACCGAAGAAGGTATTAACCAAATGATAAACTGGAGAAAGGAATGGAGTATCAGAGCTTCCCTAAGTGGCAATTAGACAGAGTTTCCTCAGCCCAAGTACCACAGGCAGTAAGGAAGACAATAGATATGTGTGTGTGTGTGTTGTGTGCATATAAGAATCACAAGTTACAAAATATGTTCATGAGAGTTTTGTGAGCTGCTCCGTCTAGGTGGAAAATTTCCCACCAATGGCTTCCATCTGGCATTCTCCAAAGTAACATGGACTCCTAAATGGCACTTGGGGAAAATTTCAATGGCTATCTTGCAGTTCTAGATTCAACTCACATTCGTCTAGCAGGATGATGGATTCTCTGATGATTATCCAAGACATATACATGACCCCAGAGGGAATTGTTTTAAAAAAAATCAAGATGGTGCTTGCAATCTTTTAATGGGCAGGGTTCCAATAGTGCCGTTACAGCTGGCATCTTCGCATTTTTAATCCTACCCTCTTCCTACCCTCTTCCCACCAGTTAGGGCACCAGAACTGAATTTATAAGAAAGAAAGGAAGGAAGGAAGGAAGGAAGGAAGGAAGGAAGGAAGGAAGGAAGGAAGGAAGGAAGGAAGGAAGGGATTGAAAGCTTCTAGTTAGAACTAACTGAAGCTGTAAAGTCTGTTTGGAAGAGTATCTAATAGGTTCTGCAGAACCTTTTATTTTGGGGCAACTGTATTGGGCAACTGTTTTTTGGGCAACTTACAGCGCAAATGTAAGTCTCTCCTTAAGCTATGCTTAAATTGCTATAAATAAAGCAAATATTACAAAGAAATTATGAGCCAGTTTGCCTTTTTTCATTCGTTCCAGAAGCCTCAGAAGCTTTTTGAGACAAGGCAGGTGGTATGTATCACAACGTTCCTTCCTGGAATCAGGATTCAGACTTAGCACAGCAAATCTGCTTCTCCTACTGAGAAAGAGTATCTAGTTTTCTTATTCTTTTGAACCGCAGCAAAATCTAATTCTTCCTTGGTGAAAAAATAATATGTCTTTCTCAGTGCAATTCACAATTCTATGGGTAGACATTGATTTTGTGGTAGTACATCGTTTTTTTTTCCTCAGCTTTGGGCCAAAACATCCAAAAGATCCCAGTGGCATGATTAACATCTGTTTTGACTACTGAGTAGGACAGAATGTTATTTTCCCACATTGCTCCTTTTATTACATCATCGATTATCATAGAAGATAAATGTTGAATAGTACCTTGGATCTTGGCAGAGACTTTGGATATCATCTAGTCCAACCTGTTGTTGCCTACAATCCATCTACACTGCAACACCCTGACACATAAGGATCCTATTGAAAGACTTCCAGCAAACTTCCAGCACAGGATCCAACTTTTAGTAATTGTATGTAAACATTTTCATAATAAAGATAAAAATAAGAGTAAAAATTCAGCAAGCATAAATCAAAAACAGCCTGCTATAAAATCATAGATTAAATAAAAACAATCCCTCTTGTTACATTGCCAAGCTTATTAGAATGGAATGCAAAGCAGGTCAGACTTTCCATCAAGTAAACGCAGTGTGTTGTACCAGTAAAGCTGAGGTAAAGGGCTGAATCTTATTAAATTTAGTTTCAAGTATTAGTTGGTTGATGCTAGGAGAAAAAAAAAGCCCACAAACAAATCTCATGTATTAAATGGAGGAAAAAAGTCCTGTTATCTCATGCTTAAGTCAGTTTACTAGCATGAAGAAAAATATGGGAACTTATATACATAACATAGAATATATATTCCAGATTTCTAAATACACCTCCAAATGAAGTTTTCAGTGGTAAATACTAGCTTAAATTTAGAAAGAGAGATTAATTCTTTTACATCATTTATACAAGAAGGAGAACGGAAGTTCTACCAGCCTGGGTGCATCAATAATACTGTATTCATTAAAAATATCCATTTCATTTGTCTTTCTGCTAGTTTATAGAGTGTAAGTGTATTATTCAATTTTCAATTATTTAATATTGAATAATATTATTTAATATTATTCCTCAGCATCTATAAAGCCAGCAAATTTTCCAGATCAAAATGAAAAACTAGAAACATTGGTCTCCAGTCAATACAAAACAATATTTTGTTGAATTAACTGTAATTTAAAAACTATAGAAATGTAATATGTAGAAGCCAGAATGATCTGATTAATTAATTGATTAATATAAATATTTATTTTCTTAATCTAATGCTTTCCTTGAATATTTAATTTGGGTCATTTTAATGGCCACTTATTAAGGGCTACTCCAGTTTTGTTATTTTGCAGAGTACATCTTTAGAAGAGATGCTGAAATTCATAGGGACATCAGCTGAAGATTTTCTCATTATATTTTATTACTTACTTACGTACTTATAACATTTATCTATCTGACCATCTTTCAACCAACTCTGGGCAGCTCCAAATCCAAAATTAAAATCCATATAAAATCATATTAAAACTGTCAAACTGAATCGATTAAAGCATTAAAAACAACAAAGTAGGCATCAAGTAGGTTCTAGTATGCGATCATCTAGGCTTCGCCCAACACTTGTGGGGATCTTTTTCCATAAGGTTTTCAAAGCCTTACAAAAGGCTAAAAGGATGGAAATCTGCTGAATTCTGGGGGCAGAGTGTTCCAGTGAGCCTGGACTGCCATGGAAAAGTCATGTTTCCTAGCTCCCATCAGATAATATTATTTAAGGGAAGCGACTATGAGAATACCTACCCTATCTGACCTGGTAGGACAGATAGGTGTCCTTAGAGAAAATGGCCCCACAGGCCATATACGTAGAGCTTTAAGGGTGATGACCAGCACGTTGAATTGCACCTGGAAAGAAACTGGAAGCCAGTGCAGCAACAGAGGTGTTACATGGGCAAACCTAGGGACACCCAATACTGCTCACACTGCTGTATTCTGGACCAGCTGAAGTTTGCAGGTGGTTTTCAAGTAGATCCCCATGTAGAGCACTTTGCAGTAATCCAGACAAGAGGTGACCAAGGCATAAGTGTCTGTGAGGAAGGCCTCCCTTTAATTTAATAAGCAAGGCGTATATTGATTAATGTATTCATTACACACATACAAAAACCTATATACTGCTGATTTCAAAAACCTGTATAAACATCTGCAGATCCTTCAGAACATCAAATCTAATAAAAAATAAATTAAAAAGGCCACTTAAATGACAGGCCCTCAGTGTGTCTGCTATTTAAGGGCTTCTTAAAACATAAAAGAGTTAGAACCATACAGATTGCTGTTCTAAAAGCAGGCATGGCAATAAAAACATTGACTTCTTGGCCAAAATAATATGACTTTCAACTATTTTGAGTAAAGATACAATCAGAAATGCCAATTTTGGGAGGGACACGGTGGCTCAGTGGGTTAGGACGCTGAGCTTGTCGATCAGAAGGTCGGCAGTTTGGCGGGTCGAATCCCGAATGCCGTGTAACAGGGTGAGCGCCTGTTACTTGTCCCAGCTTCTGCCAACCTAGCAGTTCGAAAGCACATAAAAATGCAAGTAGAAAAATAGGGACCACTACAGTGGGAAGGTAACAGTGTTCCATGCGCCTTTGGTATCTAGTCATGCCGGCCACATGACCACAGAGACATCCTCAGACAAACGCTGGCTCTTCGGCTTTGAAATGGAGATGAGCACCGGCCCCTAGAGTCAGAAACGACTAGCACACATGTGCGGGGGAACCTTTACCTTACTATACACAGTATATATGTGTGTGTGTGTGTGTGTGTGTGTGTGTTTTAAGTATTTGTCAAGTCTTTTTGAATACCTTGCTAGTTAAATCTTCTTTCCTGTTTCAGCCTAGCCCAAGGCTATCCGCAGGCTATAGTCACAACTTACGACAGTTCATTGTTTGTGTAAATTATTCAAATTGCATACATACATGCACACACACACACACACACACACACAGACTTCAATACATGGTCTTGTCAACATCCAACATACCAATCAAGCTTCTTCAGCCTACTGTATCCCAGATGTTTTGCAGCTGTCATGCAAGGAATTTCCAGTCTGCATGGCTGTTTGAACTTCTAAAACATGGAGATGCCAAATGTGGAGAATGCTTATATAGATTACACAGCATCTGAAACACTTGTTGTTTCCTACTTAGTAATTTCATTAGCAACAATTGTAATATACAACATTATAGTTACCATCAGCTGGGGGCCATTCTACAAAGGTTGCATTCTAGTGACTGGGAGAGACACTTATCACTAAATTTGCTAATTTAAGGCTTATGTGAAATTTCACATGGGTCATATCTAGAGGGTGAATTCTGCTATCTCACACAGATTTGGCTGAAGTCATAGGAGCTGTCTTATCTCAAATAACACTCACACAAGATTTCCATTCCTAGTTCTCTTTTATTTTCCTCCTATAATAAACATTTGCCATTAAAATGTTATACGCTGCAACATTGATTTTACAAAATTATTTCACTTGCTTTCTTTAATTCAGAACAAACTGACACTTGTTCAGGTGTTGAACACACTTGTTATTGAACAACTTGTTCAACCCAGTCAGTAGATGTCATCTCCCAATTTTATAGTACATATAAGGTATAATTATTTTACTTTAAGATGTCTGAGCTGTCTTATTATGGATGGCATAAAATCTGTTAATAAAACATGAATAAAAGCACATAGAATTTTTCAAAAAGCATTGACTTAGTACTATGCTATCAGAATTAATGGTAAAGTATTACTCTACATTTCTAATGCCAGCAGTCGTTTTCATTGTTCCTGATCATAATGTTTTTCTTTTTCTTTTCCTTTTTTTGAAAAAAAAATCACATAACACAATACATTAGCTCTAGTGTTGCCCTAACTTGGGTTTGGCTTCATAAAGGCAACACGTAGCCAGTTTAAATTTGGCTTTAAGATGACAACAAGTAGCCAATGAAGAATGTTTCAAAGAAATTTTCACAAAAGAAATGTGGATTTTTTTACATTTACTTCATTGTAAGGCAGCCAGGAATTTGGTTGAATGAAAAGTTTTTCATTGTATAATCATTTGCACTTAGCCATCAATAGACACATAGAGATAAGCCATAATTGCACACCATTAAAAAGCTATGATGGAAACAAAAGAAAAAAACCCTCCCCAGCAAACAACCAAGCTCAGAGAGCACCAAGAACTCCACAATTCAATCCTGAGCTACGTTTAAATCTCTAATTGCAATAGCACTCGGACTTATATACAACTTCACAGTGCTTTTGCAGCCCTCTCTAAGCGGTTTATAGAGTCAGCATATTGTCCTCAACAATCTGGGTCCTCATTTTACCAACTTTGAAAGGATGGAAGGCTCAGTCAGTCTGGAACCAGATCAAACACTGATCAAACACCTGCAATATTGCATTCTAACCACTGCCCCCCCCCGCCCCCCACTCTCAGCTCCTTAATGAAGTCATAGGGAAATTCTTCCTCCTGGCTTTTTCACTTCCCAGTTCTATTGTCCTTGCTAAAGAAGATCTTGTTTCTTCTTTGGAGAAACAAAAGAAATTCTCCAACCAATTTCTTTGCCCAGGAATCAGGTGGAGAATTTCATTCTCTAATTCTGAGTATTTGGCCAATTGTACTCCAGATTTCTGCACTGGCAGGAGAAAATCCTAACTACATCATACCCATCATACCCAACTAGCAGATAGGAAGTTCAGGATCATTTTGTTACTGTTGCTGAACTCAATAGGAGTGACTTCTGTGAAGCCTCTTCGGTAGCAAAAAGCTCAAAGTGCAATCTTAATTTCTAACATTCTTTCCACTTGGAAACTCCTTTCTCAAAAAAAAAAGAGGAAAAAAGGTCAGTGGTCCTTGTTGCTTACTGCAATCTTAAATTACAGATCCACCTCTCTCTCTCTCTCTCTCTCTCTCTCTCATTTCTTGGAGCAACTCAGCTTAGGACTTTCATCTGAATTCATGCAGGAAGAAACAATAGATAGCTCTCCATGCAGGGTCACCTCCGGAGCACAGCAGGAAGGAAATTATGTACTGTATTATGTATTATTCATTCTATGTGGCTAAGCTCTCCTCTTCTATACCAAGTTTATTTTTTGTACAAGACTGTGGGTCTTTTGTAATGATATTCCTTCAAATGAAACCAAGCCAATAATGTGTTTACATGAATTGAACATGTTTGCTGTTCCACGCCAGTGACTTTTTATTGGTTGCCTTAGTCTTAAAGCATGCAAAGGGATTAGCAAAAAAGGGTTTAAGTTTAGTCCCCCTTTTGGTGCTTTGATCTTATCTTTTCAATTCTGGGTTTGGCTTGGAGTCAGACTGTACTTCACTGAGAAGTGTTTGGCTCCATTTCTTAACATCAACCACACTGGAAACTCCTAATGCATCAATTTCCTATTAGTGAAAAGATAGAGAACATAGAAGTTTGCAACCTGTACCTTTTTAGGTATAAGCCCCAGAACTCTTCCAAATGTTGCTACTACATCTTAGCTTTTAATATGACCCAGAGGGAAAAGGATACCATATATAGATGACAACCTCATTAATGTCTTGCAAAATAAGACATCAAAGCATGAAAGGTGGCATCATTTAGAGGACTTTGTCGGATCTTAAAAAAATAAAACTAAGCAACAACTCATTTGGATAAGAGCCCATCAACAAATCTTAAGTTTATAGACTGGAATGGAAGGTGTATAAAACATAATGGGAAAAGAAAATAGTAACTCCTTCAGTAATGCTGCCAAGAAAACTACATGCTCATCTAGCAGTTGTGTTCAACTCAGGAAAGTCTATCATTTCACTTTTGCCCATGTAAATAAAGAGATGATGATAAACTTTTAAAATGTATTATGATTTGTTTATATTAACTAATAATAGGGGTCAATACTTTATTTAATTTATTATGCAAGTACTCAGCAGATAATCTTTTTTTCTTCCCCCATCCAAAGAATTATGGGTAAAGTAGTGATTTTGTTTTTTAAGTTTGATCAACTAAAAACATCAGTGCCTTATCAGGCTAGCATCCTGTAAGACAAAGTTTTTCTCCCCAAAAGTATGCTATCCTTGACAGTGAAGATAAGAAACAAAAAGAGATTTCTTGCCTTTTTAACTGAGCTTCTTGTACTATCAATTCAGATTGCAGTGCTTCTTCCTATTATAGCTTTCATATGTTATGAAACTGATGGGCTCTGCTTCTGCTGGTGAAGATCTTTTGATAATGTCCTATGTGTTTTGCAAGCTGAGAATTAAAAGGGAAGTATTACTGGCCTCAGGGTAGGTGAATCCCCAACAATATGCATAAATTGTGTAAGTTATATTGGAAAGAAAGGTTAAATTGTCATTCTTCTCCATAATTGGCAAATGTTTACCAGTGATAGTGAAGTCTCGTTTGGTTTATTCATTTTACTCATCACTGCTTAAGCAAATAGCATATCAACAAAATACGGGACACTAAAAACAAACTAAGAAAACAGCATAACTCCTCGGTGTTATTGCTATGGGAATATAATCATGACCTTTTAAACTCCGAAGTCCAGTGGTGGGATTCAGCCAGTTCGCACCACTTTGGCAAAACCGGTAGCTAGTTTTTGTTGCCCAGGCCCAGAATTGACTTCCAGAAGCGGCATCCACACAGAGAACTAGTTGTTCACATATTTGAATCCCACCACTGGGCATGAGCAATAATTTATTAAGAATTCTTAAAACTTCTACAATTCTCAAATACTTCCAAGAATATACTAGACATTTAGAAGATGTTTTTGAAGAACAAGTTGGAAAAGTGTTGAGGCAGATTTTGGCATACCATTATTCTGGTGAGGATTAAGAATCCTGTTCCAGCAGTCATTCAGTCTTTTTATAGTCTTCTTGGGGATTCCTGGAGGTCAAGTGGACATTTGATTATTTAGCATGCTTGAAATGTAAATAGAGTATAAAAGGGTATTCACATGAGGCTAAAGGCTTCACCAACAACACTAGGCTAAAAGGTGCCTGCTCTGTTAACTACATACTTTTTAGTTATATTTACTCTCCCTGCTTCTATGGGGGACTTCAAGGAAGTTTCAAAAAACTCCTTTAACCAACAAATACCACAATATAAATTATAAATATAAATTACACAGCTGCAAAGAACTTTTATTGGTTAAAATTACTAGATAATGTGTGCTGTGTACTTGAGTGTGTATTGTATTAAGCAATAGCTTAACAGAAGACAGCTAGAAGAGGCTTTCAGAAGCAGCATCCACACAGAGAACCGGTTGTTCACATATTTGAATCCCACCACTGCCAAAGTCATATTAATATCCAGATCTACACATCACATCATAGTATCAATCTATTGATCATTCATTTAAGAGAAGTAACATAGATGGGACTTGCCAAACTGACAGTAGCAGATTAGTGGTTTGGCCGCAGTTTGAGATACAGCAGGTAATAGAACCAAAAAGGCTGAACAGAAAAGTTTCTTTTTCTCTTCTTCTTCTTCTTCTTCTTCTTCTTCTTCTTCTTCTTCTTCTTCTTCTTCTTCTTCTTCTTCTTCTTCTTCTTCTTCTTCTTCTTCTTCTTCTTCTTCTTCTTCTTCTTCTTCTTCTTCTTCTTCTTCTTCACAGTGCTTAAGACCTGGGATGTTGGTTCTTGATATGACTATATAAAGAAGGAGAAACAAAATGATTTTTCCCAATCCTGCCATCCTGCAAAAAAAAGAAGTCTAAAAATATAGCTCTCTTGTTTCACTTCTTTTATCCTGTTACATCATAGCAGATATTGGAAGATATTCCTCTTGGTTCCACTTTCTGCTCTGTGAACCATGAATTCTCCTGGCAGACAAGGAGAGCTGAGAACCAATCTGGAGCATTAATAAAATTAAATCTGTCAGAGGTGGGTCCATTGGGCATTAATTTAAGTTCTAACAAGACCAAGTATTGGCAATACAGTTTGGCAAACTCTAAACACAGAGTTTGGCAGAAGTGGAGACTTCTATTGTAATTTAACATGTCAGGCTTGTCCGGCACTGAATTTTGTGTACTTTATTTTAAATTAGTTTATATCATACAGAACAACCAGGGGAGGGGGGGAAATATAAATTAATGTAGGGAGGAAACACCTTTTACATTGAAGGAACCAGATGCTGAGGCAATAGTCTGGCCAGACAACGAAATGACTCATGGTTAAGTAACATGGCTGCATCAGAGCGACGTATAAATCGAACCTCTCCCCATTACAACAGTCCAGTATAGGAAGATCTGTTACAGCAGGGCTAAGTAATGTTTTCAATCAGTGGAAAAATGGGACATTGAAAGTGTGTGGTAGCTATTTTCATAAACTGAAAGCCAGATAATGCTGAGGGAAGATTGCCTGTTCACAACAGGGATATCTGAGGAACTGTCTCACCCGAATGAGATTGGCTGGCCTGACTTGCTCTTCAGAAGAGGCATGCTGCAGACCCTACTGGTTAAGGAAGTCTGACTGAGAGGTTTAGAAGAGTCTTTTCCACTGTGGCTCCTGCCCTCTGGAACATTGTGCCTCTTGAGGTGAGATCTTCACCATATTGGCCTTCTGAAAGGGCTTGAAAACTTGACTCTGCCAACTGGCTCAGAGCCCCGATGGGGGTGTCCAACTATGGAGGTGGCTAGTAGATTAGGAGAAGATCCCACCTCCACCTTATTTACATATTGGTCCTTTTTATCCTATTTGTCGTTAATTGTAATGTTTTGATTTTTAATGCCCAGAGTTTTTAATGTTTTAAACCTTCTAATTGTTTTATACTGTTTTGATGCCATTGTAAGACACCCAGAGTGGTTTGATAGTGGCACATAAATTTAATAAATAAATAAACAATAAATACTGTCAAGGTCATCTATTCATCTGAAAACAACCATCCTTTCTAGCACACAACCTGTTTACTACCACCTCAGCTTACTTCTATCTTTTTTTCCTGAAGTAAGTAGAAATCTGTAGGAATTTGTTTCCAGCCCAGGAGTTCACAGTTCTCCATGATACTGGAAAACTTAACAACAAGATCAGAAAGCAAATACAGCTCTTTCACACTTACATCTCTATACCACATGCAAGTATGCAAGTTACAGGGTGTGAGTTGCAATGTTGTGCCACAGGCTTCACTATCTGTCCCTCACCCCAGGATCTTTTGTTTCCATGGCCAAATCACATGGAAGACAGAGGCCACTTGCTTATGACAAAAAAGGGGCTCCCTTCAAGGACAATCTAGGGAACTACAGCTTCAGGTGATTACACTACTTTATCTCCTAAGGGTCATTCACTCACCAGCCATACCTTCCATTTTAGTCTCCTATTCACTCCTCAGGCAAAATAAAGTTTAGAAGATGTCACCGCTTGCCTCAGCCTTATTGTTTATCTATTTAGTGTATGGCATACAATGTCAGGGAAGTCTACAAATGCTAGACACAGTGCAGTCCTGACAGCCTAAATTGCTAGTTCATTCTGTTCAGCACTTGCATGTCTATCCTTGGTGCACTGAAGGGGAAACTAGATTATACAGCTGGCTAGTGGCACCTGGGTTGCTGGCTCTTCCAGGCTCCTCTGCCAGTATCATCTCCCCTTGCCTGGTATTGCGTTGCCTCGCTTCCGACCACATCCAGTGCCTGCTTCTGCTCTCTGCACACATGAACGCAGGTAGGTTTTTCCCACCAAAGTGGTACCCATTTATCTATTTGCAATACTTTCAAACTGCTGGGTGGGCAGGAGCTGGAGAGCCAGCAGTGGGAGCTCACTTCATCTTGCAGAGCAAGGCTCAAACTGCTGGAGGGCAGACCGTTTCTGGCTGGCAGTTCCAGCATTATTAAGCTGCTGGACCACCATGTCCTCAGCTTTATTATTATTGGATATTTTTCTAAATGATTTTTGCCCATTCTGTTTGCTTTGATTTTACATTTTCTGCTTGTCTTGATTTTAAGTGTTTGTGTTTGCATGGTCTTGTATGGCTCAGTGAGTTAAGATGCCAGGAAACTTCTGCTCTGTATAATTCCAAGGACAATAGGAATCTTTGCAATTATTCAAATTGCTGTAATGTAATTATTGCCTAAAGAGGGACGCGGTGGCTCAGTGTGTTAGGACGCTGAGCTTGTTGGTCAGAAGGTCGGCAGTTTGGCGGGTCAATTCCCGAGTGCCACATAACAGAGTGAGCGCCTGTTACTCATCCCAGCTTCTGCCAATCTAGCAGTTCGAAAGCACGTAAAAATGCAAGTAGAAAAATAGGGACCACTACAGCATTCCATGTGCCTTTGGCGTCTAGTTATGCTGGCCACATGACCATGGAGACATCCTCAGACATGCGCTGGCTCTTCGGCTTTGAAATGGAGATGAACACCGGCCCCTATAGTTGGAAATGACTAGCACGCATGTGCGGGGGAACCTTTACCTTTACCTATGGTCTTATAACACATTAAATGTTACAAAGCAATTTGAAGATGATCCTCATTTGACTTCTCTTCTGACTTTGTAGTCCTGAAAAAAAGAGCAATATCTTTGTGTGCTTCTCAAAGATGCTGTAAATTTTAGAGAAAAAAATTATATTTCCATCCTACAAGAGAAGAATAGAAATCAAATAGCTTTTATTGTAAGCCACCCAGAGTCACCTAGGAGAGTTAGGTGGAGAAGAAGTGTGAATGAATGAATGAATGAATGAATGAATGAATGAATGAATGAATGAACTAAATTGCTTATGCATACAGAGTTATGCCTGACTCATCTTTCTTCATTTTGCAATAGTCTGGTTATATGTATGAATAAAGGGATGCGGTAGCTCAGTGGGTTAGGACGCTGAGCTTGTCGATCAGAAGGTTGGCAGTTTGGCGGGTTGAATCCCAAGTGCCGCGTAACAGAGTGAGCGCCTGTTACTCATCCCAGCTTCTGCCAACCTAGCAGTTCAAAAGCATGTAAAAATGCAAGTAGAAAAATAGGGACCACTACAGTGGGAAGGTAACAGCGTTCTGTGCGCCTTTGGCATCTAGTCATGGCGGCCACATGACCACAGAGACGTCCTCGGACAAGCGCTGGCTCTTTGGCTTTGAAATGGAGATGAGCACCGGCCCCTAGAGTTGGAAATGACTAGCACACATGTGAGGGGGAACCTTTAACTATGTATGAATAAATAAGTAAATGTTTCTATAACAGGGCCTTCAAAGACATCAAATTAAATTTCTCACTGAAAGCCCACCTACTTGTAGTAACTCTAGAAGACCATTTTGATCTTCTCCTTCCGGGTCAAGTCTCAGAATGAGATCTCATATCACCTTCATCTTTTTCATCCATACATGATTTCTGTGATATAGAAATATATCCTACAGTTGCAGATGCTATCTTTAATTCTGGAATTGGATTGCAATAAGAAAATAATGTATCCATAAAATTTGTCCTTCTCAAATTTTTCCTTTTAGCCTACCTTAGTACTATATACTAAATGCTATATATTTAAATGCTATATATCACAGACTTTAGTGTCTGTGAATCCACTCCTACACATTCTATAAAATGTGCATTTTTCCCCAATCCATATAATTACTACCTCCAATGTATATTTCCTTTACAAACCAACTGCCAAATTCTTCTTTTTGATATGGTTTGAAATCCATTCTATGTGTGTGTGTGTGTGTGTGTGTGTGTGTGTGTGTGTGTGTGTGAGAGAGAGAGAGAGAGAGAGAGAGAGAGAGAGAGAGAGAGAATATATGGAACCATATTTAGAAATAGGTTTTGTGTATAACAAAATAGCACATTCACTGCACATATAACAAAGAGAACTAGTGGTTTAATGATTTAGGAGCTAGATTATGAATGTGGAGATCCAGGTCCTTCTTAGATATGGGAGTTTCTTTGGGCCAGTCACTGTCTTTCAGCCCTAGAGTGAGAATCTGAAAAGCATCTCTCAATCAAACGTTCACTGGACTTGTCCTCAGGCCTTCAGGATTGGCCACACCAGAAAACTGACTCTGGAAGTTTGACTGGAATTATATGTTATTGGTATAGGCTATGATAAAAGAATATTTGTTATATTTTCTTTTCTCTTCCTGTTATACTTCAAGAGGTTAGAGCGCAGCTGGTTTCTTCCTAATTTCCCTTCCTCCCCAGACTTTCATATATGATTTTGATAAGTATCTCTCCATAATTTATTCAATGTCATCTCTCTGGTTCTCCACACCAGCATGGTAATAACATCTATAACCTTCAGTATAAAGGCCTCTTCCTGCAGTGGATTGATTCAGTCTCATAATCAGCCAGCCATCATCATCAACAACAACAACAACAACAACAAAAGTAATTTAATGAGGATTATCATCTAGCCTCAAATTCTCAACAATGGCTGGAAATGCTTATGAGAAACGTTTTTGGGGAAAAAGGGAATAAAAAACATACTTCTGACTCAAGGACAGAAAGCAAAAAAAGAGGTCAGAAGTAAATGACAAGTTAAAAAAACAGGTTAATCAAAATATCGATGCTGACAATGATGCTACAATAAATGTAGTATAAAAATATTCAGATACATTTTCATCAGTATATATTTTATCTGAATTTTTCCCCAAACACTTGTTTCTCATGTCTTTTAAACTGGCATCTGAGACCAGAATTTATTCAATTACTGATGTTGAGGAAAGTGGGGCCTTTTTATTTAAAATTTAACAGTATTAAATACCTTAATGGTTAAAATATTTCCATGAATGTCTTGGACCCCTTATTCTTGAAGAATAGACTTTGCTGAACTTCAGAGAATTGCCTAATGGAGTAATTTTGCAAAGACAAAAATGCAGTGTTGTAACACAATTTTTTGTAGCATACTTTATGGTTAAAATCTTCAATTCTAGGAACATTTATCTGGGACAATACTCCATAGAATGCAATGTGATTTATTTCTGAATAACATACATTGCTGTCTAAAGTAGACAGGAGGAGAAAGAATACTGGTAGCCAAAAAGAGAATAAAATAAAGCAAAAAGTTATGTTAATCTTTGTTAATCTCCTGCTAAACACAACTCTTTTCTGAGCGATATTATTTTAACGCTGATGCCAACAGATGCTTTGCCAATGTATTCCCAGAATGTTGATAGGACTCTGCCAATATTATATTAAGAAGGAAGATCTAAGAAATGCAAACACATTGTAGACTTTTATTAAAAGTGATGTCTGCCCAGGATCTTATACCACAAAATTAAGAGGAGGAAAAATAACCAAGCAAAAAACAGCAAGCAAAACAAGCTTATAGATAAAACCCAGGAATGGCTGCTATTTCTAACAGCAACAAATTATATTCTTTGCTCTTGTAAAATAGCAGCAGTTTTTGTAGGTGGACTCAAAATAGACTTTTTTGTGTGTGGTTTAAGAAGTTGGCAATATCTCTTTCATCCATCAAGCTTGAGATTTTCAATTCTGAGCTGCAAGGCTCAGCAAGAGCATATGCTTTGTACCAGTGCAATTCCTAATATTTCTTAAAATATTCCACCTTGAAACCATGGAAATTTAAGATGCCTGGACTTCAACTCCCAGAATTCCCCAGCCAGCATGTGTTTTAAACATGTCAATGTTGAGAAACACTGCCATGGATAATCATTTCCAGGACATCCTGGCAGTACAGAATCCATAGTCTAATAATGTGAGTTGGCTTGCTTAATACAATTGTTTTGGATTACGTTCTTCCTCTTTATTTTCACAGAAATTGCCAAGGATTTAGCTTGGTATCTTCTCAAGGAAAGTATGCACTCTATCCGTGGGTTGTAGACTTTAAGAGATTGGGCAGCCATTTTGGTCTCCTGCTTACTGTTACTTGTTCCCAATTTTGCCTGACATTAGCTAGAAATTACCAGAAATCAATCAAATGTTCTAAAAACTGATGCGTTATATCACCCAAAGGATAATCTTAAATATTAATACATACTTTATATGTTTTGACTGATTACGCACCATTGTCATTCAATCACATAGATTTTCACATTTTTCTCCATGATGATCTATCCCTAACTTGCTCTTCCATGTCTTTCAACAATGTACTCATCGCCATTGTTCATTGCTGCTGGTTGTCCCCTTTTTTTTCTTTCCACCTCTCCCAGCATTGGAACCTACTTTAGAGAGCTGGCTCTTCCCATAATGTGCCTGAAGTAGGATAAGTTGAGCCTGATCATTTGTGCCTTCAGTGAGAACTTTGAGTTGATTTCTTTTGTGATCCATTACTTTGTTTTCTTGGTTGATAGTTTATAGTACATTTTTTAGAACACAAAAAAGAGGCATATATAAAGGATCCAATCCAAACCAGCATTAAGGCAGAATTGTCAAATTCTGAAATTACAAGATTGAGTCAACCTGCCGGTTTAAGCCTCCAGCATCACCATTGCTATCCTACCTATTAATTCAGGAGTACCAATTCAAGCATGTAAATTTTGCCATAATTACATTTTTCTTACCAGGTCTGTATTAAAAAAGCACTGTCTGATGTGGTCCAGACACCAGTCTCCGTCTTGGAGGTGGGATGTTTTGCCTCAAGGGTGGGGGACAAAGGTCTACACCTTTTGCCTTGACACTGATTAAAAATGTTGATGTGGATCCATTTCCCTTTGACAACATATTTTGAAGGGGATGTAGAGCTTTAGTGAAACCTTCATGAAAACAAAAGCAGCCCTTTCAAATTTTGCAGGGCCCTATTTCCAAAGCAAATTCAAACATTCTGTTTTAGTAGCCTCGTGCATCCCATGCGGACACAGGTTTTTATTTAATTAAGATGTGCTTTTTTATGCTAGAAACCATGAGTGGAACAATTGTTCTCCCATAAGTATTTGCTCTGCTGATTCCTCCTGCCTGCTGTATTATTTTATTACTATTCTATCCTACTATATTACCCCTTTGAGGGTACATGGTGAAACTCCAGGTGTTTTCTTTTAAGAGCCATAAATAATGTTACTGCCCCTTAATAAGCTTCGAGTGTAATAGGTTCCCTCTAATGCAAGGCAGAATGTCAATCTGAATTCAGTGCAATAGAACTGGTTTGTCAGGGAGCTGAGCCTAACTTTACTTGATAATAATAATAATAATAATAATAATAATAATAATAATAATAATAATAATAATAATAATAATAATAATAACAAAAAGTTGGAAGGGACCTTGGAGGTCATCTAGTCCAACCCCCTGCTCAGGCAGGAAACCTTATACCATTTCAGACAAATGGCTGTCCAGTCTCTTCTTAAAAACCTCCAGTGTTGGAGCATTCACCACCTCTGGAGGCAGGTTGTTCCACTGGTTAATTGTTCTAACTGTCAGGAAGTTTCTCTTTAGTTCTAGGTTGCTTCTCTCCTTGACTCCCTCTTCTTTGTGGTAGCCCCTGAGATATTGGAACACTGCTATCATGTCACCCCTCACCCTTCTCTTCATTAAACTACACATACCCAATTCCAGCAACCGTTCCCTATATGTTTTAGCCTCCGGCCCCCTAATCATCTTTGTTGCTCTTCTCTGTACCCTTTCTAGTCTCGACATCTTTTTTACATTGTGGTGACCAAAACTGGATGCAGTATTCCAGGTATGGCATTACCAAAGCATTGTAAAGTGGTATTAGTACTTCACTTGATCTTGATTCTATCCCTCTGTTAATGCAGCTTAGCACTGTGTTGGCTTTTTTGGCAGCTGCAGCACACTGCTGGCTCATATTGAAGTGATTGTCTACTAAGACTCCGAGATCCCTCTCACAGTTACTACTATTGAGCAAGGTACCACCTATACTATACCTATGCATTTGATTTTTCCTGCCTAAATGTAGAACCTTACTTTTTTCACCATTGAATTTCATTTTGTTAGATAGTGCCCAGTGTTCGAGTCTGTTCAGATCCTTCTGTGTCTTAAGCCTATCTTCTGGAGTATTGGCTATTCCTGCCAGCTTGGTGTCGTCTGCAAATTTGATGAGTTCCCCATCTATCCCCTCATCCAAATCATTGATGAAGATGTTGAAGAGCACTGGGCCCAGAACAGAGCTCTGAGGCACCCCACTACACACTTCCTTCCATGTAGATGCAGTTCCATTGAGGACCACACACTGAGTACGGCCTGTCAGCCAGCTACGAATCCATCTGGTGGTAATGCTATCTAACCCACATTTTTCTATCTTAACCATCCCAATATTCAGTCAGGATGAGATGAATATGTAACATTTCACAATAAGGTGCATTGTTTTCCGCTGTTTTTATTTTATTTATAGGACAGTCAAAGATAGATTAGTACTTCATCAGTTTTGATTGAAAAATGTCTTCTTCATAAGCTAAAATCTTCAATATATTGAGAATAAACTGCAAGCTGCAAAATGACATGGAATGAAGCAAACTGTGTCCATTTCAAATTTATATTTTCCATTGTCTTCTTCCGTGCATTTTTTTAAAAGGGATTCTTCTCCAGTGCTACTATTTTTTCCCCATGAGGGATTATTAGGTCAGATTATTAACCAGGAACATTCACAGAAAACATATATAACAGAATAACAGCAGAATAATAGAATTGGAAGGGACCTTGGAGATCTTCTAGTCCAACCCCCTGCCCAAGCAGGAAACTCTATACCATACTGGACGAATGGCTATCCAATCTCTTCTTAAAAACCTCCAGTGCTGGAGCACCCACAACATTTGGAGGCAAGCTGTTCTACTGATTAATTGTTATAACTGTCAGGAAATTTTCCTTAGTTCTAGGCTGCATCTCTCCTTGATAAGTTTCCATCCATTATTTCTTGTTCTACTCAAAGGTGCTTTGAACAATAGCTTGGCCCTCTCTTCTCTGTGAGAAGAGGTGTCACATGGACATACTGAGGCATGCCCACCATTGCCTATGTTGCTGCATACCACAGCCAATGGAAGTTTCTGCCTGCTTTTTTTTCCAAGGGAAGCCCCATGTTCATATATAGCATTAAAGCTCTGAGGTAACTAGGGCAGGAGTAGGCGACCTTGGCTCTTTTATGACTCGTGGACTTCAACTCCCAGAATTCCTGAGCACAGCTGGCTGAGGAATTCTGGGACTTGAAGTCCATGAGTCATAGAAGAGCCAAGGTTGCCTACCCCTGAACTAGGGCATTAGTGTTGTTCAGAAGGGTCTCCTGATCTACAAAAGGCACAACTGGTGCACTATATGGAGCTCTGCAAAGGCTTTTGGTATGATATAATTCAATTAAAAAGCCTGGCTGACTTTGGCTGATCTTGGAAGCTAAGCAGTATTGGACCTAAATTAGTTCTTGGCTAGAAGATAATGAGAAAATCCCAAATGTTTAGACTAGATTGGAAAGATCAAAAGCAAGCCCTAGAAGAAGGCAGCAAGTCGCTTCCATTGCATGACCATAGAAAACTTCAAGAGTCATCCGGAGTTAAGTTCAAGAACATCTTTCCTTTTATTAACGATCATAATAATTATGCACTAAGATATACATACCTTCAGCAACGTCTATTCACTGACATGTTCATCTAAACCCATGGACTTTAAACTCTCAAGCATTTTTTTTAAAAAGGATCCTATCACAAAAGGCAGAAAAAAGGGAGAAGGTCAGTGTGTGCAAAGGTCCAGCCCATTATCTTCCAATTTTAACTGTCCCAAAACAGCCACCAATACAGAAACTTAGCTTTCAAGATGGTTATTGGCTTCAGTGTTCCGAATTCAGTGGGGAGAAAAGTAAAGTCCTGCAGTTAGGTAGGAAAAGCTAAAATGCACAGATACAGACTAGGCAATACCTGACTCAACAGAGGTATTTGTGAGAGGGATCTAGGTATCTTGGTAGACCACCATTTAAGTATGAGCCAGTGGTGTGCTGCAGCTGCCCCAAAAGCCAATGCAGTATAGGCTGCATCAACAGAGGGATAGCATCAAGGACATGAGAACAGAACAGAACAGAACAGAACAGAATAGAACTGGAAGGGACCTTGGAGGTCTTCTAGTCCAGCCCCCTGCTCAAGCAGAAGTAATAGAATTACTCTATACCATATTAGTAAGGCCACATTTGGAATACCATATCCAGTTCTGGTCATCACAATACAAAAAAGATGCTGAGGCCCAGGGCTTTTTTTCCTCATAGAACGCCCAGAACGGAGTTCCGGCACCTTTTTTGGATGGAACCTTGTAGGGTAGGCAAGGCGGGTTGTATGACATGTGTGAGTTCCGGCACCTTTTTCTTTTACAAAAAAAGCACTGCTGAGGCCTATAAAAAGATGCAGAAAAGAGCAAAGAACATTATAAGGGGTCTGGAGACTAAACTGTGGGAAAACTGAGTATGTTTAGCCTAAAGAACACAAGGCTTAGGGGTGGCATCTTCCAATACTTGAAGGAATGCACAGGGAGAGGAGGGTCAACTTATTTTCCAAAGCACCTGAGGATTGGACAAGAAGCAATAGGTGGACGCTCATCATAAGGAGATCCCACCAGGATCCCAGGAGGAATTTCCTGTCAATGAGAATGATTAATGAATGGAAAAGCTTGCCTCCCAGAGTTGAGGGTGCTCCATTTGCTGGCAGTTTTCAAAGAAATATTAGACAACCATTTTTTCCAGAATGGAATAAGGAATCCTGCCTTGGGCAGGGCTATGGACTAAAAAGATCTCTATTATTATCCCTATATTATCCCTATTATTCTGTGATTAATTCCCCTTTATTCCTTCTGCTTGCATATTTCATTTGTCCTATTTCACAGTGATATATATATATAAAAATCTTCCTGCTGATTTTGATCATTTTGCTACACAAAGGCTATGATGCTATTCATTCAGGTACCATATGCTATATAAAAAAATTGAGTCCAGTGGCCAATATAGGAATAAAGGAATTCCTCCTGGTTTCACTTTCACCTATGTGGAAAGCAATGAAGAACTTCTTATCCTGATAAGATTGGGAGAACAGTAGAGTAAAAAAGAAATAGAATACATATATCATCTCTGCAGATAGGCTGCAGAATTTCCTCATCTGGAAATACATTTTTTTCACAGCCTAATGTGCATTTTTCTTCTTAGCCATTAATTGCACTAAGACTGACCTCTACTGTTCAATTCAGAGAATGCACCACACTTAATCAGACCAAATACCAAGAAGGAACTGCAGAGAACAGAAAATATTAATCCTACATCACCAAGAGTTGGCATTGGATAAACACAAAGAGTAAAATCCTTACTGTAAAAAGGATAAACCTGCCCATTTTATTTTCTCAGAATTTCAATAAAAATTAAATCATTGTTTAATTAAATCACCAGTTCTCTTTTTGAAAGAAATTTGCCATTTTAAAAAAAACTGTCTTTTTTTTCTTTTTGAGAATTAAATTCTCATCCATGAGTACTAGCCAAGTCCAACAGGCATAATTATTTATGGAATAAAGAGGAGGAAGAAAAGATTTGGTATAATGGTTAGGGTTTATGTTTTATTTTGGGATCTATTAGGCTATAGTTCAAATCTCCTCTCAACCACAGAGCTTACTAGATGGTTTTGGACCAGTCATTATTGCTCAGATCATTGCTGAGTTATTCCTCTGGGGTTCAGGGAGGGAGCTTCCAATGTGAACCAACATGGTGGTTTCCTAGGTAAGAGATGGATGTAAACATCATCATCATCATCATCATCATCATCATCATCATCATCATCATCATCTCTCTGCCTAGCATATAATACTAAGGTGGAGGAGATTGTCAGAAATACAGAGATGGCAACCAAAAATTAGACTGGATTACTTTGCTTTAATTTATGGACATATCACGAGGAAACCGCGTGATGTGACATCACAAATTTGACATGTCTGCTGTAAGGAGAGAACATTGCTGGACTGTCAGAATGTTATTTCTCTATTTGCAGTATGTATCGTGGCAACAAGGAATTAAAAAATGAAAAGCACCATTCCATTTAGAAAAGTCACATCACCCAGTGGTGCTGATTGTGGTGCTGATATGCAAACTGTCAAACATACTGCATTGTGTAAGATTGCCCACGAGGCGCTTTCTCTGGTTCCCCAGAAGATCAGCCTGAACCAACACGAAGGGATTGCCTGGATAGCTGAATTGGACATCCACTGCCCTACCCCCATAGAACTTTTATTTACAGTACATGGGATGTGTACTTCTCTTTTGTCATGTTCTTGTCATATGCTAAATAATAACATCACCCAGCTAACAGGATGGCCTTAAGAAAAATTCACTGAGTTTCTGGAAATGCTTAGGCCAAGGCAGAAGACAGTGGCCAAGAAAATGGAAGAACATAATCAACCTTCAGTCCAAAATGCACTTAATGCAGGGATAACTCCATTGGCTTGTTGTAGACTTACACTTACACTTGGGGCTGGGAGAGGAATGTTCTGTCATTATAAGATTTGGGCTGATTTATTATTTTTGAATTATGCAGTACTAAAGGCTAATAACTTGCTTATAAAAATGGAATAATTCATAACTAAACTATTTCCTGTGCTGAATACAATTAGTATGATGCTGGCAAAATCTTATGCTGTCTCTCTCTCTCTCTCTCTCTCTCTCTCTCTCTCTCTCTCTCTCTCTCTCTCTCTCTATCTATCTATCTATCTTATATCTATCTCTACCATCTGTGTCTGTCTGTCTGTCTGTCTATCTATCTATCTATCTTATATCTATCTCTACCATCTGTGTCTGTCTGTCTGTCTCTCTGTCTGTCTGTCTGTCTGTCTATCTATCTATCTATCTATCTATCTATCTATCTATCTATCAACTATCCATCATCTAATTTGTAGACTATCTCACTTGTAAGACTCTGTTTTATTACCAGAACCTATTTAGTATACAGAAAGAGGCATTGCTTTCAGTATTTTTTCTAGGAGCTGAATATTTGGGATGAAATTCTCACAAGGCGAGAGTAGTGTTCTTTCCTTTTTCCCTGGCACTTTTTAAAGCTGAGGTGTATCAGTGACCTCAGAAAACCTAAAAAACCAAGATCATGGCATCCAGTCCTCTCAATTCCTGGCAAATAGATGGGGAAGAAATGGAGGTAGTGACAGATTTTATTTTCCTGGGCTCCAAGATCTCTGCAGATGGGGACTGTAGCCAAGAAATTAAAAGACGCTTGCTCCTCGGGAGGAAAGCCATGGCAAATCTAGACAGCACACTAAAAAGCAGAGACATCACCCTGTCAACAAAAGTGCATATAGTCAAGGCTATGGTCTTCCCAGTTGCAATGTATGGCAGTGAAAGTTGGACCATAAGAAAGGCTGAGCGCCAAAGAATTGAAGCCTTTGAACTCTGGTGCTGGAGAAGACTCCTGCGAGTCCCTTGGACTGCAAGACGATCAAACCGGTCAGTCCTAGAGGAGATCAACCCTAACTGCTCTTTAGAAGGCCAGATCCTGAAGCTAAAACTCAAATACTTTGGCCACCTAATGAGAAAGAAGGACTCACTGGAGAAGAGCCTAATGCTGGAAAAGATGGAGGGCAAGAGAAGAAGGGGACGACAGAGAATGAGGTGGCTGGATAGTCACTGAAGCAGTAGGTGTGAGCTTAAATGGACTCCAGAAGATGGTAGAGGACAGGAAGGCCTAGAGGAACGTTGTCTATGAGGTCGCGATGGGTCGGACACGACTCCGCAATTAACAACAACAACATCAGTGACCAATAATTGCTAGGCCTGGTTACAGAAATACAGTTGCATAAGACTGCAATTGAAAGTTGTTCAGAAACAGCAGCAGTTCAGAACAGATATGTCAGTGGATTTTCTTCTGTTTCTGAGGAACATATCACAGAATGTTAAACACATAAACTGTTTATTTACTTATAGATCTGAAGATGCACCTTTCAGTTCACTAAGATTGTACTGAGTTTATGCTCAAAGGCTTTGCTGTGGACCGGTTATCCTGACACACTTTTGTCCATATAGTTACTTTGGATGGCATGCAATTTTCTAACTCACACAGGCTTTCCAACACTTTTATGCCTGCCATTTGCATAGGTAACCACAAGGTGGAGATAGACAATCATTTAGCATTCCAGATGGTTTAAGAAAAAAACAACAACTCTTGTTTATTTTTCTGTAATCCAGTTATAATAAAAAAATTAAAACAAATTGCGGTTAAACATACTTTCTGAACATAAAACTAGAGTACAGATTTCTGAATTCAAATAATTTGTCTGGAATAGGATCTATTTTTTTTAAAAAAAATCAAGGACATTAAATACTGCATCATACTTGGTCAATCCTAGTATTGATTACTTTGAGTGCTAGAAAATATTTGAATATCCAGATAGGAGTCTTCCCTTAATCTAGCTGGAGATGCCAAGAACAGAATATATTCTCTTCCACATGAACTTTCTGACCTCTGTTCACACGACACTTAAATGGGTCTTGGCTGGAGTTAATATACTCTATTTTACAGACACCATAACCCAGTCATTTGGGGGATTAAAAGAGCTTTTTTGTTTTCTTTAGTTCAAAGCAGCCCAGGATCAACTGTTTCATAAGAACAGGGGCAAGAAGTTTAACAGAGTTCCCTGGCTTGTCCTACTGCTGGCAGAGGTCCTAGAGTGATTTTTAAAAATAAATAAATGAGATGTCTCTGATAAACCAGTATATATCTTTTTTTACTCCCCAGAGTCACTCAAAGGGGTAAAAGAGGTGCAGAAAAGGGTGGAATTGGAAACTTCTCCCAAATCTTAACAAGATGGTGCTAACTTTGATATTGTCAACCAGAATTTTTAAGTATGAATTCATTATTTATTAATTTAAATGATTTATATGACTGTCCATTATACTTTCATAGCTCTGGGCAGCTAACAACAACCATAACAACAATCATCATTATCATCATTACAAACATCCACATCTGCGTATCCCAGGTCCTTGGTAAGGACTCGATAGGTAGACAAAAATGCCCAATCCAGTCTGAATATCTGGCTGACTGTGCGATGAGTAGTAGTAGTAGTAGTAATAAAAAAAACTGTGACCAACAAACAGTATCCTAGCACAGTTATCTGCTATAAGCAGAAAAAATAAAGTCTGAAACAAACCTTGGCAGAAAAGTTTAGAAGTCTTCTAACTATCTTTGTAGCATCTAGGAAGCAATCAGTGTCTTGACTGCATGAGAGCATTTCCCTGGGATAGCAACTAATTGGTCCAACACTGCTGTGTGAACACAGCCATATCCTTAACAATTACCCCACATCCTTTTTTCAAATGCTTCGGTCCAAATTAAATGCCATCAGATATTTGAAAACCTTTACAAAGTCAGAAAATACAAGTCTGGACAGGCACTGTTAAACATTTTGACTTTCAGATCTCTTCTATGTTTTTCAGAAAACTGCATTTCAGTCATCCTTGCTTGTTTGTGCTAAAAACAAGAAGCCATTTTGCATTTTCAGAAAGAAAGGGCCATATGTGAGCGCCAAAGCATGGGCAGAGCAAATGTTCAGATGTATCGAATGGTTTGCATTCGAAGAATGTAGAACTTCCATTGCTAGTCTTCACACAACTTTTGAAAGATCTACCAAGATCCCAGCAACATTTTAAAGGTGTAAGGGAATAGGAGTGAAAACATGCAGCATGGAAACACAAACTCTGCCTCTTTTCCTATGTGCATTGTGATGTCATAGGCACACTGAAAAGAGTGGAACTTGTAGAAAAATATCCCAATGTTGCTTTCACCACTCTTCAAGATTACCATACTTCTGTCCACAGTTGCTTTCTCCTCCTCCATCTCTAAATACATCCAGATGCACTATTAGCAAAGTGGGCAGAAACTGATGTGGCCAATCCTGACATAGCCTCCATAGAAGTTGCTCTTCTTCACCAACATTCCCTCTGCCCCCTTTTTAGGAAAGAAAGATGGGGGTGGGCAAAGCGTTTAACATTCCTAAAAATTAGGAAGCAGATGATGTCTGGCAAAAAGTAATCTGCTCAGAGCTAGAGGTCTAGACACCATTTTGAGGTCTCCCCTTTTTTATTGGAATTCCTTGGAAAAGAGAATTACTGCCTTGTCGTGGTGAAGGGGCTTGCATAATTCAATGAAGCTATGAGCTATGCCGTGCAGGGCCACCCAAGACGGACAGGTCATAGCAGAGAGTTCTGACAAAATGTGATCCACTGGAGAAGGAAAGAGCAACCCACTCCAGTATCTTTGCCATGAAAACCCTATGGACAGTACCAAAAGGCAAAACGATATGACACTGGAAGATGAGCCCCTCAGGTTGGAAGGTGTCCAATATGCTACTGGGGAAGAGCAGAGGGCTAGTACTAGTAGCGCCAGAAAGAATGAAGCGACTGGGCCAAAGCCAAAAGGACGCTCAGCTGTGGATGTGTCTGGTGGTGAAAGGAAAGTCCGATGCTGTAAAGATTTTTTCTCCATAGGAACCTGGAATGTTAGATCCATGAATCAAGGAAAGCTGGACGTGGTCAAACAAGAGATGACAAGACTGAACATCGACATCTTAGGTATCAGTGAACTAAAATGGACAGGAATGGGTGAATTTAATTCAGATGACCATCAGGTATACTACTGTGGGCAAGAATCCCTCAGAAGAAAGGGAGTAGCCTTCATAGTCAATAAAAGAGTAGGAAAAGCAATACTGGGATACAATCCCCAAAATGACAGAATGATCTCAGTTTGAATCCAAGGCAAACCATTCAATATCACAGTAGTCCAAGTCTATGCCCCAACCACCGGTGCTGAAGAGGATGAAATTGACCGATTCTATGAAGCCCTACAGCACCTTATAGAACTAACACCAAAAAATGATGTTCTTATCATCATGGGGGATTGGAATGCTAAAATAGGAAGCCAAAAGATAACTGTAATAACAGGCAAGTTTGGCCTTGGAGTACAAAATGAAGCAGGGCACAGGCTGATAGAATTTTGTCAAGAGAATACGATGGTCATAGCAAACACACTTTTCCAACAACCCAAGAGATGGCTCTACACATGGACCTCACTAGATGGTCAACACAGAAATCAGATTGACTATATGCTCTGCAGCCAAAGATGGAGAAGCTCTATACAGTCAGTAAAAACAAGACCAGGAGCTGACTGTGGCTCAGACCATGAGCTTCTCATTGCAAAGTTTAGGCTTAAACTGAAGAAAGTAGGGAAAAGCACTAGGCCACTCAGGTATGAATTAAATCATATCCCTGTTGAATATACAGTAGAGGTGACAAATAGATTTAAGGAATTAGATCTGATAGACAGAGTGCCTGAAGAACTATGGACTGAGGTTCACAACATTGTACAAGAGGTAGCAACCAAAACCATCCCAAAGAAAAAGAAATGCAAGAAAGCAAAATGGCTCTCTGAGGAAGCTTTGCAAATAGCTGAGGAAAAGAGGGAAGCGAAAGGCAAGGGAGAAAAAGAAAGATACACCCAATTGAATGCAGAATTCCAGAGAATAGCTAGAAGAGATAAGAATGCCTTCTTAAATGAACAGTGCAAAGAAATAGAAGAAAACAATAGAATAGGGAGGACCAGAGATCTTTTCAAGAAAATTGGAGAGATGAAGGGAATGTTTAATGCAAAAATGGGCATGATAAAGGACCAAAATGGCAGGGACCTAACAGAGGCAGAAGAGATTAAGTAGAGGTGGCAAAATTACACAGAAGAACTATACAAGAATGAGCTTAACGTCCCTGATAATCACAATGAGGTGGTCACTGACCTCGAGCCAGACATCCTAGAATGTGAAGTGAAATGGGCCTTAGGAAAGCTGAGCAACAACAAAGCTAGTGGAGATGATAGTATTCCATCTGAGCTATTCAAAATCTTAAAAGACAATGCAGTAAAAGTGCTACACTCAATTTGCCAGCAAATTTGGAAAATTCAACAGTGGCCACAGGATTGGAAAAGATCAGTTTACATTCCAATTCCAAAGAAAGGCAGTGCCAAAGAATGTTCAAACTATTGCACCATTGCACTCATTTCTCATGCTACTAAAGTTATGCTTAAAATCCTACAAGCTAGTCTCCAGCAGTATGTGGATCGAGAACTACCAGAAGTACAGGCAGGATTTCGAAGAGGCAGAGGAACTAGAGATCAAATTGCCAACATACGCTGGATCATGGAGAAAGCTAGAGAGTTCCAGAAAAACATCTACTTCTGCTTCATTGACTATGCTAAAGCCTTTGATTGTGTGGATCATAACAAATTGTGGCAAGTTCTTAAAGAGATGGGCATACCAGACCATCTTATTTGTCTCTTGAGAAACCTATATGTGGGCCAAGAAGCAACAGTGAGAACTGGACACAGAACCACTGATTGGTTCAAAATTGGGAAAGGAGTCCGGCAAGGCTGTATACTATTGCCCTGCCTATTTAGCCTATATGCAGAGCACATCATGAGAAAGGCAGGTCTAGATGAATCAAAAGTTAGAATTAAGATTGCTGGAAGAAATATCAACAACCTAAGATATGCAGATGATACCACTCTAATGGCAGAAGGTGATGAAGAACTTAAGAGCCTCTTGTTGCGTGTGAAGAAGGAGAGTGCAAAACTTGGGTTGAAACTTAACATCAAGAAAACCAAGATCATGGTATCAGGCCCTCTCTGGATAAGAGCCTAATGCTGGAAAAGATGGAGGGCAAGAGAAGAAGGGGACGACAGAGAATGAGGTGGCTGGATGGAGTCACTGAAGCAGTAGGCGTGAGCTTAAATGGACTCCAGAAGATGGTAGAGGACAGGAAGGCCTGGAGGAACGTTGTCCATAGGGTCGCAATGGGTCAGACACAACTTCGCAGCTAACAACAAAAAAACAAAATGCCTTCGGCAAAAGCATCTCAAGCTTAAAGAAGCCCATTTTGAGGTAGAAATGTTTATTTCACTTGCAATACATTTCAAGCAAAGGACCCTTCTGGATTGGCTAGAACACTTTTGAAAATGTCAGAGCAAATTGTCTTGAATTTGAAACAATGATTTACATTTAGATCTGAATGTCTCAAGATTAGAACATTTCAAATTTAAGGCCTTTTTATGCAAGTAGTCTTCGACTTATTATCAGTTGGGACCAGAATTTCCATTGCAGGTAGTCCTCAACTTACAACAGTTCGCTTAGTGACCATTCAAAGTTACAACAGCACTGAAAAAAGTGACTTATGATCATATTTTAACACATCATCATCATCATAACATTGGAAGAGACCTTGGATATCATCTAGTCCAACCCCCTGCTCAGGCAGGAAACCCTATACCATTTCAGACAAATGGCTGGCCAGTCTCTTCTTAAAAACTTCCAGTGTTGGAGCATTCACAACTTCTGAAGGCAGGTTGTTCCACTGATTAATTGATCTAACTGCCAGGAAATTTCTCCTTAGTTTTTAATAAAGTTGGAAAGGACCTTGGAGGTCATCTAGTCCAACCCTCTGCTTAGGCAAGAAACCCTATACCATTTTAGATTTATGACCACTGTAGGATCCCCATGATCATGTGATTTACATTCGGATGCTTGACAACTGACAACTGACTCACATTTATGACTGTTGCAGTGTCCCAGGGTCACCTTTGGCGCCCTTCTGACAAGCAAAGTCAATGTGGAAACCGGAGTCACTTAACAACCATATTACTAATTCAACAACTGTAGTGATTCGCTTAACAAAGGTGGTAAGAAAAGTTGTAAAATGGGGCAAAACTCACTTAACAAACTCTCACTTAACAACATAAATTTTGGACTCAGTTGTGGTTGTAGGTTGAGGGCTACTTGTACTAAGCAAGTTAAGTGAGTCACACCCGATTTTACAACCTTATTTGCCATGCTAGTTAAGCAAATCAATTGTTAAGCAAATCATGCAGTCATTAAGCAAATCCAGCTTCCCCTACTGGATTTGCTAGTTGCAAAGTTGAAGTCCACCCATCTTAAAGCTATCGTAGAGGTTAACTGCTTCCTCTGTGGACATTACACAGCCTGCTCCAGTCTTGGTACCCTATAGATATGTGACTAAATCCAGAATTCTCAGCAACTTCCATCCTGGTAGGGGAATTCTGGGAATTAGCATCTTCTCATCTGGTGGGTTCCTAAACTGGACCAGGCTGACAGATGGAACTGAGATTTTTACTATTAGCATAATGAAAAGCTGACGAAAAGCTGAGTTTTGTTTTAAGTCCTGCGGGTAGCATCTGACATCTTAATTGGAGTGGTTGACACACAAGGCAAGCCGGGCTAATGCAAGAACCAAAGCAAATGTGCACATTTTTTCATTTGCTTCTGTATATACACATAAAAATTAAATTCAGCTGTCAAAGTGCTCCAGATTAAAGGCTCAGTGTTACTTTAATGTCAAAATTAAATCCAGATTATTGAAAAAGAAAGGATTTATGTTTTGGGTTTTGTTTTGTTTTTTAAAAAAACAAGTTACATCTGAAAATGGTTGTTCAATGTTAGAGAGGTCAGAATCAAAATCAACCACCTGAGAATCCAGAAGAAGCTGTTTGATAACACGAGAAGACACAAGACTGGAATTTTTCAAGATTCCTCCTGAAGGTAAACATCTCTCTTTTCCACCTTGAACTCTATGTCTAAATGACTCCAAAGTTCCCCAATTACATTACCGACTGCTGAAAGAGTTTATCAGATTTTTAATGCAATATATACAGTATTCCGTGCACCTTTGGCATCTAGTCATGCCGGCCACATAACCACGGAGAACGTCCTCGGACAAGCGCTGGCTCTTCGGCTTTGAAACGGAGATGAGCACCGGCCCCTAGAGTTGGAAACGACTAGCACGCACAGACGGGGGAACCTTTATCATATGTGTGTGTGTGTGTGTGTGTGTGTGTGTGTGTGTGTGTAAATTTTTTGGATTGCTAACAAAGAATTAAAGGGAGACTGATATGCATTTCAAACGTATTTGTTCTGATCAGTCAGCCATACCCTTCTTTGTTAACAATCCAAAAAATTTACACAAATATGAGCTGTCACTACTGTGACCACTGCCTGTGGATGGCCTTGGGTTAGGCTGAAACAGGAAATAAGATTTGTCCCATGTTTGGGGCCTAGCAAGGTAATCTAAATACTTAACAAATATTTAACACACACACACACACACACACACACACACATATATATGTGTGTGTGTGTGTGTGTGTGTGTTATATATATATGTATATATATATGTATCTATATATATGTGTGTGTGTATGTATATGTATGTGTGTGTATGTATGTATATGTATATATGTATATATATATATATATATATATATATATATATATATATATATATATATATATATATATATATATATATATATATATATATATATATATATATATATACTGTTTACAAATATGGTGGACATTGGAATGGGAAATTTCTTAATTTCTGGCCTATATTATATTTAAAGTTTTCCACATAATTTCTCATTACATTTAATAAAATTTGAGTTTGGAGACATTATGCTGTGATGATTAAGATTATGGACCACAACTGGGTGAAGCTGAAGTGATTCCTCAGACATGGATGGAAATTCACTGGGTAATTTGAACTACTCATTGTCTCAATCCAACCTACTTCACAATATAGTTTTTGTGGAATAATTCAAAAAGGGTTTTCTGCATGCCATCTTGAGCTCCTGGGGGAAATCAAGATAAAGACATATGAATAAATAATTTATTTTAAAATATATATTTTACAATATTCAAATATTTAAATATTATTTACATGATGATAGATAGATAGATAGATAGATAGATAGATAGATAGATAGATAGATAGATAGATAGATAGATAACAAATCGATAGAGAGATGTGAGATGATAGATATGCGAGAGAGAGAAAGTTATATAGTTACATGGATATTTAAGCAAATTATTATGAACCTCAATCCATTTTTCACTTCTCCCCATTTTGCAACCTCAAGACTAATAGATACAGGTACATTAACCTGTTACGTGGGTGAAAAACACTCAAATGTTCCTGGTGGCAGACTGTCTTTACTGAGTCACACAATTGCCTTGTATTGCTACCTATAGGTTCTCACTTTATTTTTTGTTTTATTTGAGATTTGCAAATCTTGACAAGAAGGAGAAAGTGAGAGGGAGGAACACAACAATGCAGGGGAATAAAAAGCTTTCCATATATTTGATCCAGTCCAAACCAATCCCCATTTCAAGCACAAATCCAACTCCAATTAAAAGAATTTTCAATTCAGCCTGAATTATGGCTATACTGTGGATTGTTAAAAAATCCAACATTATTTTTCTCTCCAGTCTTCTTGAAAGAGTTTTGGATTTTAGAAAAGCTGGATTTGAAGCTGAACCTATGTTTTTGCCAGTAAGAAGGGACAGAGAAAGAATATTTGTGGGGAGCATGAATTCTAGCTTGGACCAGATCCATTAAAAACAAAATCATATAATTCTAATAGACAGTCACTTTCCACATTTCTAATAGTTAGTGGGAAAATGCTTGGAAGAGTCTTGCAGAAGCAAATGTTAACCTAGAATCTATGCCAGTTTCTATTCACTAAGATTATATAATCAACATTTCAGCTTGTTTTATTACTTTATAAATGGTATAGCAAGAATACAAAATGGAATCTGCAACAAAATTCCACTATATCCCTTTCCAGGAAATTGCATCCCAATCATTTTAACAGTAATCTGTGACCCTGAGCTCAGTCATTTTCTATTTGGGGAAACTTTGAGATTCAAGGGTTAAAGTAGTTTTAGCTCGGGATGAAATATTTCTGCAAATGTTGAGGTTTGCAGATCATTCTTTTTGAACATGAATGCTTGCTGTTTGATTATTTAACTATTCAGTCAGAATAGAGTATGGATGGATATATTAGATTTATGTTTTATATTGCCTACCTTTTAGGAACTTAAAGTGGTATGTGTGGTGTTCTTGATTCTATTTTTCCCCACAAGGAAAAGATTAGAGGCTAGTTTGGACTGAGAGAAAATGACTTACCCCAAATTTCCATGGCTATGACTGAATCTGAACCTGAATCTCCTTAATGTCAGCCCAACATCTTCCTTACTATGCTACATTGAAGGGATGGTCTTGGGGTCAGGGTTCATATTCTCGATCTCCTGGTTTTATCATGTTAAATCAATAATCACCTGCAGGTGTCCAAACTTGGCAACTTTATGACATAGCTGGCTGAGGAATTCTGGGAATTGAAGTCCACAAGTCATAAAGTTGCCAAGGTTGGAGAGCCCTCATCTATAGTGAATCAATAGTATTTAATGGAAATGAAATTTGTTGTGTATCAATGGAAATAACATGGTCTGGAGCTACATTTTATAGGGATAGAGACCAGGACATGTTCATAAACTTTGACAAAATTTTACTCTATCACCAAATATGTATTTTAAACATTTCTTATTGCAATTTGAAACATATTTATTGCTTAGCCAAACATATTGATGGCTTAGCCATCAAACAGGCTAAATTCAGTCACATTTTATGGGGGTAGGGGTAAAAGTCACAACTACCTTGCATTAAAGAACTTTCCAAAATACTTTTGAAAAGAACTGAAAAAAGGGTTTAAAGCATTGGTGGGATTCAGCCAGTTCGCACCACTTCAGCAGAACCGGTAGCTAATTTTTTGTTGCTCAGGCCCAAAATGGACTTCCAGAAGTGGCATCCCAGAATTCTTCAGCCAGGCATGCTGGATGAGGAATTCTGGGAGTTGAAGTCCACAAGTCATAAAAGGGCCAAGTTGGAAGACTCCTGGCATAATTCAACAACCCAGCTGGCCTCAAACTTCCATCAGGTGGGCCCCCTGACAGAACAATTAATCAGTGGAACGACCTGCCTCCAGAAGTTGTGAATGCTTGAACACTGGAAGTTTTTAAGAGACTGGACAACCATTTGTCTGAAATGGTATAGGGTTTCCTGCCTGAGCAGGGAGTTGGACAAGAAGACCTCCAAGGTCCATTCCAACTCTGTTATTCTATATGCTATATTCTAAGTTCTCCTCTCATCTAACCATCACCACCTACCATAGTTAACAACTACCATTGCAGATGGCAGGCTGAAAAAATTATAAGATTATAAGATTATCTTCCATTCCAAGGAAAAAGTAACTGAGCAATGATTTCATGGAGATGTATAGAAAATATTTGTCTGGCTAATACGGGATATAGAATAATTGTTTAATTAATTAGTGAACTGAACATGCATATTAATTAATTAATTAGTAGTTAATTTATTATTTCTACTGACTGTCCATTTGTATGTAGTTTTTAATTATTTAGTTAGAAGCAAGTCATACTGTGAGTTTCTCTCTGCTAAATACAAACAGGATTGCCATTTTAAATGAGCGTGTGACTTTAGTAAAATTGGAGAACACTCAGTTACTTCTAAAAGAATTGTGAAAACGTTTCCTTTCCCACTCTCATCTGATATTCTCTGCATGTTCAGTTCACTAGCTACGGTACTATTTCTACCACTTCAGGGACTGTAAAGGAAACTTGATTCCTATGCTATTTCTATAACTGGATGATGATGATGATGATGATGATGATGATGAAGAAGAAGAAGAAGAAGAAGAAGAAGAAGAAGAAGAAGAAGAAGAAGAAGAAGAAGAAGAAGTAGTATGTGTTCAGTCTGAATGTATTTTAGCTTTCTCTGTATGAATAGTTTGTTTTCTATTCAGAATCCAGTTCTAAACCGTTGGGTATCTTCTCTTAGAAACCTCAAGAACTACCAACCCAAATGATCTTTTGATAAAGTCAAGCTATTCTCCAAAGCATCTGAAGACAGAACAAGAAGCAACAGATGGAAACTAATCAAGGAGAGAAGCAACCTGTAACTAAGGAGAAACTTCCTGACAGTTAGAACAATTAACCAGTGGAACAACCTGCCTCCAGAAGCGGTGAATGCTCGAACACTGGAAGTTTTTTTAAGAAGAGACTGGACAGCCATTTGCCTGAAATGGTATAGGGTTTCCTGCCTGAGCAGGGGGTTGCACTAGATGACCTCCAAGGTCCCTTCCAAATTATTATTATTATTATTATTATTATTATTATTATTATTATTATTATTATTATTATTATTAATTTTATTTGTATACCGCCCTTCTCCCGAAGTACTCAGGGCGGTGAACAGGGCAGTACATGTTAAAAGACAAAATACAAAAATTAAAAGAGATTAAACAAAATGCCCACAACTCTTACAATAGGTTAAAATTATTACAATAGGTTATTATTATTATTATTATTATTATTATTATTATTATTATTATTATTATTGTTGTTGTTGTTGTTGTTGTTGTTGTTGTTGTTGTTATTGTTGTTGTTGTTAAAAAATTTTAAATCCCACTGAATTACAGAAGCCATGAGAATAAGCTAATATTTTAGGTGTGTGTAGACTGGGAAGGATGTGAAGCATTTGAAAAAACCCAGATATGACAACTCTTTTTTTAAAAAGTCACATTTTTGTAATTTCCTAAATATTATACAAATTTTACATTTCATACTCTGAAGGTGTTCAGATTCCAAACCATCTTTTTGCTAGATTTTTGGTTTTCTTCATTTTTTTTTAAAAAAGGTCACTAGCTGACAGGTCTGTTTTCTTCTTTTTGGCAGGTAGATATCATAAGCTTTCACAGTACTGATTCATTCAGTGGAAAAAAAGACCTGTTAAATAAAAATGTGTCAAGCTAGGAAGAAAGGTGAGCAAATTAAAATGTATGAGTAATCCAAGGCTGAAGGAATGATTATAGAGATAATTGTAACCTAATCTTCCATTTATTCTTTTTATTTTATCATAAAATATAATTTCTAAATTACAGGAGAAAAATATTCCATTCTATTCTATAGTGGCAAGACTTTGCCTTGAGTATTCTGTTCAATTTGCAACATCACATTTGAAGAAGGATTAAGAACATATTAAAGAAAATCAGTGAAGATGAGTAAAGGACTAAGGAAGTCCTATAAGGAGATGCTCAGGAATTGGGTATATTTAACTTGGAAAAAATCAGATGATTGAGGAACATTCTTCAAGTACTTAAAGAGATGTCAAGACCTATTTCCTATCCTTTATGGGATACATAGAACAGCAGAACAAATTAAATATTGGGAATTTTTTCCAATGAGTAAGTCAGTTCAGCCTTGGAACCAATGATTCAAAGTATTACTGAGTGCCATTGTACTAGATTCTATTCAACAGAATCTAGATTATCATCAGTTATGGATGATTTAATTTAACTTTCTGCAAAGTAGCTAAAATGGCTCCTTCTGACTCCATAATTCTATGTGATGTATTGTACATTAATCAATTATTCTAAATTCAGCTTGCACATACTAAGTACAATATTTATTCTAATACTGCTGTGGTAATACTAAATCACCTATATTATTTAAAAAACAGGCTAAAATGCATGGCAACTATTTAGTTTCATTCATTGAAAATATTTTAGAAAGCTGATGGCACTGAGAATCTAGCATATTTTTATTACTTTTTTCTTATTTCTTTGTACAGGTAATGCCTGTGTACTTACCAGCAAAATATGTGACAGGTATTTTTCTCAATAAGCCTTGTGTTTATTTCTATGTATATGTTTGCTTGTTGATAACAGCAGTTTCCAAGGCCTAGCTTTATTTAGAGTTGAGCAAAAAATAAATCTTATATTTACTAATTTAAGCTTAATCTATGTATCAATATTACGGTAAAAGTTTCCCCTGTCCAGTCATGTCCGAGTCTAAGAGGGCGGTGTTCATCTCCATTTCCTAACCAAGGGAGCCAATGTCGTCTGAAGATGCTTCCATGCTCATGTGACCGGCATGACTATACGCTGAGGCACATGGAGTGCTGTTACCTTCCTACTAAAGTTCCCTATGGAACTTCGGATGGCCCCAGATCTCCAGTCCTTTCGCCGCGGCCTCAAAACACTCCTTTTCCACCAGGCTGATCTAGACTGACAGGGATTTTAATTATGTTTTTAATTTTTAACTTTAATTTTTAACTTATTTTAATTTTAATTTATTCTACAGGGCCATTAATTTAATTTTCTTTTAACTTCTGTATTATTGTATGTTATTGTTGTTAGCCGCCCTGAGTCCTTAGGAAGATAAGGCGGCATATAAATCCCAATAATAAATAAATAAATAAATAAATAAATAATAAAGTATTTATAAAGCCTCAGTAAGAACACACCTAGAATACTGCAACCAGTTTTGGTCTCCATACTATAAAAATATGTTGAGACTCTAGAAAAAGTGCAGAGAAGAGCAACAAAGTTGATTAGGGGACTGAAGGCTAAAACAGATGAAGAATACTTACAGGAACTGGGCAGGGCTAGTCTAACAAAGAGAAGGACCAGGGGAGACATAGAATAACATAGAATAACAGAGTTGGAAGGGACCTTGGAGATCTAATCCAGGCATGTCAAACTCGCGACATCACGTGACGTCGCACAATGTATCGCGACTTTTTCCCCATTGCCGGCAATGGGATGGGTGCAGTTTTGGGATGATGCGTCCCTGCTCAAGCAGGAGACCCTATACTATTCCAGACAAGTGGCTGTCTCCAGTCTCTTCTTAAAAGCCTCCAGTAATGAAGCACCCACAACTTTTGAAGGTAAGCTGTTCCACTGTTCTCACTGTTTTCCTTAGTTCTAGGTTGCTTCTCTGTCACAATTCAGTGAAACCATTGTATAAAAGTCAGTTTATAAAAGGCACACTAGAAACAGTAATTAATATGCTCAACTTCCAAGAACTTCAGATTGTGGTCAGTTATTCATACTAGTGCTGACATAATTTTGCACAGGTTTGTTCCAACAAAAACACCTTACATCACCTAAATTTACAGTATACAGCACAGCCATGATAAATACCCTCAGGACCATGTTTAAGGCATATGACCCAGAGGACTTTTCTCACTGTGAAATTCTTTACTATTTAAATAAAATAGGAATTTGGAATGCAGGAGATTTTCTTCCACATTACACAGACGGAGATGATGATAGAGGTGTTCCAATATTTGAAGGGCTGTCACAGAGAGGAGGGGATCACCCTATTTTCCAAAGCACCTGAAGGCCACATGAGGAATAATGGATGGAAATTGATCAAGGAGAGATTCAACCTAGAAATAAGGAGAAATTTTCTGACAGTGAGAACAATCAACCAATGGAAGAGATTGCCTTCAGAAGTTGAGGGAGCTTCATCACTGGAAGTTTCAAGAAGAGACTGGACTGCCATCTGTCAGAAATGGTGTAAGCTGCCCTGCTTGGGCAGAGGGTTGCACTAGATGACCTACAATGTCCCTTTCAACTCTGTTACTCTATTCTTATATCTTTGCATTTACATGCTTTCAAACTGTAAGGGTGGCAGGAGCAGGGGCAATAATGGGAGCTCATTAAACATCACTTAATCTAAAAACACACTAAATGAATTTTTGTGTGGGGTGCTGGTGATATTTTGGCTAGTTAGATTGATATTATTGAGGCAACCTAGTTTTGAGTGTTTAAATATTATTAGGCTGTTTTATTATTTATGCATACTTATGCAAATATGTACATGTCAGTAAACAATATAGGATGGATTTTAAATATTTTAATTAAAAACAATAATTGGTTCCAAGATGTTTGGGGCTGGGAATTCTATCTATCTATCTATCTATCTATCTATCTATCTATCTATCTATCTATCTATCTATTATCAAAATTCCAATTCTTTATAGTCAAATGTTAATGCAGTGATCTAATTATAGAGTTTGCCATTTGAAATATTTTCCTTTTCAATTAAGGCATTTGAATAAGGTTTTGCTTTTGGTATTAAGTCCATGGAGGAATGTTGCTGGTGGTCACTTAATACTTCCAAATGGGAAATCTTTGAATCACTTTACTGGAAGTTTTAATGACAAGGCATACCAAGCTAATTACCCTGGCTAATTAGAATGAGTCCTTGATATGAGTTAAATAGAAGACACACTTCATAGTTACCTGTTTTCTCTACTTTGATTCTCACAAATGAGTAACAGCAGTTTCAAAATAAGGCACCATTGGAGGCATCATAGGCTGAACCTTCAAAATTTTAAGGACATGGAAGTGGCAATGGGACCGGAGTGGGGAAGTGATCCACTCTGGTTGTGGGTAATGATTTAGTCTGCAACCAACATTGTGTAGGATTGTGTGCCTAGAAATTCATCATCTTTGCTATAAACCTTTGAATTTTATGTGGTTGAAGGTTTCTTTCTAGGTGAATTCAAGTTTAATATCCTTTGGATCTTAGGAATAAATATCAAAGGATCGTGAATTCTGGGTGTGGGAGGACAGGGCTGGGGTGCACATTCAATAAAAGACTATAGCAGTGAAGAAAAAAATCACTTAAAACTAATTTTTCAGGACTGGATTGTTTAATATATTTTAATTAATCCTGTAGACCAGATAAGACAAAACAAAGTTCCTTCTGTAGTGAGCCATTATCATCATCATCTTCTTCTTCTTCTTCTTCTTCTTCTTCTTCTTCTTCTTCTTCTTCTTCTTCTTCTTCTTCTTCTTCTTCTTCTTCTTCTTCTTCTTCTTCTTCTTCTTCCATGTCTAGGTCAAACTTTAAACTGCCAGAATGAAGCCACCTTTCTGGCTTTGTCATTGGCCAAAAATAATTGGTGGCACAGTGGTTAGAATTGCAGGCTACGTCCTGGCCACTGACAGGAGTTCAGTTCCAACCGGCTCAAGGTTGCTCAACCTTCCATCCTTCTGAGGTTGATAAAATGAAGACCCAGATTTTGGGGGGCAATAGGCTCATCACTCATCACTTAGAGAGTGATGTAAAGCACTAAAAACAGTATATAAGTCTAAGTGCTCTTGCTATTGCTGTTATCAGTACTTGTTTCTGGTAGGAGCCAATATACCAGCAGATGGGCCAGGTTGTAAATCTCTCCACATTCACACAGTGTGTTGTTATCTGCTAAGCACCTCCATTTGACTATACTATTTCACTGTGGAAGAGCACCAGATTCACTCACCAGTGGGAATCATCAATTGGTGGATGTAATAGAATGTGTGGATGCCCTTGGGGGAAAAGGGAAATAGATGCTGCCTAGAAAACAATCTGACAAGAGAGGGAGCAGTCCCCAAGAGCTTAAGGAGCAGAGAAAGAAACTTAGGAAGGACCTCCCCTAATAGGTCAGATGGTTAAAAGTGATGGTGGGAAGTTGGTTCCTTCAGATCTGGAAGGTTCTATCAATGTAGCCTTACAATAAAATAGATTTAGCTCCTCTAGTAATGTTTCCTGTCTGGTTTACTGGGGAGGGCCAATAATGGATTTTGAAAGATATTTCTCTTATTTTCAATGCTCCAGATGCTGCCTCTTACTGATCTTATAGAAGAGGCAGGAAACTTTCCAATGTGATTAGATTCCAATTCCCAAATGTGTTAGCCATCATAATTACAGGTGGATATTTGTGGCTCTTATTTTGGCTGTGTCATGTGGGGGAATTCAATTATGCTTGGAAGAGTTAGCAGTAAAAGGAAACCAAGTGGCCAAAGAACACAGAGGCTGGACATCATCAAAGCTGACAACAGCCAGAGCATAGAACAACTCAAAGAAATAGTGCAAGATCTGAAGATAACAAGACTGAAGAGTCCAGGTCCATAGAATCACTGAGAGTCAGAGATGACTGAATGGATATCATCATCATTATCATCATCTGTGGCTCAACACCATTTGGAGGGTATAGAGGTCTCCTTACAGTTTCTGCAAGTTCATTCAGAATTAACATCATTGAACTTACCTACCTTTTAATTCCTTTTCTTAAAGTCTATTTCCTTTTTTATTTTTTTTAAAAAAAACAACAGAATACCAGTATTTTTTATTATTATTATTCAGTTATTATTATTATTATTATTATTATTATTATTATTATTATTATTATTATTATTTTGAGAAATATGGTTTCGTTCAACTCTAGAAAGTGGTTTTGTTTTCGAATGGAATGTCATCACTTGCTCGTAGCCAGCAGATAGTCTTTGAAGGAAAGATTTCAGAGGTAGGTTCGCACTGCCAGGAAAACACTAAACTTCATAAGAGCAAGCTATGTTGTCAGGCTGTCAACAGTCAAAGCTGGCTTGGACAGATTTGTATAAAGGACAGTATTATATTTCATTTTGAGCACTCATCTTTATGTGTTCAAATGATGAACTGCACACATGGAAAACAGATCCAACCTCTAATGTAAATAGGTTTATTTATATGTAGACAGCATGATATGTACACATGGGAACCACTATGCTCCTGAAATACTAAGCCATAATTCCATATATCAGTCAAGAGCAGTTTGACTATACAGCTGTTCCAGTATAGCAGGTGTGCTGAGGACCAAGTGTGTTACCTACAGATATCTTCTTGGTATCCTTCAGTCTTGAAAATGTAGTTTGAAAAACAATATGCAATTCTAACTTCCCAATTTCTTCGCCTTGTAGAAATAGGAACTTATCCCATGGTGCCATGCAGTCCTGATGCTCTTGTCTCCAAAGTCCTGTGCCAAGAAGTCAAATATTTCCTTCTTGCAGGCACCAAATTTAAATGAAAGGGGGAAGGGAACCCTCAAAAGACATATTTGACACATTTCCACTGATTGAACTCAGTGCTTTTCTTCAGTCCTGGAGGGACCATGTTTGGGGAACAATGAGAACAATAAGAACCACATTAATCATAAAAGTATAAATAACACACACAAACAAGCTTGTGGATGTTCTCCTCTTTCCCCAGGTCCAAATGCTGTCTGAGCAGCTGAATTGCAGTGCTTCCTCATGCAGGAGCTAATAGCAGCTTCTGTGTATTTTGCAAAAGAAACAAAAACAAGATATAAACTAAAAAAAAAACAACCCACATGTATCACCAACAGGCCCTGGGCAAATGTCTCTATTGACTAGCTCGGTCTGTAGCTAGGAAAAAACTGTGCTGCTTCTGAGCTTGTTCCATTAAATTCTTTTTTTTCTTCTTCTTATCCTTTTTCTTCGGTGTCCTCTTTCCTAAAAAAAAAAAAGCAAATTATATTACTTTAGTCAATGTGTATCAACTGCATAACAATGCATCATGCAAATGACATAAATCACTGCGATTACACACTCTCATTTACAAGACACTTGTGAATAACAGATAGGCCCTCCCCAATTAATATATAGAGCAAGATACAGCTAAAAGATTGGCAATAATTTTATTTTTAATCACTGGCTAATCACAGGCTAATTTTTCAGGTTTTCCAACTGAACTGGTAGAGCTATCTACACCTAATTTATTCAGAAAGTCCTTCACAGCAAAGCAACTGACTCACAATCTTTTGTGATGTGCAGAGATTCACTGGTCCAGAGAAGAGTTATTCCATTCTTATAGCTGTTATTTAGCAGGTACTCAACAGCTGAACTCCACCCACCCCATCCAAAAAAATACATTCTAAAATTTGCCCTCGGTAGCTGGATAATATTTTAAAGTATTGTATGTCAACTAATTGCTGGATTCCATCCTCTAAGAATATTTATTTATTTATTTTAATCCCATTTATATCCCGCCCTTCTCAGGGCGGCTTACACTCTAAGCACAAATCAATGTGCTTAGCAATAAGAATATGCTACTTACTTAAGTTCATTTTGTTGCTGTTGTTGTTGTTGCCTCGATACTATGTGTGCTCATACCCACCATGTTGGCCCCTGATTTTACCTATGTTCCTTTCAGGAAAGCACTGTGTGATATTGTAAGCTTTAGTGATTTCTGTTCATCTGTCTCAACTATTTGAGAATTCAGGTTTTAGTTTGTTATGACTTAGAAGCCTGGCAACCAAATGTGTTGAATGTTGACTATATTAACATCTATACCAATAGTTTTACTTCATATGCTGTATATTTATTCTATATTGTTTTACTTGTTTAATTGTTTAATGTTTTTATGATGTATGCCGCATAGTGTCATTGGTTGAAATGGGCAGCTATATAAATTAAATGTACAGTATAAAAGAAAAACTATCAAAGCCCTTGAGAGTTAGACAGGCATAGTCAGCAAAGAGTTAGAGTACACAGAATTTTACACCATTCCATGCAATATTCCATAGGATTCAACACAAGTTAAATCTATAAACTGCCTAACCTAAAGCAAGATCAAATAAATAAATCAAACAATTAAATTTTATATTAAAATAATCCGATGAATAGCCATACTGCCATTGTTTTTTTAAAGAATAATTGTGTTATGTGTTGACCAAATTTTAAAATGAGGTGCTCTAACTAAAAAAAAAAATCAATTCTCAGGACCACAGAAAAAACTTTCTCCACGGAACCGGTCCCTGGTGCCCAAAAGGTTGGGGGCATCTGGTCTAGAAAACCAACTGATTTAATGTTGCTTGGATCCTAAATTCCAGAATTTTATGCACGGGAAAAAGAAATCTTCTGTTGAATAGCCAATGCAATGATAAATTCTCACTGGGGAACTCTCTTTTTATACTGCAGCCTCTTAACTTAATAAAGCAGGAAATTCAAACTGAGGTGCATTTGCAGTTAGAAGCATTATAATGTCATCTTCACCTCCTCTGTCTGAAAATTAAATCAAACTGCCCAGTAATGTTTTTGAGAATATATAATATCTCTACTCTACTCTAAGAGCATTGAAATGTAATAGAATCACTGATCATTCTTAGCAACAAACTGAAAGCATTATTTAAATTCAGGCTGGTTATATAAACGCAGATCAGAAGCGGTAGTCCATAGGAAAACCTGACACTATCCTACAATATACTTACTGTAGCTCAATTCACTAATCTAGTCAGTCCTCCTTATTAGTGGTTCTGGCAACACACAACCTCCATAGGCGAATCACAATTTGGGAAAATACATACTGTAGTCCCCATCCATTCTCTCCAGAAATTCCTGGTACAACAGCAAATTACAGATAAAGCTTTGCTAGATCTCTATTTATTTCCCCATTGGCCTGGAAAGCAACTAGAATAGTTTACTGTTGTAGGCAGTTTGGGAGATTAGCTCTTTAGATGCTTGCTTCTTCAGCATTTCTCTTCCCTTGCTTCCTCCCTTCCTCTCTTCCTTGATTTATAAATGCACTGTAGTTTGGCAATTACAGTTTCATAGGACAGAATATGCTTTTTAGCCACAGGAGGGCACTATGTATTCACATTTATTTCATTCTGAAATTCAGGAAGATAATCTGCCAATGTATGCAAGGAATCAATTTAATAGCATTTATCCAATTTTAAATAGAAATTGTTTGGATTTCTGCATCATTTGGGCAGTTGCTGTGCAAATTGTTTTCCTGCTATATTAAAAACAGCTCAGCCAAATTTTACTGAAATTTCAGAACGTTTTGGGTTAGCAAAAGAAATGAAAAAGCACTTTTAAATCTCCTATAGAAAATAAGATGATTTGAATATCTTGATTGTCCCCCACAATACTGTTATCAGACCATTTATCTTTCTGTATGTTCTCATGTCTTTCCCGTTTTCTTTCTCCCTTCAACAAAAATCATAGATGGCAAAAACACAGAATATTTTTTATCCCATTTTCAATCGTATTCACCTATCAGTTACCAATCAATTCTTTCCTTCCCTCTTATTCCATCACTGCTAAATATGTTCAAGATTATGACGAAAGACTCTGAGAGCCAAAGGCATGCCTACTAAAATGTGCTAAACTTCAAAGGTAGTAATCTTATTTGTTCAGAAACCATGTTGACTCTTCAAGGCCTAAAAAACATCAACAGTGCTAGTAGGTAGAGCAAATGAGAGCAAAGCTTACTTCCTACTAGCACTGATGATGTTGCCTAGTTTGGTAATGAAGTATCTGCACAAAAATAACCAGAGAGCACCAAGGACTTTGCAGTTCAACCCTGAGCTACAAATATTCTCTTCTACCATGTTGATTCTTCTCCAGGACCATTTGCTCTTCTCAAGTTCATTATAATAACTTTTTTCACCCATTTTTCCAGAACAGCTGCTTAATTAATTAGCCTACCATTTCCTTGATATGCCCGGAATCTATGGCTGATCAGCCATTTTTTAGCAGGAAGTTACACAGTGTACATTTGTTAATAGATTGACAATTTTCACATTTGAGAATTGCTGGATGCATGTATCCTGGTTATATCTTTCTTCTGTGTTCCCTTCTTTGTGAGCCATCAGTGTTCTGTCTTTAGTGTCTCATGTATATTTAGAGGAGGAAGAGGATGTATTTACAGGACTAAATAAGAGGGATTTCTTTTGCAAATATTGGGTTTTCTCAGGATGTAAAGCAATTAGATATAATGATGTTGGAAATAAATCATTTCTGAATCAGCCAATCATGAGTGGCACAATGAAAAGTAGAGTCATTTCTAATCTCAGTAAATCCAGTATCTGACCTATTTTTCTCCTGTTGGATTTATTCATGATTATGATTGTTATTACAAGCTCAAGTAGGGATAAAAACCATACGCAAAATTCCTAAAAGGCAAAATTGTCTTCCTTTGATGGCTTGACTCTATCCCAGCTGTAAAACTGAAGACCGATTAGGTGGACCACTTTCTTTCTATCAAGCAGTGTACCAAATAAAGAAGTTTCATTGCTAGTTCTACCTGTTTAATGTGTATTGTTTCAGAAATATTTTCATCGGGGTATCGCTGCTCATCAATAACTTGATTTAGTTAAGAGGTAATCAGGCTATATTTCTTTGCATCACCAGTTCTCCAGCAGTCTTCCATTTCCCTGGCTTCCCATGTTTCCATGAAAACATCAGGAAGAACTCGTTCCACCAAGAATTTTCAGTAGCTGTGCTGCTTAAAGAAGCAGTGTCTTTGCAAATGTGTGTCGGAAAACACAGCTTTCGCATTCAAATAAACTGTTCAACCACCTTGTCTTTCCATATCTTTGATGAACAATTTTGAAATGCCGTATATGTCTATTTCCAAGCAAGAACCTCAAATCCACAGACAGAATAGAATGTATGGGCAGGAAACAATTTACCGTAGTAATCAATACAGTATGTGCTTCTAAATGGCTGGGGCATTGTTACTGGAATGGGTATTTGCTAGGGCATTTTCAGAGCAGTATTATTTATTTATTTGATGAATTTGTCTACTTATTTCAACATAATGACTCTGGAGCACTATAGAATATAAAAGGTAAAGGTAAAGGTTCCCCCGCACATGTGTGCTAGTCGTTTCCGACTCTAGGGGCCGGTGCTCATCTCCGTTTCAAAGCCGAAGAGCCAGCGCTTGTCCGAGGACGTCTCCGTGGTCATGTGGCCGGCATGACTAGACGCCAAAGGCGCACGGAACGCTGTTACCTTCCCACCGTAGTGGTCCCTATTTTTCTACTTGCATTTTTACGTGCTTTCAAACTGCTAGGTTGGCAGAAGCTGGGATGAGTAACAGGCGCTTACTCTGTTACGCGGCACTCGGGATTTGACCCGCCAAACTGCCGACCTTCTGATCGACAAGCTCAGCGTCCTAACCCACTGAGCCACCGCGTCCCTCTCATAGAATAGAATATACTGGCCCTTAATTAAAAACTGTGGTTGAAAAAATCATTACTCTGATGAATATGTGTCCTATTCTTTTTAAGAGTAAATGTATAATAATAAACCATTATAATAGCTATTATAATTATAAGCTATTAAAAGACCGGCATAAATATAGGCACTCCCAGAGTGTTGCATGATAAAATTAGAAAGTACAATCTAATTCAACAATAAGCCCAGAGTCATTTAAATGACCACTACGGTGGGAAGGTAACAGCGTTCCGTGCGCCTTTGGCGTCTAGTCATGCCGGCCACATGACCACGGAGACGTCCTGGGACAAGCGCTGGCTCTTCGGCTTTGAAACGGAGATGAGCACCGGCCCCTAGAGTTGGAAACGACTAGCACGCATGTGCGGGGGAACCTTTACCTTTACCTTTTTTAGCATATAAATTTAATAAATTAGTTAAGATCATAATGAAGCACAAACATTCAAATTTTAGAATCACATAATAAGGTCTAAGATTGGTAAGACACCCAAATTGGCAGTGATTTGCTAACAATGTCTTGCCAAACAAAAGAAATCTTATCCTATTAACTTATCCTATTAACCCAATAATTGTCTAAGTTAAGAGATACAGAAGAGAAACTTTTGCTCCTAGAAGTAAACTTAGTCTGAAGGGAACATTTTTGGAATGAGATACATCTTAATGAATTTAAGCTAGGTTTTGCCCTAACACTGGATTAGTCCATATGTGCTGGAGTTCAAATATTGATAGCCACAAGATGATGGCAACAGTAAGCCAACATATTCAGAGAACACTAATTTAGAGAAGGCTGGCTGATGGTATACTGTAAGTGGTTAAAGCTATGCAGAAGAAAAATTCCTTAGAGATCTTAAAGTAATGTTCAACATTCCCACACTTACTAATTGCCTAGCTTTAAACCATTGCTTTTAGTTCCTATGTGTTAAATTGATATTCCCACCAAACAGTAGATCATACATAGTTCCTTAAGTGCAATTATACTACAAAGTCATACAGAACTTCAGTGAAGGTCAATAAAATCAAGGATGGAGATGAAAGAGCTGCCACACCATGAAAGGGTTTATTAGTCCATTTTGGATCATTACCTCTAGAAAACTACTGTGGGGAATAAGTGGGTTGTTCAAACACAAGACAATGACCACCAATGCTTTGTGATTAACATGCAGACCTTCAGGGGGCTTCTTTGAAACCAAAGTAACTACTACTTAACAGCTGTGAAAATGTTCCTTCTTCGCAGTAGACCACTAAATTAAAAACAAGTCAAAAAGCAGATAGTCCAGGTTCTTAGTCAAACCATCAGAAATGTTAAATGTTCAAAGCAGTGTGCCAATTTAGACATTGCAAATGCACATTTGCTTCTTTTATCAGACAGTTGTGGATTTTTCTCAGCAAGGCTAAGAAAAACTCCAATAATTGTGGCGCCTGTAAAATTTAATTTCCACAATGTGAATCAGATTACGCTCCATTAAGGATCTCATCTATAAAACATCAGAAGGTTGGGAAGGTGCTTGTTTGTAGCCAGTTTTTCATTTGCAGACAGCTATTTATAGGAAACTTGGAGGCTTTTCTTAAACTTTTTCCACAAATTAAAAAATAATAATAATAATTCTACACCTATAGAGAACAACTTTTAAACTTTCCTGTAATGAGAAATGTTCCATATTAGGGAGTGCAGTGAATCTCCTGCTGACATGTTCCTGACATAATTTAAATATATTTTAAGACAGGGGCAGGAAGAGTTCCAACTTTGGAGTCTATTATTTTTAATGGATCCCAAAGTATACTGAAGATGTAATGAGAGGTATCTACTGGCACATTGCCACCTCCTTCTTTAAAACCTGCTGGCATTTCTTATGTAAAGAAATATATCTGTTTACAGCTAAACATGATGATGTGGCATATATTATTGATTTCTTTCCTCTAGCAGCTCATGAGCAATTCTTAGTTCCTATTTTGTCCTTACCAACAATAATTCTGTGAGATAGATCAGACCAATGTTTCTCAGCAACTTTAAAATATGTAGACTTCAACTCCCAGAATTCCCCAGCCAGCCTTTTTAAGAAATCCACATATCTTAAAGTTGCCAAGGATGAGAAACACTGAATTAGACTACCTCTCTCATGGTACTTTTTATGTAAAAGTCAACTGTGACAAGCCCTAAAAATAATCTGTGATACTTCGCTCTTTAGGAAAATTGAAACCAATTCATCATTACTGACAGGTTTTGCAGGAACTAGAAATATATGTGAATAAAAAAAAATAGAGGATTGGCCTCCAGAGCCCATAGATATTTTTTCAGTTTGACTCTTCTGGATGTGCTGGAGCGTCTCTTCACAAAAGTGAAGCAGTCTGGGAATTACAATCAGAACATACTGAAAGGGCGCTGAATTTTTAGAACGCTGGTGATAAAGAACTAGCACTATACCCAGATATAGGGGAACAAAGGTTTTGTCACAAGAACCCGAGGGCACAGAGGAAGCCCTGTAGAATTAACATCTACTTTCTTGGTGTACAGTGGGAGAGGAGCAAGTTACATCCCAGCTCAAGCACAAACTTCACTGAATGATTCTGAATCACAGTCTAATCTATACCACAGAGTTAGTGTCTGTGAGGACAAAACAAGAAATGGAAATATAGAGCCATGTGTACATTGAGATTAGCTGAGCCTCCCCCCCCCCCGTGCTCTCTCCCCCCCAACACACAGTGACAACAAACCCTCCATCCTACCACACCATGTGAACGAACTACACCACACACCGGCCTCCCAAGTCAATTCTGCATAAGTTCACAGAGATTATATCCCATTTAAAAGCCTAACAGCCCACGGATAAAAGCTATTTTTCAGCCTGTTGGTACGGCTGGCTATACTCCTATATCTCCTACCGGATGGTAGGAGAGTAAAGAGATACCGTCCAGGGTGTGAGTCATCCCTGAGAATCTTCCTCACTCTTCCAAGGCAGCGAGCCCTGGCGATGTCATCCAGTGGTGTCAGGGAACAGCCCACAATGTCTTGTGCTGTGCTCACTACCCTCTGTAATACTTTCCTATCCGCGGCTGTCAGACCAGCATACCAAACCACAATACCATATGAGAGGACGCTCTCTTTGGTAGACCGGTAAAAGAGGGTCATTAGCCGTTGTTCTACCCTGTTCTTCCCTGAAGTAGCAATAGGAAATTAATGCAAGAAGTCACTAATATATGCCACATCACTATGTTTAGTCATAAACTGAGAACTTCAGCCATATATTTAAGGAACCAAAATAAGAAGAAAGCACAACTTTTTTTTAAGTTTAAAAGAAGAAAATATCTATATTCCAAATTTTGAATTGACCCAGAAGAGTAATGCTTAAGATGAATTACTTTAGCAGTGATGTCTGTCTATCAGTTTGAGCCTGCACGTATAAGAGAAGTGTTTCTCCCATTATGAATCTATATGGTTGTTACAATCCACAGGAGAGGCCTTTTAAAGATACCCACATTGTTAGGAAGCTGAAATTTGTGCACACAGACATAGGGCTTCTCCTGCATTGCTTCCAGACTATGGAATTCATCGCCTGTAACGGTATGTAGGAATTATTATTAATAGCATATGGGGTCATTACAGTAGTTTGGCTTGCCATGGTACCAGTCCTGTTACTGGAAATGCTTGCACACTTCCCAAAGTGCAGCAGAGGAGGACAAGCTGGTTTCCTGCCAGAGAGAAGACAAACAGCAATTCTTGCAGCATCACCCAAGGCCCCCTCCATCCCCGGAGTTGCCTCGCAAGTAGGCGCTGCAACAGGGAAAGTTCAGAACCATTAGGAATTTGACTGCCTGCACAGAGTACTAGCTCATCTCCCCACCAAAGTGGTACTTATCTATCTACTCACATAGAACATACTTTCAAAGTGTTAGGTGGACAGAAGCTTAGGCTTCTGAACTCCCCTAAACAGCTCAGGATGTCCAACCTAAAAAAAAAAAGTAAGGTAGTAAGAGGCTGATTTTCTATAGAGCAATCCTTCCAAACTTGAAGACTCAACACTACGAATGGGGTGAGAATAGAGTGAAAGACTATGAGCTGAAATAACTATGTTATGAATCATACAGGGCAGGGTGTCAAACTGCTGGCCCGTGGGCTGGATACATCACGAGGAAACTGAAATGGGGAAAAAGTTCCAATACGTGACGTTGCGAGTTTGACATGTCTGATATAGGGCAATCTCTTCCTCCTTTCATTGGCAACACTTCACATCAATGGAGATCCTACAAGTGGCCCAACTTTTAAATTAGAAATAAATATATTTAATAGCTTTCAAAATTATATTTGCAAGTAGCAACAGTAATAGTTATCTGTGGCTGAGATGCTCCAGTTACATTTGAGAAAAATCTAGAAATTTTAATTATTTTTTTGCAAAATAGTCTTAGCTCAATCTCTCTCAATCTGAGTTAAACCTCTCTGTATGGTGATGTTATCTGTTCATTCATGTCCAACTCTTGGCATTTCTATGAACCAGGTCTCTCCACATCTTCCATGCTGCATTGCTTCTTTGAGTTTTCCTAGGCTCTGGTTGATGGTGTCCAACCATTGTATTCTTTGGCAGCCTGGTTTCCTTAAACCTCTTTGTATGTGGGGATTTATATCCTGCATTCTCAGGAGAGAAATGACAGCTAGGGAATTCTAAGGCTTGATTCACATATGGAGAGCAAAATCTGGTTGAAGAAAGCTTTAAAAGACTTTTTTAAAAATATAACCAACAATAAAACTATTCTACAAACAACATTAAATTGATTTATCTACAAGCTACATAGTAATCTGGGAATTACATAACAACAAAAATCTCGCTTTTCTCTTGTGGCATCTAATTCCCCCTTCCCCTGCAAAGCAATTTATCACTTGATCTTTTGTTCTTAACTTCCATTTGGCAAATATAGTTTGTTACCAATTTTACAAAGTGGATCTATTCCCTCACTGTTTACTGCTAAGGAAGTTGCATAGAAACATAGACTGTTGATCCCTGTGACATTTTTTGCCACAAAGCTCTGTGTATGACCCTCCCCAGAAAAATGCTGTTTAAAAGCAAAAGAAAATAAGATGTGAGCAGACAGCTGCTCCACAACTGGAGCCAAAAGTGTAGAGTGGATCCAATCCTTGGAGATGCTGCCTGCAAGAATGGCTCCAGCTGTAACAAAGTAAATTAATCATTTCAGCACCCATATGTAACAGCCAAGAAAAACTATTTTGTACATGAAATATGAAGGTTTGAATTCTCCCGTGGGGAGTCCAAAAGTTAATATAACAGCTCACTGTATCAGCCATTCAAAAACAGAATCCAGCTGAAAAGTCAAACATTGTTTAGAACAGAGGCCACACCAGGGGTGTCCAAGCTCAGCAACCTTAAAAGCTATGGACTTCAACTCCCAGAATTCCCCAGCCAGCCATGCTTCTGAGTTCTCAGAGTTGAAGTCCACAGGTCTTAAAATTGCCATGAGTGGACACCTCTAAGCTACACATTTTTTTGGTTTTTGTTGCTGCAATTGAGTCTCCATTGAGTGATGCCCTGAAGCTCAGTGGTCATGAATGGATTCTGAAGAAGGCCGAGCCAGGATTTTCTGCTTTTTTTTCCTCCCCTCATTGGGGGTGGGGGCAATTGTTTTCTGTTTTCTTTTTTGGAAGTTTACTTTAAAGTTACAAGCTTATTATAAAGCTTAAATGGGACTTTTATTTTCTTTCCCACATCAATGCAGTCAAAACCAAAACTATTCATTCTTTTGGTTTGCCACAGTCACAAGAGGATTTGGGGGCTCTGTAAAATGGGGATGCTCTAGAGCCTGTTGGTTTCCTACCACTGACACAGATTGTAGGTCTGCACAGATCATTTGCTTTGTTAGTTATCTTGGTGGAGGTGTCTTCAGGACATAGAAGTGCATGCCTAGACAACCTCAAAGAAGCCGTAAAATAGTTGGGCCAAGATTTGAGTGGCTCTATCTGTTTCATAGTTTCATGGAATGGATCTAGTGAAAGTTATTTAATTATCTGTATGGACTTGTAGAACTTGAAGGCATTAACCCTAAATGTCATTAGCGACTGGTAAAGTCATTGTGACTGGTAGCCATGGAAAAATTTATGGAATTACCTCCATTAAAGGACATCTAAATTGGTGGCCATCATTCCACTATTGAGTAGTTATTCCAAAATTTGGTCTTCTGGAACAGTTTCAATAGGTGTACCTGGGCACAGTCTGTTTTTACCACAATATTTACAATACACAATATATTTATATGTTATTATAAGAATCTTTCCTAGACTTTGAAGTTTCAACCATTCAGCATCCAAACTTTTTTATTATTAAAAAGGGACATTTTATACTTGTCCAAAGTACAGACATGCTTAATAAAATGTACAGAGGGAACCTTTTCTATCAACTTTTGAGCTATTGCATTTTTATAAAATCAGCTCTTTCACAAAATCCTCTGTACTAACAATTGTTCTTGTACACTGTTTCAGGCTCTCAAAAACGTATGTGTAAGTTTTCTTATTTTTTTTAAGAAATAGTCATCTTATGTAAATTATTCAATAGTGTTTTAAAAAGAACAAAGATCTTTTACCTGATCAATTGGCCCAAAATAGCAATGATAGAAGACACCACAGACACTGATCATGCTAAAGTTTTAAAACAGATGATTGTAGTATAAAAAGAGTAAACACTAAACAGGAAATTATGATTGTAGGCATTCTTCTTATCAGGGCTACTTGTTATATGAATTCTAAGTATAAATACTGGAAAATATGTAGTCCTTTGGTAAGATTAGAAGTAGGCAGTGCCTACCTCTGTAAGACCACTATGTATCTTTTTTTTCTTTTAATAAAGGAAAAATGAAATGAGAAGCTAAAATATTCCAAACCAATAACAACCACTAGTATTGTTTTTATTCACAGGAAGCTAAAGGGTCCCATTTATACTCCATGGAGGCTGTTGGAAAGTAAAAACTGCAGAATTTTGAAACTGATTAAATACAACTGCATCTTTTATTAGAGAATGTATTAAGATATCAATTATTCGAACTGCAACTCAAAGCTTTACTTGGAGGTACACCTCACTGCACAGAAATATGGCAACAGTGATCTGGACTGATAAATATCTAAGAACTTGAAGACATAGAGAGGAACATCATAAATTTGCTTTCCGTTTGAGTTGCAAGAATCCAGATGACCACAATAGCACAGAATTTCTTTGTTTGCAGGTTTTATAAATGCTGTCAGGTTTATTTCAGGGAACAGTAGAATGAGAAACAGGCACATGCAGGCACTCAAGCCTGGACTTCTCTGATAAGTAGGTTTACTGTAAAATCAAATGGTCCTGTTGTGGAAGAATTCCAGTGATTGCTATGTATCAAATGCAAGCTCTATTTACAGTGAAATCAAGGCTAAAATTCTTGCACTTTTTTTCTTACCTTATGGCCTACAAAGGGCCTAAAGTTTCTCATTTTTCTGTTGGAAAGTGCCTTTTCAGTAACATATTAAACAGTTTGCTTTTGAGCTTGGTATACCTAAAGCTCCATGCTTCTACCATGGCAGTCAGTTTATGACAAGGTAAGTCTTATAAGCATGCCCATAGCATGCTCCCTGCGATAACTAGACATTAGTCCCACTGAATTTCAAAGTGTTTTATAAGGCAACTCTTGGAAAGTAAAGGAAGTATTTCAAAACATAGCAAATGAAGAATCAAGGACATTTGATTCTTAAAATATGCACTAGTTCTTCATTTAAGGAACCAAGGAAAAAGAAATTCAATCAACTGACATCTTAATGTATTCTCTAGTAAAAGAGGACCAGAGTTTAACTCACACATTATATTTTCAATATTATGCATCTTAACCATTTCCCCACCACCACATATGGAACCTGATTAATGTGACTCTGTGTATGCCTTGCTTGAATGGATATGCATTGTTAAAAAAGATAATTTTGTTTATGATTGTATCTTCATACATTTTTTTAAAAAAATATGCATTCTTACAGGTTTTCTGTATAAGAGCAATTTCTTTATTCCATTGAGGCCTGTCACATTTTGGGTGTCTTGTCTGTTTCATGACTTACTTACTTATTATTTCGAGGGCACCTATCTCCTAGGTGGTTTATACAGGTAGTCCTCAACATACAAGTCTTCACTTAGTGACTGTTCAAAGTTACAATGGAACTGAAAAAGTGACTTATGATCATTTTACACACTTATGACTGTTGCTTTATCCCTATGATCATGTGATCAAAACTGGCAACTTGTTCATGTTTATGACAGTTGCAGTGTTCTGAAATCATGCGATCACCTTGTGTGATCTTCTAATAAGCAAAGTCAATGAGGAAGGCAGATTCACTTAAGAACTGTACCACTAATTTAACAGCTTCAGTGATTCATTTAACAATGGTGGCAAGGTAAGTTGTAAAATGGGGCAAAATTCACTTAATAAATGTCTCACGTAGCAACAGAAACTGTGGGCTCAACTGTGGTCATGCATCAGGGACTACCTGTATTTTAAGAAGAAATGATAAAATAGAAAAAAATAGATCATGATGTCAAGAAAGTAGAGAGAAAATAATAATAATAATAATAATAATAATAATAATAATAATAATAATAATAATAATAATAATAATAATAATAATAATAATAATGTTGGAAGTGACCTTGGAGGTCATCTAGTCCAACCCCCTGCTCAGGCAGGAAACCTTATACCATTTCAGGCAAATGGCTGTCCAGTCTCTTCTTAAAAACCTCCAGTGTTGGAGCATTCACAGCTTCTGGAGGCAGGTTGTTCCACTGGTTAGTTGTTCTAACTGTCAGGAAGTTTCTCCTTAGTTCTAGGTTGCTTCTCTCCTTGCCTAGTTTCCATCCGTTGCTTCTTGTCCTGCTTTCAGGTGCTTTGGAGAATAGCTTGACTCCCTCTTCTTTGTGGCAGCCCCTTAGATATTGGAACACTGCTATCATGTCACCCCTCACTCTTCTCTTCGTTAAACTACACATACCCAATTCCAGCAACCGTTCCCTATATGTTTTAACCTCCAGCCCCCTAATCATCTTTGTTGCTCTTCTCTGTACCCTTTCTAGAGTCTCGACATCTTTTTTACATCGTGGTGACCAAAATTGGTATGGCCTTACCAAAGCATTGTAAAGTGGTATTAGTACTTCACTTGATCTTGATTCTATCCCTCTGTTAATACAGCCTAGCATTATACATCACAAAAAAAGATACCTATAAGAGCTCACAAACACTCTACCCCAAAATCTAAGAGAATAGACAGGTTTTTGGAAAATTGAAATGGGGGAGCCACATGAATCTCTGAGGATATGCTATTCCAGTGGGCAGCTACTGTAACAGAAATAATCACTTGCTAGACCCATGGTGGTGAACCTATGGCATGCGTGCCACAGGTAGCATGCAGAGCCCTTTCTGTGAGCACGCGCACTGTCGCCCCAGTCCTAGGCCTTCAGCTGGGTTTTATAAAACCTTTTCACTTTAGGCCTCCACCGCCGTGTGCAAAAAAAAAAAAAAAGATTCAATCAATCAATCAATTTCAACTTCTCACAGGAAAGAAAAAGATCTCGCAAAGTTGGAATTGATTGATTGAACTTTTTAGTCCCACCCAATCTGTCATTACCACCCCAGCCATGCCCACCCAATGGGCCAAGCCCACCCAATTGGCCACACCCACCCAATGGGCCACGCCCACCCGGCACCCGATGACACATAAGTGGGTTTTGGGTTGTCGTTTGGGCACTTGGTCTCTAAACGTTTCGCCATCACTGTGCTAGACAGTCAGAAAGTACTGAAGATAGATAGTTCCTTAGATAATGGTGCCCTATAACCAGGTGACTTCATCTGCTTTGGCATTTCTCCACTCCACATTAAGACAAGGAATGAGAAACAGGAAAACAGTTGTGCCAACTTTGCAGTATAATGGTACTTTGGTACTTGACTGCCTCAAAACTCATTGAATTTGGTACACATTTTGACGGAAAAATGTTGTCTCAGAACTTGGCATTTTCTTAGTACTCGATGTGCTGCGATAGGAAGAGGAGGGAAGCTCTGGAGAATGGGCAGGAAGTCAGCCATGCTGGGAAGGTTACTGAAAAAGGAGGGGGACGGCCACAGAGGATAGACAGGAAGTCAGCCATACTGGGAAAGTTACTGACATAAGAAAAGGGACAGGCAGAAAGTTATTCCCAATTGAAACAAAGCCTGATGTGCTAAGTCACAAGGTTTGTTTGGGACACATCCTTTTTTGGGTTCTCATTGTACCTCCTGGAACCAATTAACGACATGAAGTACCACTGCATTATAAATTATGAAGAATCAGAACTCAAAGGTACCCTGCTAGTAATAGCTACAGTAGGTATCTTTCAGTGTAAAAGGATCAAATCTGGATTCTCTTTTTTAAAAAAACCAAAAGGATTTTCATGATATAACATATATAGATACCGGTTTTTGAAAGTAAATGCCTGCGCCATCAATATTATGCATTGCACAATGTACGATTCAGTCTTTGAACGCAGATATGAAGTAACTCTTTATCAGTTTTACTATAACAGAAATCTAGATTATATCTCATGGAAATTTACTTTTATAACCTTCTGAGCCCAGAAAATCCAAATATAGAATAGCTGGGAGTAATGGGAACTGGCTCTCACATTTGAAAAATCAGTTCCAAAATTTACCATGATGGAGCCATTATGAAATACATTACCATGAATTTTCCCTGAGTGGGATAGCTTCCAACTACACAATTGCTGAGGCTACATTGTAAATCTATCCTTAAAACCAAAGGGAGCCCAGGAAAGGAGGTTTTTGCCAATTAAAAATAAAAAAACAGCTGCATTTAGTCTACCCTATGTTATTTTTTGAAATTATCCTGCATCTGTATTATGAGCCCAATTTAACTAAACAACTGTGGATCCAATAACCACCTACAAGCAACCTATTGATCCAAAAATTCTTTATTGCTAGATATATTTTGCAAAAGCATTGGTTCCATGTTCCAACATGGTTTCAAAGAAGGCAAGTTCAAGTATTTCTTTTTGTAAAATGTCTAGGTTTCATTTAAAAAGGCTGTTAATGCTTTGGGAATTATATATATAATTATATATATAAATGTTAAATGCTTGTTAACTATTTAGATTACCTTGCTAGGCCCCAAACATGGGACAAATCTTTATTTCCTGTTTCCTGTTTCAGCCTAACCGAAGGCCATCGACAGGCAGTAGTCACAACAGTGACAGCTCATAATTTTTTTTTAGATTGCTAACAAAGAATTAAAGGGAGACTGATATGCATTTCAAACTTATTTGTTTTCATCAGTCAGCCATACCCTTCTGAGATTCGAACCTGGGCTGATTGCACATTAGGCAGTTGTTTTTACCTCTAGGCCACAAGCTCTATCTCACTTTGTTAGCTGAGAAGCAAGGGAGATATGTGTTAAATGCTTGTTAACTATTTAGATTACCTTGCTAGGCCTGATGAGAACAAATAAGTTTGAAATGATCATATCTGTCTCCCTTCATTCTTTGTTAGCAAGCCAAAAAAATTACACACACACACACACACACACACACACAGTTTAATAACAAGAGAGTCTCATGAATGCAAGAACGATGACTTGGCAAATTACTGAATTTTTACCTTCTGAACTCCATGAATGGCACAACAACTCCCTAGAGCACATTATTCTTTTTAAAACTTATGAAATCTATCGGCAGATAGGAAAAAAAATGTTCTTGAAACTTGGAAAACTGATGTCTATCAATGCAGTCAAGTCTGAATTATGCAAACCAATGATCTTTCATTTGGGAGGAGACAATTTGTCAAGTCTTCCTACCTCATTACAGATTTGAAACAAACTGAGGCATGTGGAAACCTGTAGCTCCACAAAGGACACTACAGAAGATGATACCAGATTTTTTTTTCTATTGCTGTAAAGTGTCACAGCATAGAATCTATAAAATGCCTTGGAATACTCCAATAATTGCACTGAATCATTTCACTTAAAATTTTAATTAAAGTTTCAATCAAATGCACTCAAAAGATAAATCCAACTGCTGTTTTGTGTTTGTCCACTAGCAGTCCTTATGTTCTTCTAAATGTGACTCTGACTCTTGTTCCCATAAAAATTGTGCAGTCCTATTTCAGGTTGCGCTGATTGTTTGCTTCTGCTGATATTATTACCAGGTTTTAGGAATTGTAATTTGCTGCTTACCATATGAATCCTCACAAGAAAGGAGGGTAGTACTTTTAAAGAAACACATTTCTTATTATTCTTATAATGTTTTAACAGTCCAGATAGAAGGAAGTGGTTGGATTACAAGAAATGATACAGCAAGACAGATAGTGAAGACGAGTGATTTTTCTCTTTCATAGTATGATTTTTGCCAAAGCCCACAGCTTTTTATGACTAAGCAAGGGTAAGAAAGCTACACTCTACAGACATTAATTTCACAATTGTCTTTTTTAAAGAAAATTGCAAACTCAAATTCATCATATTTAATGGCTAGTAGTAGGAAATTCTTGTTACTAACTTTTAAGTATAATATGAAGAGCTTCTGGCTGGTAGAGCTCTCTCATAAGAAAATGACTGGCTGGATCCAGTGAATTCAAAGCATTTCTGCTTCCATTTGTCATGTCCCGTGTCAGAAAACTAAACGTGTTCCTGTCATTGAGTTCATGTTCTCCAGTCTTTGTGCAGCGGATTGGGACAACTTGCCATGGCCAACTCACCACAGCCATATTGGCGTGGCCACCTCGCCACAACCATCTCAACATGGCCAACTTGCCATGGCACAACACAACATGGGATAATTCCATGCAAGTTAACTCAATGAGATACACATTATCCATCATTGTTTTGTCAACATTATTTCTAAAAACTGGAAATAACATCAAAGAAACAATGGCGGATAATGTTTATTGCATTGAGTTATCCCGTGTGGAATTGTTCCACAGTGAGTTGACTGTGGTGAGATGGCCACTGTGAATAGTTCTTGATCCTTCCGCAGATATATCAGGGGGCTATTCAGAATCAGAAATGGGGTGGAGGACAGCATACAGTACATAGCACAAATACTAACACTTTTAATTTAATGACAAAGGGAATAAGCACATTCTTAGGAAAGCTTCTGAAGTAACCCTTCCTTCCCTATTTGGGATAAACCTGCAGTTTCATTAGAACATTACATGAAAAAAAGGTTCCAAGGAACAAAGTACTGTCAGTTTTCTTTGAAAGACAGAATTTAAAAACCCAAGGTACTGTAGCTGTGCAAAAATACAAATTTACTAGAAAAGGGCATCCAAAACAATATCATACTGGTTCAGTGGTTTATTTTTTCATATACTGTAATCTGAAAAACCCCTTCATGGATTACTGCCTTGTCGTGGCGAAGGGGCTTGCATAATTCAATGAAGCTATGAGCTAAGCCATGCAGGACCACCCAAGACGGACAGGTCATAGCAGAGAGTCCTGACAAAATGTGATCCACTGGAGAAGGAAATGGCAACCTACTCCAGTATCTTTGCAATGAAAACCCCGCTGACCGTACTAAAAGTAAAAAAGATATGATGCTAGAAGATGAGCCCCTCAGGTTGGAAGGCGTCCAATATGCTACTGGGGAAGAGCAGAGGGCTAGTACTAGCAGCGCCAGAAAGAATGAAGCGACTGGGCTAAAGCCGAAAGGACACTCAGCTGTGGATGTGTCTGGTGGTGAAAGGAAAGTCTGATGCTGTAAAGATTTTTTCTCCATAGGAACCTGGAATGTAAGATCCATGAATCAAGGAAAGCTGGAGGTGGTCAAACAAGAGATGACAAGACTGAACATCGACATCTTAGGAATCAGCAAACTAAAATGGACAGGAATGGGTGAATTCAGATGACCATCAGGTTTACTACTGCGGGCAAGAATACCTCAGAAGAAATGGAGTAGCCTTGACAGTCAATAAGAGTAGGAAAAGCAATACTGGGATACAATCCCCAAAATGACAGAATGATCTCAGTTCGAATCCAAGGCAAACCATTCAATATCACAGTAGTCCAAGTCTATGCCCCAACCACCAATGCTGAAGAGGATGAAATTGACTGGTTCTATGAAGCCCTACAGCACCTTATAGAACTAACACCAAAAAATGATGTCCTTATCATCACGGGGGATTTGAATGCTAAAGTAGGAAGCCAAAAGATAACCAAAATAACAGGCAGGTTTGGCCTTGGAGTACAAAATGAAGCAGGGCACAGGCTGACAGGATTTTGTCAAGAGAATACAATGGTCATAGCAAACATTCTTTTCCAACAACCCAAGAGGTAGCAACTAAAACCATCCCAAAGAAAAAGAAATGCAAGAAAGCAAAATGGCTGTCTGAGGAAGCTTTGCAAATAGCTGAGGAAAGGGAGAAAAAGAAAGATACACCAAACTGAATGCAGAATTACAGAGAATAGCTAGAAGAGATAAGAATGAACAGTGCAAAGAAATAAAAGAAAACAATAGAATAGGAAGAACCAGAGATGTTTTCAAGAAAATTGGAAAGATGAAGGGAACGTTTCATGCAAAGTTGGGCATGATAAGATAATTTATATGCAGAGCACATCATGAGAAAGGCAGGGCTAGATGAATCAAAAGTTGGAATTAAGATTGCCAGAAGAAACATCAACAACCTAAGATATGCAGATGATACCACTCTAATGGCAGAAAGTGAAGAGGAACTAAAGAGCCTCTTGTTGCGAGTGAAGAAGGAGAGTGCAAAAGTTGGGTTGAAACTTAACATTAAGAAAACCAAGATCATGGCATCCGGCCCTCTCAATTCCTGGCAAATAGATGGGGAAGAAATGGAGGTAGTGATAGATTTTATTTTCCTGGGCTCCAAGATCACCGCAGATGGGACTGCAGCCAAGAAATTAAAAGACGCTTACTCCTGGGGAGGAAAACCATGGCAAATCTAGACAGCACACTAAAAAGCAAAGACATCACCCTGCCAACAAAAGTGCGTATAGTCAAGGCTATGGTCTTCCCAGTTGCAATGTATGGCTGCAAAAGGTGGACCATAAGAAATGCTGAGCGCCAAAAAATTGAGGCCTTTGAACTCTGGTGCTGGAGAAGACTCCTGCGTGTCCCTTGGACTGCAAGGCAATCAAATCGGTCAGTCCTAGAGGAGATCAACCCTGACTGCTCTTTAGAAGGCCAGATCCTGAAGTTGAAACTCACATACTTTGGCCACCTAATAAGAAGGAAGGACTCACTGGAGAAGAGCTTAATGCTGGGAAAGATTGAGGGCAAGAGAAGAAGGAGACGACAGAGAATGAGGTGGCTGGATGGAGTCACTGAAGCAGTAGGTGTGAGTTTAAATGGACTCCAGAAGATGGTAGAGGACAGGAAGGCCTGGAGGAAGGTTGCCCATGGGGTTGCGATGGGTCGGACACGACTTTGCAGCTAAGCAACAAAAATCTGAAAAAGATAATGACAGATTTAGATACTGGGTAAGAAATTTTGCCAAGTTTCATAATTTCTAAAAAAATTATATCTGTCAGTAATGTCTTTTGCAGAACTTTTAATGTTAAAAATTTCCCATCATGATGTCCAAAGTGTAGTGCACTACAAATATCAAAGTTGATACCATAGTACAGAATCATTTCCAATTTTGAGAATTATATGCATAATTCCAAATTTATGTTCTAACACACACACTCCCAACACACACATGCACACACATATTAAATTATTAGATCTGGATTGATCCTCCTATAAGCAATTTAATGTAATTAATCTAATTTTAAATCAATTTAGTTATGTAAAAATGTAACAAAAATATATTATCAATATAGCTTAAAGGAGGATCAATCTACATCTAATAATTGCAGGGCTTTTTTCCCAAAAAAAAAGAATAATAAAGAGTCCAAGTAAAAGGCTGAAGTTATACTGCATTTTTGTCATATTTTCTAGTTCTTGTTTTTAAAGAAGAAAGCATGTCAGTAGACAAACAAAAACCATTTATAAAACTGTTTTATCTTCATCCAAACCAGACAAAAGCTTTAAAAAGATATTGAACAATATATCATTTCATTTTCTGTTTTAACAGTTTGGAAGCCTTTAAACTACCCCCTTCTAACCCATGCCATTTTCCTTATTGAACAATTATGAAATATTTGTCTCCTCAAGGGAAGATTTTGGTGGCTAAATGGCCACATGAATTCAAAAAAATCTCTTAATTTGAAATTTGCTGAAACAATGGATTAAATTGCAAAGCTGAAATTCACATTTTTTTGTTTTCTAGGCTGTAATCATAAAAGAATGTTATTTGTTATGTGGCATAACAACAGAGAAATATACCAAAGAAGAGTTATATATAATGATACACATCATCATGGCAGCAAGAATGACGTTCGCCCAGAAATGGAAAAATAGTGAAGTACCAGACGAGAGTGAAGTGATAAATAAAATTTGGGCATGTGCAGAAATGGACAAGTTAACTATGAAAATTAAAAATAAGGATCAGTCAGATTATTACAAAATTTGGAATAAGTTTATGGTGGGAACAGAAAGGAAGGTATAAATAGAGATAGACAGGATGCTGATAGACAGGATGCTGACATTATTAGAATAAGATGGTTGATAAGATCGAATATTGTATAATTGTATATAAATGATATGTACATAAAATGTATATGTGTATAAAATACAAAAATGATGTAGACAAGAAGAAATGTCAAACCGTTAACACTTTGTCCAAAGTTTTAAATAATAAAATTTGCAATAAAATTTTTAATAAAAAATAAATAAAAATAAAAGAATTTACAAGGGCCTAGGCCCATCAACCCAGTGGCAGTCACTTCTAAATAAACATTGATGAGGCTGCTATATCAGTAAAAGTACTTTGTGGCAGGCCTTTGCAAATCATATTCTAATTCTTCATGCTGGTACTTCTAATTCTAATGCTTTATGCTGGTACTTCTATAATGATTTTAAACAAAATATGGAGAAGTGGCATCTTTTTTTAATGGCTTCATTGATTCTAGTAATTGTTTATGCTAGAAATATATGTGGGGTTTTTTAGAACAATAAATTAGTTGTGAATCCCAATTCCAAACTCACTTTTAAGGACTATTCTTCCACGCTATTAAATGCAGTGGTGGGATTCAGCCAGTTCGCACCACTTCGGCAGAACCGGTAGCTACCGGTAATTTTTTGTTGCCCAGGTCTAGAACGGACTTCTGGAAGCAGCATCCACACAGAGAACCGGTTATTCACATACTTGAATCCCACTTGCTTTTGTTATTTTGCTATATTGTTCATCAGAAAACAGTGAAGAGTTTGTGAGATAGTGGTAGAGGTAGGTAGGAAGGAAGGAAGGAAGGAAGGAAGGAAGGAAGGAAGGAAGGAAGGAAGGAAGGAAGGAAGGAAGGAAGGAGGGAGGGAGGGAGGGATTATCAACCTGAGCAATCTACTGCATGATGAAGGCCTTCATTGAAAATTATGGATTATAATCTATTATTCTGGGCCCAAGAAGATTGATAGATACATTTCTATTTCTTAACTTCTGGTCAAAATCACCTACCATACTGGGGGTCTATATATAAGAGAGAATTCCTAAGTTTTCAGCATCCCAACTACAACATTATATTTCCTCATATCCATACTTAATTAGGTACATATGAATATATAACAAATCCTAATTTATCAGAAGATCTTGATTTGATTATTGGCCAGTAAGGCAAAAAATATTTTTCATTATGCTCTAAGAGTGCAATGGAATAAGATGATATTGTTTAAGAATCATTGTTTCTCTTTGGGACAATCAGAGACCTATTTTTTCCAAGAAAAAAAGAATTTTATTATATAGATAATATTGCACTATTAATAGATATTTAATTTCTGTAAACTGAGTTCTGCAATTTTTTAAAATTAATATATTATATGCTCTATCTTTTGTTTAATACAATCTCTATGTTCTTTAATTAATGTAGTGATATTGGAAATTATTAAATAATTAGCAACTATAATTTTTAGGGTTATAATATGAATAAGTAAAATAATATTCTGCAAAATTGTTATTTTTTTAATGTCAATGGGACCTGCTAATTGCTAAGTTAATAGTATAATTTTAATAAAAAATTACCTCAGAACTTCATTACAGGAAAATTAACATTTCTTTTCTCATTTTCACTTTTGAGGATAAAAGTAAACAGTAAAAGATAACTTAGATTTGACAAAATATTCTGACCACATGATTTATTTATTTCTTTTCTTCATTTCTTCCTTTTCTTCTTCCATCCATCTACCCACCCATCATCCATTGAGTTTATAGGATACAAAACTCCTAATAATTCTAGGCAACTTATAATATAAATCTTTTTTGAGAACAAATTGAAATAGACTAAATAGAAATGATTAAAAAATAATTTAAAACCAAAACCAAAAAAAAAAAATTGAAGTAAATAATAAAAAAGAATGGAACGTGTAGAGTTTTTTTTATTGACCTGATTGCTTGCCACATGATATCAGGTTCTTGATACCTGTTTCTAATGGATTCTACTTCAGGCCCCAGGATTTCTTTTTATGAATTCTTTACAATGTTTTTCCCATTAGACCTTTTTATTACAAGACTTTCTGAGCCTCAAACCCTACTTCAGTCATCTTTTTTTTTTACTATTTAGGCCAGGAAAATTTCTTTGATACCTGATGTGCCTTGTATATCTTTCCTAGGAAGCTCATACTACTTGGCAGAAAGCGTTTCCCCAGGCACTATTGATCAAAGTCACCATCTTTCCTTCTTCAGTTCATAACCAAACTCTACCAGTTTGATCTGTGTAACCGCACTATTGACATGACAGCCACCTAAAACGTTAGCCTCATCGCTCACCTCTTCCACACTCAGTTTGACTCTGCAAATTTCCTATTTTTTCCTCCAATTTTGGGTTGCCATACACTTGCTCAGGAGGGGGAAAAGTACAGCGCTGTGAAGAGCAAGCAGCAAAATGACATATACAGAAAATGGTCTTATTTTTCTACCACTACATTGCATCTTTCCCCATTGAGGAAAAAATGGTAGTGGTAGAACACACATCCTGAAATTCTTCTAAGAACTCATTTAACTTAGTGAATATAATTATATTCAGGAAACAGGAGTGCCAAAGTAAAGTTAGGAAGTATTATTTCACAGAAAGAGTAGTGGAAGCTTGGAACCAACTTCCAGTGGAGGTAGTGGGTTTAAATGTTCTTTGGAATAAACACATATCCATCATCCAACAAAAAATTAAAATAAATAAAAAAATACAATAATTAAATAAATCAGAATTAACAGTTAAAAATAATAAATTAGAAAGAAAACAAAAACAAATTTTAAAAAAACTCAAAGGGCAGACCAGATGGGCCACTGTGTCTTTTTCTGCCATAGGTTTTCTATGTTTCTCTGAGTCACATTATATGACTCATTCTTGTGCATCATGTAACCTTCAGCTTTTGCCTTTGAGTATGTAGATGGGGGAAATAGGTGGTAAAAAACCCAAAGGTTCCTGCTCTTATTATAACCCTCTTGTTTAGAATGATCCAGAATGTTTCTGGTGTTTTCTTACTGATATGAAGAAAGGCAGAGGAGTGTTTATTATCTCATAAAGCAGACGTGTTAAACTCGCAATGTCACGTGACATCGCGCAATGTATCAGGACAGTTTTGCCATTGCCTGCAATGGGGTGGGCACGGCTTCCAGATGACGCATCCGGCCCGCGGGCAAGCAGTTTGACACCCCTGCCATAAAGAGATATACAGGTTGAATGGTGCCATTGCCTAATGGTGAAGACACTCACCTCCCACTCAGAAGGTTGAAAGTTCAATACTAGGGTGCAAAGAAAAAATATATCTGCTACAAACTCCATGTGGCGTCAGGAAGGGCAGCAAGCCAATAAATGCTCAGCTCCTTCAGTTGCCCTGACTGTACCTAAATTAAGGCACTAAAGGGTCATGAAAAGGGAGGTTTTTTTAAGGAAATATATGCCAATGCTGAAAGAGAATGTGTTAAGATTATATCCGCAGTACATATTTGATGCAAAAAGTGTAGATTTCCTTATGATATATCCTATGCTCTTTCTACAGATGTAGAACTGTTCCACTTATATGGAAATGTTTTGAGTAATTTCATAATATTAACAAAACAATAACACGTTCTTAATCTGTAGAATGAGGACTGCAGAATGTGGCCTTATAAAAATTCAGATTATTTTTTCAGTGATAGCCTTTCTGATTGGATACAGCTTTTTAAGATACTGGGTTGAAAGCATCTGCTCAACGCTCAGTTTAGTGACCATTTTAACAGCAACTGAATTTGTGGCTTTCTTTGTGCACAGCTTATGCCATTCCACTTTTTGTAATATTAAAATATTAGTCATTTTAAAATATATATTAAATATGCATTCATTAAATATAATAAACACTTTGCTGGTCATTTATGTATCTGAGCTTCATTTAAACCCTTGGCTATTTTCCACTGCATATATCCCTTAAATAGCAAGCATTTAAAAAAAAATTAAAGTCCAAACAGTATTTATTAACATATAAGCTTCAAAGATAGCTGGAATATTGGGGAAAAAATCTGGCTTACACTCATCAATTAATTGGCAGCTCTTCAAGCTGCAATGACAAGCAAATACTCAAGAGAAAACTGATCAACATTTTGTCTCTCCCCATCAAGCGATGCTGAATAGTATGAACACACTGCTTTTAACAGCAAACATTTATCTTTACTTTTTTTTTTAAAAAAAATGCTTTCTTAAAATAGAGATACTTTTATCATTTACTACGATGAATTGTGTTCTCTTCGAGCTAATAGCCACCCTGAATCTGCTCATTGATTTGCACAGAAAAATTAGACATCCTGAGTCTATTTGGCAAAATTCCTCCAGCGTGAGGGTCTGGAAGTCATGCCCCTAGCTTGAACTCCTTCAAGCAAGTTCATAATAAATCTGACACTCCATAAAGTAACCACTTCCATTAGCGCCCTACTGCTGCACCAGCCAAAACCTTGCAACCAGATACCTCAACACTTTTGAGCTGCCCAGCCGAGCCTGACTCCATACTGGGTTCTCAGAAATTCCATCTTAGATTCCCCTCACCCTGGAGAGTGCAATACGTCATACTAAATTATATATATTAAAAAGCAGTATATTGCAATCACTGTGAAAAAGAGCCTAGCTTCTTCTATCAAGGTATTTTGCTTGGAACAGAAATGTTAAAGGAAAGAACCAAATTCAGATCATTTTTTTTTCTTTTTTGCGGTTGTTGGGAGTTTACAAACTGAAAAAACTTTCAGCTATTCCAGTAAAAGGTATGAAATGGATCTGCTAAGTCTTTGCCTTTCTTCCTAAATGACAGCTTATTGATACAATAGAAAGTAAAGCTTATTAAGGAGCACAATCTATAGCCTTTAGGGGAGATAAAAAACACTTTGTTTGCACCAAATAAGTACAAATTTTGCACCTTTCGTTTTTATTTATTCATCAAATCCATGTAGATCTTCCCTCCATTTGAGCTGAATAGTGAGCTCCTGCCATTTACTGGAAGAAAAAGTGAATGTTTCATGACTTGCAAGTTACATTTTTTTTTTGATCATGGATAAATTCTACTGACATTAAACCCTCGACTGGATGAATCAGAGGTGGCCTGGGAATTTTTAAAGCCTAGAGCAGGGGTCCCTAATCCACAAGCAGCAGCCCAATAGTGAGCTACAGTCCATTGGGAACCCGACCATGTAAGCAGCAGGAGAGCATGCAAAACCATCCCTTATCTCCCTACCCACCACTGCTGTCCATCCAAAGAGCCAAGAAGGTTGGGAATAGCTGGTCTAGAACTAAGTCCAAGCCAGATCTTACTCTTAGCAGAATCACTGAAATCAATAGGCTATTTTGTTAGTGGGAATCTTTTTAAATATGACAGAATAGAGCCAGATTTTTATTTCATGGGGAAAAACAAAGGAAGAAGATATATTCTTATGGAAAAGAGATTCCATGGTATTTTAGTTTATGCACACAGTCTACCATTAAATAAAAGTTATTGTGATACAAAGCCTATGTTTTATAAATCCAGAAAGATTACTGCATCTGTTTATCTAGCTCAGTGTTTTTCAACCACTGCTCCGCGGCACACTAGTGTGCCGCGAGATGTTGCCTGGTGTGCCGTGGGAAAAATTGAAAAAACACTGACCTAGGAAACAGCGGAGAGAGGAGGAGGAGGAGGAGGAGGAGGAGGAGGAGGAGGGACAGCCGTGGGCGGAGCAGCACTGCAAGACTCTCTGGCGGGGAGCGCTGGGCACCGGAGCCTTGGCTAAGCTGACGGCCCTATATTGCTGGAAGCAAAAGCCGGGAAAAGAAGTGGGCTCGACCTCTCTAGGCACCAGGGCTCCACGGCAGCGTAGCTCCGCCCCCTTCTCTGGCTTCGGAGGGTCTCTTGCTGAAGAGAGAGAAGCTGGGGAGAGGCGACCGGCTCGCTTATCGGAAGAGGATGGACGGGCGGCCAGCCCGGCTCGCCTGAGCTGTCGCGTGGTTGGTTGCCTTCAACGTTCGAAAAAGCTCTTCTTCCCCAGCACACGCCGCTTACTCCTTACTCCCCGCGCGGCTGAGGATGCGAGACTCCCGCCTGGTCGGCTGCCTGGCTCCGCTTTCTTTGCTCGCCGTGACCCCTCGCCCCAGCCCAAAATAGAGGGATCTGACCGCTTCGCTCTTGGAGGCTTCGCTTGTGTCTGAAAAATTACATGGCTGATTTTTTTTTAACCTGTCCTTTTGATACGTTGCATAATAAAATGTACTTTGGACCAAAGCAATTAAAAACCTTTGGGGTTCCCCCCCCCCTCTGGAGTGAAGTGCTTTTGATGGTAAAGGTGAGAAAGAAAGAAAAAAGGAAGGGAAAAAAGGAGAAAGGGGGAAGGGGAAAAGGGAGGGAGAAAGAAAAAAGGAGAATAGAAAAGAGAGAGAGAGAGGAAGGGAGGAAGGAAGGAAGGAAGATAAAGAAAGAAAAGAGAGGGAGGGAAGAGAGGGAAGGAAGGAAGAAAAGAAGAGAAAAAAGAAAATACAGAAAGATAAATTAAAAAGAAATGCAAGCTTTCCTTTTCCTTCACAGCAAAAACAAACAAAAGCCCCAAAATAAAATAAAATAAAATAAAATAAAGAGAATAATAATAATAATAATAATAATAATAATAATAATAATAATAATAATAAGAAGAAGAAGAAGAAGAAGAAGAAGAAGAAGAAGTTGGAAGGGACCTTGGAGGTCATCTAGTCCAACCCCTTGAGAACATAGGCCATCCTCGACTTACAACCGTTCGTGTAGCGACCATGGGGAGGTCCAACGGTGCGGAAAACGGTGGAGTGCCTCGTGATTTTTTTCATGAAACAAGTGTGCCTTTGCCCAAAAAAGGTTGAAAAACACTGATCTAGCTAGCATACTCATGATTGTATATTGTGCTTTTCACATTGAAAAATCATTGGATGAATCTTTCAAACAAGATTCTTAACATCATTGAAGATCTGTAACTCCCTGCACCTTTGCTAACGTAACTGCATTAAAAGAAAACAGGCTGATTCAGTGAAGTATCAGACATCTTATTATACAGTAAAGTCTTACACATATCCAAGGCTTCTTAGTGGTTTTGCCTGGAAAAATGTATTATTCTAAAAATGATGTCATTGTCAAGTGAGTGTTGCAAAAATGATAGCTCATAATAGGCAGTCCGTGTTTGGATGGGGAGAAACACACTTCGTCTCAATCTTGCCAAGACTGAGTGGCTGTGCATACCGGCATCTCAGACTAACCAATCTTTTCCATCGTTAACTATGGGGGGTGAGGTGTTACCCCCCGTTGATAGGGCCCGCAACTTGGGCGTCCTCCTGGATTCATGGCTCAGTTTGGAAGATCATATAGGAGCCGTGGCCAGGGGGGCTTTTGCCCAGGTTCGCCTGGTGCGCCAGTTAGGGCCCTATCTGGACCGAGATGCCCTATGCACAGGCACCCATGCACTCGTGACCTCCCAGCTAGACTACTGCAATGCTCTCTACATGGGGCTGCCCCTGAGGACCACTCGGAGGCTTCAGCTGGTGCAGAATGCAGCTGCGCGAGTTGTGATGGGAGTCTCCCGATACTCCCATGTAACACCTCTTCTCCGCGAGCTGCATTGGCTTCCAGTTGCCCTCCGGGTGAGATTCAAGGTGCTGGTGATGACCTATAAAGCCCTAAATGGCATGGACCCTGATTATCTGAGGGAGCACCTGCTGCCAGCGTCAATTTCCCATCATCCTGTGTGCTCCCACAGGGAGGGCCTCCTCAGGGTACTGCCGGTCAAGGATTGCCGATGGGTGATCCCCAGGGGGAGGGTGTTCTCTGTGGGCACGCCTGCCCTATGGAATCAACTGCCAACGGAACTCCGGACTGCCCCTGACCTTTGTTTATTTCGCCGGGACCTAAAAACCTGGCTCTTTGAGCTATCTGGTCTGGACTGAGGGGTTTAATGTTTTTAAATTGTGATTTTAATTTTTTTTGCGGCTAGACTTAATTTTATTTTATTTTAATTTTATATTGTATTGTTTTTAAATTTTGCCTTGTAAACCGCCCTGAGTCCTTTGGGAGTAGGGCGGTATATAAACCGAATTAATAAATAAATAAATAAATATTGCTGTATTAAGCCTTTGAGTTGCTGCTGGACATTGTACTAATACTGCATGATAAAACAAAATTGGCAGTGTTTTAACATACCTAGGCAGAACACATACATTGAAAAAGTAATTACTGATAGACAGAAACCAAATCACCAGGTTTATGATAAAAGTAGGAAGATGTCATTATGGATTAACAACATCCGCTTTGTACCATGTTCTTCAAATGTATAATCAGCCACAGGCAGCTCTAATTTTTGTTCTGGACAACTGCAAGAATTTTTCATTAAGAAATGAAAATAAACATGAGCTGTGGTGGCACAGTGGCTAGAATGCAGTATTGCAGGCTAATTCTGCTAATTCTGGGGTTCAGTCCTTCCTGGTTCAAAGTTGACTCAGCCTTCCATCCTTCCGAGTTAGTAAAAATGAGGCCCAGATTGTTGGGGGCAATATGCTGACTCTGTAAAACCACTTAGAGAGGGCTGTAAAGCACTGTGAAGCAGTATGTAAGTCTAAATGCTATTGCTATAAAAATAAAACTAGATGACTCCAGCAAGAACACAAAGATGATATTTGAATTGTTCTGAATGAAACTTTGAAAGGCAATGACACTCTATAGCATAACACAAATACATAAAAGAAAGAGAGAGAGAAAAGACTACAATTAGCTCACTTTTCCAGTTACCTATATTGTTGTGGCCTTTATGAGTTCAAATAAAAATACTGAATTAACTATATGTTTATTTAAGCATATGGCTGCCCCACACATTTTATTACTCTGGGTGACTAACAACACTTTAAAAATTATCTAAGAAACCAGCAAAGCAATATATAATATACAGTACATCAGCACTAACTAAAAACATTTCTTATTCACATTGTACAAGTCAGACCTACTATCCCATCCCCAGTTCAAATGGCAGAAAGATATCACATTTATCCATGTGCAACCTCTTGCTGGCTTCCTTATTGACTTTGTCGAAAGCTGACAGGGAAGATCATAAATGACAATCATGGGGTCATGGGATGCTGCAAAGTTGTAATCGTGCGCCAGTTTCCGTACACCCAGATTGAGATCATGTGAACACAGGGGTGCTGCAACTCTTATAAATTCAAGGATTGGTAATAAGTACCGCTCATTCAGTGCTGTCATAAATGCAAACCATTGCTGAATGAGTTGGTGTTAAGTGAGGACTATTTGTGCACTTCTCTTTAAGCAGGGGCTGAATGACCATCCATGAGGAAAGTGTTAATCTGGATTTCTAGAAGCTTAAGTAAGCTCCTTCTGATTCTTTGATTCTATAAAAAAATTGCTCTTTCATAGGTAGGAAAAATGCTGACATTTGGAAGAGATATTTGTTGGAGACTATCATTAGTTTCTTCTTTATTTATAGATTTATCCTACATAACAATAAGTTTCTTGGGTTGCTTGATTTAACATTAATAAGAATACAATGAGAGCGAGAATGAAAGACATACAAACGCACAATGGAAAATGCAGGATGAAACCGAAAGCTACAGCCAACACTACGGATTTCCACTTAAGTCAGTGGGGTTCCCCCTTATTCCCCCTTCCAGCTTTTGCATATGCTTTACATCTGCTATAGGTCTCCCAACCATCTGGAGCTGATTTAGGAGATGCAGGAGGAATAGGACTTCATTCTGTCCATGGTTTCTGCTCTCCACTGTGGCACGAGTTTATGTTTTTAAATAAATATATTTCTTCAGGGGGAAAAAATTCAACATGGGCTCTTTTTTCATAATGGCTCACTGGACAGCATTATCATCAGCTTCTTGCAATGATCTGCTTCAGTGTGATTAAAAAAAAGATCAAATGCCAGCTACGTTTTCTGATTATGGAATAAACTGAAGGAGTTTGGCTTCCTTATGGAAGTAATGTTTTGCCCATCCCCTCCAGAAATTGGTAACAGCAAAGTACAATTGATAATCCAACATAATTTATCCTCTTTTGTTAGCAGAGCAAATCGCTTCCTTATGATCCAACTTGTTCTTTCCATAGCCGTTTAATTCTTTGAATTATGAAATGATTTGCAAAAATGACCCCTGCATCCACAACCAGTTTTGCAACTCCCCTCTCAAATGTGATGCTCTTATTCAGAAAGAAATTGTAATTGTATACTGTAGTTTCACATATTGCAACTGTTGATTTTCTTGGAGTGAGGGTTATTGTTTTTTCCCCCACCACAATGCTTAATTTGACTTTTGCTCAAGCAGTAAGGTTTTTTGGGTGTGTCCTCAAACTGTTGATTTTTCTTTGCTTTTGAATTTTGGCTTCTCTCTTAAATCTGCCTCCTGGTTTGACTGCTAACTCTCATCAGCACCTCTGCTCATTTGTTTCTTATCTATTTTCTGCACAGAGGTGACTTAACGAAGTCAAATCTGAAAAATTAGGATTTTGGAGGAGAAATAATGAGGAAAAACAAGGGTATGTAGATAAGACAGGAGTTCTTGACTTTATGAAACCCCTTATACATAAACATACAATAATCATAGACATTTCTTGTGAGTATGATTAAGAACAGAAAATAAATTAATTCAGTTAAATGCTTTACACAAAATCTTCCAACAATCTTGAGGCAACTTGTGAATCCATATGTGGAAATTGTCCCTGTTCAGATATTGGTGAATATATTAATGTGTTCACCAAAGAAAAACATGCACAAATAGGCAATATGTTGCACAGAAAGTTTGCTTGAGCAATGTATGTATATCAGAAAACATGTATAGATAGTCCTCAATTTACATGTGATCAAAATTCAGGCACTTGGCAACTGGCATGTATTTATGATAGTTGCAGTATCCCGGGGTCACGTGATCACCTTTTGCAACCTTCTGACAAGCAAAGTCAACATTGATAAGTTCAGGCAAGGACCCAGACTGACGCACACTTCAAAATGGTGTAATGAGAAACTGAACAAAATCAAAATTGATAGGTTCACCTGTTATTTATTTATTTAGCGTATGGCTGGTCACACAGTGTTTAGCCATAACTGAAAGGAGTTCTTTTTTTGGTTCTGGTATCTTACATACTGTATTTCAACCCAACTACTCCAAAGGAAAGAATATTTTCAGTAGAACCTTTCATAAGCAAGTGGCTTCTCATAAGCAAATACCTAGTTAGAAAAAAAAATACATACTCTAACCTCTGGATAAATTACTGAAATTCAAGAGCCCTTAACCAATTTTTTCAGCCTACAAACAGAAAAATAAGAAATTACTGCAAGTGCTTGCTTGATGTCATGCACATTATTGAAATACCTTAGAACCTTTTCCTTCTATATGATATGCCATGAAGTTATTAATTAACATAAATAAATAACCGAGAACTTACTCACTTGACACTTCATCTATGGTTGTATAGTCTTAAATCAGATAATCCAATTAACAGAAGTTTGCAAGCATGGAGAGATACTGAAGGGATTATGAAGCCTTAAATTCATATTTCTCTCACTGCCATTTTCTTGTTCTAGCAGATAAGATCAAACTATGAGATTTTTTTATTATTATTATTTTGAGTACACTCAAGCATTTCTTTTCAAGTGAAACCTAAGAGAAATCTGACTCTACTGACAGAAAAATGTTCTATCAGAATATAGTTATAAAGCACCATTTGCATACCAGAACTGAGATTTGATTTGATTTGATTTCCAACTTCATCAGATAAATTGAAACCATCCTAACAAGGTGCAGTGAACTATAAAGCCACTGAGCAGCCCTACACTTTCATCAAGATTGATAATTTCATTCTGGATCTGGGGAGAATATCTTCTAAATCACATTTTAATGCAAATGTTCAAATCTCATGCTTTGAAAGTAACGTGTGAAATCAAACAGTTAATTTTAAAAATTTGCATTACTTCCAGTTTCATGAAGCAATTTAAACAAAGTATAAAGATGCATAGTTTAGGTAAGATATTTACACATGTAGTATATAGTGAAAATAACATGCAAGAAAGTTTACATTTGGAGAAAAGCTCGTAACAATGTGCATTTTTGTAAAATTGTGGTAAAAAGTGAGCACATTTTTGTGCACAGTGTTTTTGTAAAAACAATGCTCTTTCAGTTTTATGCTGAAATTTGAACCCATTAAGAGCAAAAATGAAAAACAGAAAGGAATCCTTAATGTCAGATGCAATCATTCCAAACGTCAAATCTACATTTTAAACAACTATATCTATACAAACCTGAGAAGTTTTAAATATGTAGGAGATTAAGGGCATAAAGGAAATGGTTGTTTCCTTTGGTCAACTATATGGGAACACAGGAATTGGGAGGCTAATAAATTCAAACAAGCAAACAAACAAATTATAATCCTTTCACAGAATTAAACAAGATTCTCGGTTATTTTCAATTATTAGAAACAGAAATAGAAATAGAAAACAGAATTTTTCTTAGAATATGGGCTAACAAAGCTAGAGTATTGGAAATCTGAACTGATTTTGTCCTATAAATATTCCATATAACTTCAGAACTCATTAAGGTTTGGGGCCCATATTCTATAGCCCCTTACCTGAAGTCTAGCAGTATTACCTGTAAACAATTTCATAAACAGTTTGGCTTGCTAAGCCACATTGAGTGAAAAGGAATTGCCTTATCCACATATAAAATACATAATATAGCTAATGTATATAAATGCACACAATAATGTTACAAGTTTACAATCTTGTGGGGCCTCATTATGAGCTGTCCAAGGCTGCACATGGCCCATGAGCTGGACCGACCTGTGATGGATCAAAGTGCAACTTTTTATGAAGGCTGTACAAGAATTAAATTCTAAAACCACAGACTCATTTGCTAAAGACTCTAGTGCTTTTCAGGCTTTTCATTCTGTCCTCAAATTGTCAGATGGCCACATTCTTAGTAGGCAACTCATTAATTCTGAATTCAGCTGGTGACTCTCAGGAGTGAGAAGTGTTTAGAAACCCATATTACTTTGCTTTTCATAAAAAAATATTGCCATTTGGAGTTACTATGTGGCAAAGATAGCTGTCATTTTTCACCACTAGGTTATTTAGAATTCTAAAAGCATTCTATAAGTACTGTAAAAAGGAGTGGGAAGTTTACCTATACCGGGGGGAAAAATCACAGGTAAAAGTGCAAACCAAATTGAATAATCTTGTTTAGAAATTACAATGTAACTAACTGAAAACATTGTACGCTTAGGACCAGTGGTGGGATTCAAATATGTGAACAGCCGGTTCTCTCTGTGCATGCTGCTGCGCCTGGACAACAAAAAATTAGCTACCGGTTCTGCCGAAGTGGTGCAACCAGCTGAATCCCACCACTGCTTAGGACTGAGACCACTTTTGTGAAAGTTGGCACTACCTGAAGAAAGCATAAATATGACTACTTAGTTGTCCAGGGACAAAGCTATTGTCAAGAACCAAAGCAGTCATTGGGGCTATTTCTCTTTTCCCATTTTTTTTCAGAACAGATGCAAATTACTCTAAAACTGACTCCAATATTGATTCAGTAGCCAACTAAAAATCTTCCTTTAATAGCCACTGCTATTGTCATAGACAAAAATAACTGTAGTTTTTACAAAGCATTGGAATTTAGAGATGTCAACACATTGCAGCATCTACCTGACCTTGGCTACTTCAACAGGGTTGACCTGGTACATAAATGGATGCACCAGAGAATCCTCAAGCTAGATTCGGAAGTTAAAAAGCATCCTGTTGTGATTCAGGGTCAGCCTGTGGGTTCGGCAGTTGGGTCGGACAATTCAGAGGAGGAGGAGGGGTTGTTGGAGAGCTTGCTGAGAATAATATTGAGGCTCCACAGAGCCCTCAGCCAGGCCCCTCCCATCTGGTCACGACGCAGACCCAGCTGTGTGAGCCTGACAGCGTGGATGAAGATGACCCACAGCTGGCCCTGTTCAAGGACGCCCGACGCAGGAGGCAGTCAATCAGGAGTAAACAGAGGAAGGCAATGGGGCACCTCGGAAGGAGGCAGAGAGAAGCCACGCCCTGAACTGTTTAAAAGGGGAATGTGTGGGAGGGCTGGTTTGCTGAAGGCAACCGTTTGAATAGCTCCTGTTTCATGGTTCGTGTTTGCTCTCTTTGCTCTGTTTATGTTTTTATGTTAATAAATTTGGCAGGCTTAGTTCCAGCCTCTTGCCTTCTTGTAAAAGGGGTTGTCCCTGCCTTTTTTGCAGGGCTGGTAGCAGGCTGGTACAGAACACATCCCATAAAAAGAAACATTACATCATTTCCCTATTGCTGCTAACAAAATTGCATGGATATGACTTGTGGTCCCTAGTTGAGTTGAGTTCCATTCAAAGAAAAATTTAATGGATTAGAGGAGGTGCATTGCTTCCTATTAATTTTCTGGATTCTTCATATCAGAGAACATACAGTGGTATGGAACATTCCAGGTGATCACGAACCATGTTATTCATGTTCCTGCAATACATCAATCATCTGCATGAAGCAACTGGTCCTGATATTTATAGTCATGAAATACTAATACACTTAACTGTTCTTTGTTGTTAAAAAAAACACCTCACAAAAATGCCTGTCCCAGGCACTAGGCATGTTTAGCTTAAGGAGCTTAGACCTCTTTACATCAATCTGCCGCATGCACAGAGTTTGGGGGCAAAGCTCTCATTATTCCTCATGCACAGAAGGAATGCAGGGAAGAAGTATGAGAAAAGGGCTAGAGAACTTTGAGAAAGGGATTAGGTTTTAAGGAAATTAAACTCCTAGAACATTTTTATAGTTAAATAGAGAGCACACACATACTCATAATTCATTCCATCTGTTTCTATTTTATTGGGGGAAATTGTCTGCTTGATGGATGACTTTCACTTTGACATAAGTAATTTTCTTGCTCACCAAATACTTTTGTTTCTGTGCTTATGGCACACTTTTACATGGATGTCAGCTCCCAGCTGGGGTGATGGGACTGCTCTCCCAGTGGCTCACTTCTTATCCAACTGAATGCAGAGGACAGTGATAGAGGATTATGCATAACCCCCAAGAATTCTACTTTGTCACTGTTAAAACTTTATATGAAGCTCCTATGAGAAATCAATTATGATTTTGAGGTGAAGATTTATGGCATGTCACTGTAATCCAATGCTGTTTTCTTTTTTTTATTGCTAGCAAATCAGTCTCTAGACACTCAAGTCTAGTAACTGTCTACTGACAGAATCCACTGGAGTTGGGCAGTCAATAGGTAAAGGTAAAGGTTCCCCCGCACATGCGTGCTAATCGTTTCCAACTCTAGGGGCCGGTGCTCATCTCCGTTTCAAAGCCGAAGAGCCAGCGCTTGTCCGAGGACGTCTCCGTGGTCATGTGGCCGGCATGACTAGACGCCAAAGGCGCACGGAATGCTGTTACCTTCCCACCATAGTGGTCCCTATTTTTCTACTTGCATTTTTACGTGCTTTCGAACTGCTAGGTTGGCAGAAGCTGGGACGAGTAACAGGCGTCACTCTGCTACGCGGCACTCGGGATTCGACCCGCCAAACTGCCGACCTTCTGATCGACAAACTCAGCGTCCTAACCCACTGAGCCACCGCGTCCCTATTGGGCAGTCAATATGTTCATGTTTAATTTGTAGTCTTCCAGAACTCCTAAATCATTCTCACAAGTACTATAGCCAAACCAGGTAACATGTATCTTGTTTCTGCACATTTGATTCTTCCTATCCAAACACAGATGCCTACATTTTCCAACTGAACTGCACTTTATTGGATAAGGTCCAATATTCAAGATCCTTTTGAAGACAGTCATTTTAGGTGATAGCACCTCTGCTCAGCTTTCAATTATCTGCAAATTTGATGAGCATCCATTCTATACCCCATCTAAGTCATTTATGAAATTGTTGAAGAATGCTAGATCCTTGACACAGGATTTCTCCTTCCATGTGAATTATTAAGAACATGTGCTGGATACAGTTGTTCCATTATCTGTGAATCCATGATAGTGGGACCATCAGATCTGACAAAATGGTTCCATTTTATCAAAGAGGAGGTTATAGTCAACTTTGTCAAACACTTTGAAATCTAAGTAAACCACATCCAGAGTGTTCCTTTGGACTACTGAATATAAAAAATAGATAGTTTAATAAGATCTGTCTACCATGATCTGTAACAAACCTATGCTGGGTTCTAACAAACATCTTGTTTCTTTCAAAGTGTTTGTAAAGATTCTTTTTTCAGGATTTTCTCAGATACTTACCAGTCTGCAGTTTTGTTTTGTTTTTCGTTTTCGTTTTGTTTTGTTTTTCGCTCGGCTTTTTTTTCTTTTTTAAAGATGGAAAAAAATTAGTTCTTCTCTAATCTTCTGATACTTCTGATTCTCAACAATTACATTCAGTGATTTTAAGATTACCAACTACCTACCTACCTTTGTATGCAGTGTGTTCTCTCCTCAGTTCTTTACCTATGCTGACCTGTATTTCTGTTCTATCCTCTACAATGTCACCTTTCCCAGGTGGAAACACATGTTTTAATGTGAAAAAGCAAGATACAAATTAGAAATTAAGCAGCACAATCTTCTCCTTGCTGCCTGTCACCATTTCATCATATTCTCTTACCAACAGACTAATTGATATTCACTTGGATGACAGAAGTATTACATAAACTGGCCACTGCTGCAGAGGCTATCCCAAACCAGATGATTATTCTTCAGCTGTTTTATTAGCATGTTAAATTTGATACTTCACACTTGCAAAACAGAGAAATCCATTCCAAACCATAAAGAATCATCTATTGGAAAAGCAAACAGGGTTTTGAGCTAGCTCTAAATCAAAAAAAGCTGAAATTTTTCAAAACAATAAAAGCCGAAGTATTAACACAGCTAAGCTATTAATCTCATTAAAGTGTTTTTCTTCCCAAGAAAATCCAATTCTGTGTGATATCCAGAAATCATCAGTGTGGAAAAGCTTGGAGCAATTGGAAATCAATTTTTCATTTTATTAACCACTTTTAATAATTCCCTAACCTACTTGATGACTGCAGTAACAATTTGAAATATGGCCTGTCCCTCAAGAAGTATTTAATTTTATTAATTACAAATCACTAAATCATCATGTTTTCCTCTATTTTTTGAGGCACCATTCCAAAATATGTAAGACTGGAGATATTTAAAATTCAATTAATTGAAAAAACAGCTGAAAAACTAACATTTTTCCTGATGTCTATGACTAAGGCAGTGTTCCTCAAATTAGTGCCCTTTAGAAGTTGAAATCTGAATACATCCAGAAGCAACCAAATTGGGAAAAGCTCATTATGTAATCCAAACTTTACTCATTTAGGTGTCTTCTAACACTATCAGGAATATTGTTCTGCATATAAAATGGGCCACATATAATTAAATCCTTCCATTCCTCACCATCCAGTCACTGCTGAAGAAGCTTCTTGGATGAAAAGCGAAATGTCTTCAAAGAAAAACAAGAAAGTCCAGTTGCCTCGTGAAAAAAGCATCTTTGGGTGGCTAGTGGGTGCATACCGGAAGGCCCAAAATATTTCAAAATGACATCTGTCAATCTCAGTTAAAAGTTCTAAAGTTTATGTGGTAGAAGACATTAAGCAGTCACTAAGTCAATTCCAGACAATATATTCTCTTCCCCACTTTATTTTTAGGGCCTCTTCACTTCGATTTTTATTTTCATCAACCTGTTGTTGGCAATGGGTCCCACACATACCCTCATTTCCTTCCTGGCTTGCTTGGACTGGACCTAGCTATCAAGGTAGTTTGAATGTCAGAGGAAAGACAAGCCAGGTGAAGCACAGGGAAGAAGGAAGAAGATGCTGGGAAATATGTTAAAAAGTTTGCTTAATACTAAAATGAAAAGAAGTCTTTACTGCAAGCAAATCCATAAAACCATCAGTAAATTTAATAGTTGACTACTTCAGGCTTCTAGTGTGATTTTTCAATATGCTCCCGAGAACAATAAAATGAAAAAAGGCATTTGCAACTATAATACCATGCAAAAAACAAAAGGAATACTATAAACTATCCTAATCCACATTCAAGTATGTCTGATTGCTCAGTTACAGGATCAAAGTAAAAGCATTCCTCCTGCATGGAACTAAATAAATGGGTCCTAGTCTGTTAAAGCAGACCACATAAAGTGTACCAACGAAATATAAACAAAAGAAACTGAAATAAAAAGCATATGGCACAACGCACACACACTTGACCCCTTTCCTGGTTATTTCCTGGTTTTGGTTTAATCCATCCCACTTTATTAGTGCCTTTGGTTACTTAAACTAATACTTATACTGCATGTTGCTATGAGTTTATAAAATTAAGAACATTAGGAAGTTACAAAAAAACCTCATCTTTAACAGATACTTCTCCCTTAATTTTTTTATCCCTTAGTATTTCTCTGTAATTAACAAGAATGAGCAGAGAGCAAAGAGGTGGTTAATTTTATAAAGTTTTAAAAAAAAAACATAGAGTCAAATCATAATTAAATATAAAAGGCAGCAACATATAGGAACAATCTATCCCTGACCACAAATGGACTACAAAGTATGTCATCTGACTATTAAATCACATTGCGTGAAAAAGCTGCCCAATTAGATCTGAAATATACTAGGTAAGTTTCCAAATCAACAAAGCTATGAAGAGATATAATAAGATCCATCTGGTGAGCGCCATCTTGGGGAAAGTTGCTGTACACAACTACTTGGAAACAAGTGTCAGTGAATTCACGGTATTTCTGATCACATGGACATAGATTTAGGCACGCTGGCTGAGGAATTCTGGGAGTTGAAGTCCGCAAGTCATAAAAGGGACAAGTTTGAAGACCCTTGATTTAGAGAAAAGGAGCCTCAGTACTTGATTTGCAAAAATAAAGGGAAACACTCAATATCTCATAGTTAAGCAAAATCAGCTTTAGTCAAAAAAGAAAGTGTTCATTTTACCTCCTGGGCAGTGTCTCAAGGCCATTTTGCATCTTCTGGACTCTGCAATGGTGGGACATGGTATTGTGTCTTTTGCTGGCTTTTTAACAATTTGCCTGGTTCTTGTTTCCAAACCCCACTTAAATCCGCAGGTCTTGTTATTTGTGCTGCAAACTGCCCACTCGCTCCAGGGGCCCACTTGGCAACCTTCTGGAAAAACCAACACACACATACACTAGTTAGTTTTCTTGTCTTCTAGTGTTTGCACCTTTCAGAATATATGACACGAAGGGGGGGGGAATATGAAAACACGCAAACTTTTCATTAGGTTTATTTCTTACTAATAAAGAATTCAAGAGAAATTGAAAGCTTATATATTATTTACTAATATCTCGATAGGCTTAAAATGGATTGCACAGCTATCTTCTAACTCTCTAATTTATTAATTTTTAAAGAAAACAGGAAATATAACCAAAATATATTTCAAATTATTCACATCAACTGAAATAATTCATCTTATCATCAGTCATACTTTATGAGAATATTTTAAAGCACTAACTCAAAGTAGAGCAGACAAATTCTAGAATTAACTTTATTGAATTATTCTGATTAATTGATTTCAAGCCTTCACTTGAAACCTTTGAATAATTTAGATGATGCAACTTACAGAAATTTAAAGAAGCTAATTTATATGCCACAATTCTTCAATTTCAAATCTTAGAAAATGAAAAATAAAATTGAACACGAAAGATCTTCATATTCTTGTGGAAACATTAAATTTCAGCCGTGCTTGCTAACTAGTGTTAGGTACTAAAGCCTGTTATGTAATTTTCCAATTTTCTCAAAAACTTGCAGCCAGAAAAGGCACTTAATAACCATTTTCACCAACAAAATCAGGACGGAATTCAGTTACTATAGTGAATATTCATATGGAATGTATTAGCATGTATGAAATACTTTAATAGCCACCTGAAGATGACTTCCTAATAAAGATTTAATATAGTTTACTGTTATCACATATGTCTTAACAATAACAAAGAAGATTATTTTATAGTAATTGGTTACTTTGCAATTTAAGAAATATTTTGTTCTTTCAAGTCGATTTTGACTCCTGGCAATGATTCCCTGCAGTCTTCTTGGCAGTATCTTAAATTGTGAGCCAATTTGTTATACTAGTAAAAAGCTCCAGGCTATAAAACAGGAGATGATAAATCCTAGCTTCACCTTAGTGACAAAACGAGCTGCGTGACCTTGGCCAGTCACTTCTCTCAGCCTCAAGAAGATGGGAATGGCAAGCCATTTCTGAAAAATACTGCCAAGAAAACTGCAGGGAATCATTGCCAGGAGTCAAAACTGACTTGAAGGAATGAAATATCTCTTAAATTGCAAAGTAACCAAACACAGGAGTGCTCAGGAGTCTTCAGAGCATTTTTATGATTTATTTGGAGAAATGCCATCAGGTTTCAAAAACAGATATTTCCCTGGGACCCATTATTCTAGATTTATTAACAGACAGATGAATTGTGTTGTTTAACTTTGTTATAGCACATTAGCCATTTCCATTTAGCTTATGCACTGAGCAAAAGCCAACATTTTAATGCAGTGATGTAATGGATAAACTTATAAACCTATGTCAACATCCAGTTAGATTTTGGACTATTAAAAGATAATTATTTTACATTAAAAACATACATACATACATAGCAACATGTTTATCAATAATTCAAAGAATGTAAAAGAAAAGAACTGTAATTCTGATATCCTTGCCACCACTGCTTGAAGATGATCAACCATTCTATCAATAGCTGGTGACCTTATTTGTGTAACAAACACACAACATGATATAAAACTACTCTAGGATTATATGTAATTATTTTTATACAAGGAAAAGGAACATGTGTGTGTGTGTGTGTGTGTGTGTGCGGAGATTCTCTGCTGGCAATAGAGAAGGCTGTTCTTAAGACTTCTTTTCATGCTACTATTTTCATAGTAGAAAGCAAGCACTGCAGATACAGGTAGTCCTTGTTTAGTGACTATCTTAGACAGCAACCATTCACAATTGTAACAGGGATGAAAAAGTAACTTCACAATCAATGCCTGCATTTACAACAACAAAAGCCTTCAGTGTAAAACTGACTAAGATCTGGTCAGTTTCAGGAAGCAGCTGAAATGCAAAAGGGTTGTAATCAACTAATTAAAGTGACACAGGGATAAGCTTGTTAACTAGCAGTTAGCACTTTTAGCACTGTGAGAAAAGTAGCTTGGGAAAAGATATTTTGTTTAAGCAATCTCTCCACCCTGCAAGGGGATAAAAAAGAAAAAGAAAAAAAAGTCAGGCACAGAAGTTTATCTGAATGAGACGGCAACAATCAGCAATCTTCACAGTCTCTCTCCCTCCCCCTCCCCCTCTCTGTGCCATACGGTTCACTTAGTGAGACCATTTCACAACAATCAGTTATTTATTGATTGATTGATTGATGGGATTTATATCCCGCCCTATCTCCCGAAGGACTCAGGGCGGCTAACAACAAAACATATAATAAGTACAGAATTTAAGATAAAAATAAAATTAAAATTATCTGTGCAATAAATTAAAATTAAAAAATAAAAATAAATTAAAAATTCTAAATATAACTAATTAAAATGCCTGTCAGTCCAGGTCAGCCTGGTGGAAAAGGAGTGTTTTGAGGCCGCGGCGAAAGGATTGGAGATTTTGGGCCATCCGAAGCTCAGGGGGGAGCTGATTCCATAGGGCTGGCGCTCCCACAGAGAAGGCGCTCCCCCTGGGGGTCGCCAGCCGACATTGCCTAGCTGACGGTACCCTGAGGAGGCCTTCTCTGTGTGAGCGTACTGGGCGATGGGAATTTGTTCCCGGCAGCAGATGGTCCTGCAAGTATCTCGGGCCTAAGCCATGTAGGGCTTTAAAGGTAAGTACCAGCACCTTAAATCTCACCCGGAGGGCAACCGGTAGCCAATGCAGCTCATGCAGGAGGGGTGTAATATGGGAGTATCGGGGTGCTCCCATCACAACCCGTGCAGCTGCACTCTGCACCAGCTGAAGCCTCCGGGTGGTCTTCAAGGGCAGCCCCATGTAGAGAGCATTACAGAAATCTATACGGGAGGTAACGAGTGTGTGGGTGACTGTACGTAGGGCATCTCGGTCCAAAAAGGGGCGCAATTGGTATAAGAGCTCCCTGTAAATAGAAGCAGATTACATATAAATAGTCTCTATAATTTTATCAGTTGCAGAAAATAGGTTATATAAGATGGTTAGGATGCAGGATTAGAGAATGGAATGGAATGGAATGGAATGGAATGGAATGGAATGGAATGGAATGGAATAGAATAGAATAGAATAGAATAGAATAGAATAGAATAGAATAGAATAGAATAGAATAGAATAGAATAGAATAGAATAGAATAGAATAGAATAGAATAGAATAGAATAGAATAGAATAGGACACTGAAGGAATTTGTCTCCAGTGCATAAGCTTACAGTGTACATATAAACAGCAAGTAATAGTTCATAGATCATAAATCATAGTTACAATCATTAATCATAAGTTACAAACAACAATTGATAAATCATAAGAAACCAACAGGACAAGATAGTAGGAAAGATGAGAAAAGATGAGAAGATGAGACAGTGCTGTAGGAATTAAATATTCAGCAGAGTGATGGCACAGGGAAAAAATATCTTTGTGTCTATTTGTTTTGGCATAATATAATATAAGAAGGATAATATAGCAGAAATAATGTGTAAGTACTCACCCACACATTCCATAGTTTCATCTAAACGGACAAAACCATCGGGACATTCCCCAAAGCAACGGCCTCGGTAGAGATAAAACCCAGATTTGCATTTGGTGCAAAAGTCTCGACTAAAACAAGAATCACAGTTCTCTATTCTGCATCCTGAAGAGGAAAAATACATACATTTGAGTTTGGTAACTTACGAAACAATATAATGCAGAAGGGAGCAAGACATGAATACTTAGCTGTAGTCCCTCAAATTATAGTCATAGGACTATTCTCAGAATCTCTAGTCAGCAAGCCCAAAGGGAATGCTGGGATTTAAAAATCCCCAAACTTCTAGAACAGTGTTTTATCAAATTTGGCGACTTTAAAATGAATGGCCTTCACCTCTCAGAATTCCCTAGAAAGTATGCTAGGGAATTCTGGAAGCTGTTGTCTGAGGAATTCTGGAAGTTGAAGTCCACACTTCTTAAAGTTGCCAAGTTTGAGAAATACTGAGCTAGAACATCAGATTGGAGAAGACTGATGGACTGGATACTTCAATCAGATTTCCCATTCCCAAGTGACTTGAATAATACTGGAGTTTGCCCAACTCATAAGTGCTTACATGACTTAAATATGCGTGGCAGATCTTCCAGATTTATTTTACCCTATAATAAATGCACAGATGGTTCACACATTTCAGATCACATGTGTGGAACAAATATCTTATTCCTTTTCTCATAGATATCCTTTTATAAACATTTCATGCACACCCCGCATGGATGCATCGTTGGTTTTTTAAAGCCCATTAAAATCAATAGGTTTTTTTTTAAAATCATCCATATGCAGAATATATGTAGACATTTATAAACAAAGGGTTGGGAGGAAGAGTTAACCTTTTCCTGCATGCAGTTGTCACAATATGCATCAGGCAACTTGTTCTTAAATATAGGTGAATATAAGTTGTTATGTTTCCTAACCTGTTTTGTGGTTTTAACTTTTATAATTTGAGAGTGATATATGGCTCTGTGTTGCTATATCCCATTATAAATTTACTTTTAAAGTAAAGCACATTGCCAAAATTTTGTGGGAAAAGGCCGTGTTAATCAGAAAGTGTTGCCCATTGTACAAATTAGGTACTTTGGCCTTAGTCTCTTGATGTAAAAATATTTTTGATGTTTAAATTCAATTTTATCAATTTGTTGAATGGAATGAAGAGAATATTGAGGCAAAAACTGATAAAATGTGTAGAATAAATACATTTGCAAAAATAAGAAATGTTTCAACCTGATAAACTTTGGCAGGAAGAAGACAAAAGATCAGGTTTTGCAACAAGACTGAAGATCCACGATACATGTGTGATTGTGCTTAAAGAAATTCTGATTAGAACATTGTATAAGAGAAAAAAGTAGTTTTTGAGTGATCGACTAAAGCAGAAAAAGATTCCATTTTGATGGGACAAATTGAAAGGTGATATCTTCACTTCTAAACACCAAAGATTTTGACTGAATTCTTTTCCAGAAGTTGAGAGAATTTCTAGAAACATTCTCAAGGAGATTCACAAGGAGATGTCAGATGAGGCTACACAAAAACCACAACAGATGCAATAGGAAACTGAAAGGTATAATTCTGCTCGACAAAGTGCTAAAAGTATTGACTTTTCTAAATGTTCAGCTTGATTACAAATGCTTAATGTGCAACATAAATGGAGCAAATGCTCATAAAAGACAAAAAATCATTATTTAAAAAATAAAATAAAACATAATTTGTCTAGAAGAGACACATACTAGAAAAATGGGTATAACCTGTTTAACTTGTAAAAATTTGGGTGAAGATTCTAGTAGGAAGTAAAAAAAAGAAATAGAATTGTTTTGTACATAAACTTCCAACTAAAACCAAACTTGTACTAAATGATAACCACGGAAGATTTTTTTTATGAAGAGGGTACATGGGGCTTAGGCTCTGATATTGGGAATTTATGCTTCAAATGAGGGCAAAGTGCTGTTCTATAAAGGACTTATGGAGACACTAATAGGTTTTCTTATGACAAGGGATGGTATGAAGTGATCTCCCTACAAATGGAGAGGACTTCTAAGAAAATATTAAAGTCACTCAAGGCAAAATATTAAAGATTTTCTTTAATTTGATGGACAATTTGGGGTTGCCTGACATATGAAAACAAAAAAATGGCAATTCAGGAAAGTTTACATTGATGTTACGTTTCTGTAACATATAGATCCTTTTTAAAAGTAGACATGATTTGGATTTCAGAGAATTTGGCTACCAAGGGAAATAAAACAGAATTATGAAAGCATTTGGGGTTTATAATCTTATGAGTTTGGTGCATAAAAGGAAGTCTAGTTCTTTTAGATGGAGATTAATGAAAAGAGCAATAATGGAGGATTGCAAAAAGAAATCAAAATAATTATTTAAAAATAATTTAGATAAAGTTACTGTTTTAAAAATTATTTGAAATGTAAGCAATGTTTTTATCAGAAGTTATTAATACAACACAATAGCAAACTCAAAAAAGGTAAGAGAAAAAAAACTGTTTTCAAATCAGATAAAGTTTAAAGAAGAATTAAAGAAATTTTCAGGCAACATAAGTATTTCTCAGCAAATTAAGCTTATACAACGTCAGCTATCTATGTTAAAAGTAAAGAAATGGAAATAAAAATGAATTCTATAATACAAAACAAAATTAAGTTTGTACACAAGCCAAGGAAGTGGCAAGCATATAAAATACAAAAGGCAAATGTTATTGAAACTACAGGAGGGAGATGGTGTATTAACAGATAATGTAGCTATGCAAAAAAAGCATTTCAGCAATATTATTCCAATTTGTCTAAAGGACAAGATATTTCTCTGGAGAAAGTAAACAAATATTTAAAGAAACAAATTTTACTGAGGGATACAACCATTTTATTTGATAGGTTGAAAACAGTTTGCAAGAATGAATTCCTGAGCAACAATGTAGATTTATGGCCCTCAGCACAAGAGGGAATTTATAGACAAGAAATAATATGCAAACAGAAATGGCTAAAATATCACAATATACTAGAATTTTGCCAAGGGGAATACAAAATAAAATCAAGAGAACAATTGGTGGCAGAAGGATATAGTTACCAATGGTTTTCTTATTTACAGTTACCAGAAAGAATTAAAGTAAACAAAAGAGTTTATTGCACTGAACATAGTAAGACTCAGTATGAAATAGGATTGTGTACAAATGATGAACATGTGATTGCTAAAATGTATACACTTTTATTGAAATATGAAACAGAAGAAAAACAAGTGAAAGAATTGATAAAGTGGGCTAAAAATTGTGGTTATAATGTAGAGATTGAACAATGGGAAATTATGTGTTTCAAAGGATTTAAATTTACACCATGTTATCTTAAAGAAAACTTTTATAAAATGTTGTACCATAGCACTGTAGAAATTGTCTAGAATGTATAAATTTGATATTAGAAATATGAATGAAAACAGTCATTTTATCATGCTTTGTGGAGATGTAAAAAAAAAGTTAGAAAATCTTGGACGCAAATACTGACTCAGAGGATTTTAAAGATTATTATATAATTGAAACCAGAAGTCTTTTTCTTGGGACTGATGGACAAACAGTTGGGGAAAAAAGTCATGGAAATCGGTTTTTGTATCTGATAACTTCAGTGAACTTATTATTGTATGCAGAAAAATGGGGGGGAAAATGGACAATACCTACACTGGATGAATGTTTGGTGAAAATAATAGAAATTGCTGAGATGACCAAACTGACTTGTTTGATTAGAGAAAAAAACAATATCTACATTTATTGCCGATTAGAAACCTCTTGTGCAGGTTTTTATGCATAAAAGAGGAAAAAAATGAATGTAAGGTTTTGATGATTCTTCTTTTACTTTTCTTCTTACACTTTTGGCTTCTCTTGGATATTTTTTTTCTTTTTCTTCCTTATTAGTTTGTACATATAGACACAGATAAGCTATGTATACAGTATGCAAAAGAATAGCAATAAATGGGTAGATGAATGTTATAGAAGTTAATTTTGCATGCTGGCTAGAAAGTAGGGATTAAAATGAGTTTTTCCAGGTTTTTCATAAACCGATGCTACCACTTAAGATTTCAAACAGTTATGTGAGGAAGACTGAACAAAGATACAGTATACAGGTATACACTTAAATATTTTGTTTGGAGAAAAACATGATTTATTGACAGGAGGATATTGCATATAAACTTGACTATGATTTGTTAGTGCAATCATATATAATGGTACCAAAGGTCTAATCCTGTTGAGTTTAATGTATTTCGATGCAGACAGAGATAGAACTACAAAACACATTTACATAAATGGATAACTTTCAAAAGATCTGTTTCAGTGTTTAAAGAATGTCATCAAAATAATCCAAACATTTGACATTGTAATACTATATTTATGGGTAACATTCCAAGCAAATATGCATAGAATTGCATATTTTTCACTAGGATTTGGCAATCTGCCCAATTTACCCAAGACTTAGCAAACTTAATCTCCTAGACGTTAATTTTCTTGAAATTAATTTATGGTCATATTGCCCTGTAATGTGACATTTCTCAGTTTTGTTGTATACTTTTAAATTTACATTTAATAGTAAAAGCTCATGCCTGGGAAAAGCTTTCATAGACTACAATTCTAATGCAATGGAAAATGCTTTATTGTATTCATTAGATTCCATGTAGAAAACATGGACAATTGAATGATGTAAAAAAATAATTCTCCAGATATTCTGGCTGGCTTCAACTGTCTGTAATAATACAAGCCAGAACAAATGCTTCTTAATTTAGCTCATCCCAGAAGTAAATAGCAATTCGTAAAGTTGCTGTTGCCAGTAATAAATTGAATAAAAACAGTCTCTAATCTTGTACTTTGCATGTACATTCAAGGAATGTATGTAAGATTATCTGTATCTAGTAGTCATTGATTGATTTAGACACTGAGCTCTACACTTTTAGAGAAGATGCGTGCAATTGTACATGATCAGAGACCCTGATTATTGCAGAATGTAAACAAAGGAGCTTTGCACTCAAACTACACATGTTTTGAGCAATTGCCATGACCTTATTATTTATTCAAGAAAAAAAATATTTTCCAACCTAAAGATGATATATATATAGCCCTGGCACATGCAATTTTTTTTCATAGGAACAATCTCTTGTGAGCTAGATCCAGGTGAGAAAGAATGAATGACCTAATACTGTTATTATCTAATAGCACCTGCAGTGGTATGTAAGCAGCTTTGGCATTAAATGAGGTGAGCAATTTTTTTTAATTTTTCAGCTTCTGGCATGAATTATCAATAAATTGTTACAGTTGGGAAGGAGTTTTTAAAAAAGCAAAAGAAGTTACAGCTGAGCCAAGTAGCAGTTGTTGAGCCTTAAGATCATCTAGGCAGCATCTTGCCATCCTCAATTAGAATGGAGAGTATTTGGGAAATCAAGATGGTACAGTAGACTGGAAAGTCAGAAGTTGTCCCCGAATGCAATAGCAAACTATTTCAGTATATGCAGAACTAAATGGATATGCCCATTTAAGTCTCCAGGAATTGAGCTTGATTTGAAAGCGATTTATCATCTAACCTTCTATGATATGAAATGTGTGTGTGTGTCTCTTGGGGTTCCTTCCCAGATGCCTCGATAAATATAATGCAGTTGCATATACACAATTACTATCAATAATATGATAGATGATAGACAATAGATAGGAGATAGGAGACAGACGGATGGGGAGAGAGAGAGAAACAGACAAATGATAGATAGATAGATAGATAGATAGATAGATAGATAGATAGATAGATAGATAGATAGATAGACAGACAGACAGAAAGACAGACAGACAGACAGACAGACACTATATCTAACGAGGTTAATATGTTTGTTTCATATCATAGCAGGATTATTCCTTTTTTTAAAAAAAAGTAGGATTATAAAGCTTTTGGTCATGAACATATCTCTAAACAACTTTTGTGTAGTATGCAGTATGCAGAGTGTTGACTCAGGCAGGCCCCTTAATGAAACTTCACAGAAGGAAACCGCTTTGATATTCCATTCTTGTCAACATTGTTCGATTAAATTAAAATCATATTAATATTTTAGGGATCCTTCCGATTATAGCAGCTTTCTTTTTTAAAGGAATCCAATACCTGCTCAGAAGCCCATTTCTACCTATCAGTGTTACTATATTTACATTTACAAATGGGCTTTCCAGAATATCTTGAATCAGATATTTTTCTATGTAAATTAGGCTACTTTATACTGGCTAACCTGAATTGGAAAATTTTGAGTTAACATTGGAAAATATTTAATCCCCTCAAGCTCTATTTTTTTAAGTAAATACACTGATAAACATTCAGTCTTCTATAATCATGAAACAAACCAAAAAGCCCCTAATCATTTATGGTGAATAATTTCAAATTTAAAATATTTGACATGTACATTATTTTACCTTGCTTAGAAATTAATGATTAAATTCATATAGTTAAGAATGAAAACTGAAAAAGGTCTAATTTTAAAAATGCCACATATACCTAACATTGTATTTGTGAATTGGTATTTTTTATTATTACTAATGAATGTATAAAAAGTGGAAAAATTAAAACAAAAAAAACGTTTTCCACTCCACCTCACCAATTCAACCACATGGATCAAACATCTGAAGCAAAACCAAAGGAAAATACTTTAATTAGACTCAAATTCTCATAAATATAAATATTAGAAATATTGTTCTATGCTACAATGTCTAAAGTCATACCAACAGAAGAAATACAAGATGGTTTTATAATTTTCATTAAAGCAGAATTGGGATAAGCTTTGTTGACTTTTTTCCCTCCTTGATAGGTTCCAAGCCACAACAGAAGTTTGAAGGAAGAAAGAAACTGATTAAAAAGCAAACAAAAACATAATGTAAGGAAAAGCAAAAAAAAATGCAACCAGAATTTTGGCGACAGAGACAAAGACTAAAACAACTTTAAGCAGTGTTTTTTTTTAAAAAAGAAGATATGAAACATTCTGCATTTAGTAGAGGATGAATAAAAATGCTAGATATTAAATATTCCCTGAGCTTCCTTTATTGTAGGTATCATCCCACATTTTCGCAAATATAAAATTGTCTCAAATTCTTATATTAAATCTAAATTGAATCCAGAGAGATTAAAGTGAGGGAGATTTCATGGATATTTTACTGACTCAATCCAGCAAATCTTCAAATATTAATAGTTACAAGAAGATCTTTAAATATGTATAGTTAGAGAAATGCCAAACACTTGTGGGGGGTTTTGGCTGAAATCCTATGCATATATTCTTTGTATTTGAATTAATCGAATGATAAAAATTGTAGTTATTAGCAAATCATTTCTGTTTCAAATGTGCAAATATGTGATGGACCTAACATGCTTTCTAATCTCTTGAGTTTTAGAAAAGGCATTTCTAAATTAATGTCTGCAAGAACAGGAAGGTAAATAGATTTCTCATTTCTTTTTTTTAAATAATTCACATTTGAATTTTTGATCCACTTCATTCCCCCCCTAGATACCTTTTTCATTATTTAACAGGGCATTTTTAATTTAAAATTTACATTGCCCTTCACTTTTTTGACTTTCCAGAAACCAAGCTAGTTCAGAACTGAGAAACAAGATACCCAGAAGTCTATGGAGATTCTCAATCTCCAGGTCATGGATGTCCCAAAGGTGCTTTGTTTTTTTCCTAAAACAAAAAAACAATGTTACAACTAAAGAAGTTTCTTGGATGAAAAGTGAAACATTTTCAAACAAAAACCAAGAAAGGGATGTTAGAGATGGCCAAATTAATTGTTTCTCATTGCAATCAGCATACACAATAACAAAGTTCCAGGGTTTTTTTTCAAGTTCCTTTTCCAATATTCTAAAAGGAATTTCTATGGTTTCAATTTTATATTCATTTTAAGAATCTTCTGCATTAAAATAGGAATCTGGCAGGATATTGATTAACCCCAGAAGAAGTGGAACGGTTGGGTGGGGCTGTCATTGCCAGAAGTGAGTATAAAAGACATTCCCCCAAAATAAGACCTGGTGCCTCTTTTGGAAGCAAAAAGAAGATAAGACCCGGTCTTATTTTTCGGGAAACATGGTAACCATCAGGTCTAAATACATTACAGGTAATCCTTAACATACAACCACTATTAGGACTGGAATGGAGTCATTAATCCAGGACTATCTGTACATGTAGTGACATGGTGAAATCAGTGGGAGTTATGCTAATATGATTACATTTAGAGATTTGCTTGGAAAAGTCAGCAAAGTATACAAGATAGCATGATCTAATTAAATCAAAGCTTGGAAATTACTTCCTTGGGGTTCATCCCATTAGCTATTAGACAATCCAATTTATCATTAATTTGGTTGCAGGATGTAAGCTATTCAAAGTCCAGCTGCCATTTGCAACTGATCGATGGTGATTTTGTCAGTGCTGACAGTGTTCAAGTGGTACTCCAGTTGTTTTGGGATTGCACCCAAGGCGCCAATTACTATTGGTACTACCTTTGCTTTCTTTTGTCACAGTCATTCTATTTCTATTTGTAGGTCTTTGTATTTTACTTCGTTAGAGTTCACCCCACCAGCTATTAGACAGCCCAATTTATCACTGGTTGTCCTTTATAGTATACTAAAATTATCTATGTATTTCATTGCATAACTTTTCTATTTCAGGTGATTTCAGTTGTCCATCTCTCACTTTACGTTTTTCCCCAATTCTCACTTTCTCAAGGAAATCAACAAAAGTAAGACAAGAATCACCCCAAAATTAATACATGTGTAGAATTAGAACCAAAATCCACATGAATCAAGAGTATCTAAAACAGAATAGCAAGTTTCTAAAAAAAGGAAAAATACACAATAGCAGATGAAAAAAATCAAACAAGAAGTACATTGGTTTTGTGCAAGAGACAGATAAATATAATAAATGCATACATTGTGTCATATGATATAACTGAAGATTCTCTTAGAATTATATAATGTGTTGTAATCATTTATGAAAGTTTCATTTTTATGAACTCAATCATTTTCAAAATGAAGTCATAAGTGAGTGAATTTTAGACTTCAAAACATTAATTAGCGAAAACTTACTTGAACATCTGTTCATGTCTGGGGCTCGAAGACCATAGTACCCCAATGGGCAGGAATTCAAGCATTCCCCATACTGCCTCATTCCTTCTCTTCGTAGGAAGAAGAACAACTTATGTTGACATCTGATGCATCCATTGTCCTTTGAGCAAGATAAACAGCCTTTGCAAATTGGATTTGGCCCATAGTTTGCTGTGATTTTTTTTCCAGAGACAGAAAAGGGAAGAGAAGAGAAATGATAATATTAAAACATAATGTCAACGCTGCTTACATCGAATGTTATTGCTTGACAAGAGATGAAGAAGTAGCTATTTCATATGTTAAACTTGTGTATTGCTTTAAGACATTTAGTTTAAGGTTGGGAGGGGGGACGAGTAGGATTGCACCTTTCAAGACTATCTCTAACTAAGAAGATAAGACCTTGGCAGGTTTTCTAACGGAAGGGAAACTGATTCTTTAAATTAATTGGAGATTATGATTAATGACAAAATTAAAAAGGTGGAGAATTGTGTTTTAATATATTGTGCAAGGGGCGGAGATTTCAGATTCCAGCTTCCTTCGAGCAAACATTTACCATTGTATTAGGCCAGACATGTCAAACACAAGGCCCGGGGGCCGGATCCAGCCCGTGAAGTGGTTTCATGTGGCCCACGAAGCCATCCTGGAAACAGTGAGGCCCCCACTGCCTTGGCCCTGGCCCAGAGACCCTCCTTCTGCCAGAGACACTCAGATCTGTCCTACTCCTGCTCAGGCCCCCATAGGCACCCTTGATGCAAACGATGTAGAGCTGGCCATGCCCACCAAGTAGGCCATACGCACTCTAGCCACGCCCACCCAGTAGGCCACACCTACCCTGGCCATACCCACCCGGCCCCCTGAGGGTAACCACAATGCTGATGCAGCCTTCAATGAAATTGAGTTTGACACCCCTGTATTAGGCTAATAAAGGACTTTTAAGGTAAACAATGCCTCAGAGTCACTTGAAAAGCATTGGAAACTTGACACATAATATTAACCACGTAAAGAGTAATCATACAGCATCATCCTTTTTTGTTGTTGTTTACAACAAACAACTAAAGAAACTAAAGCAGACAGGGTATCTTTATTATTAAATATTTTATAAACTTTCTCTCACAGTTTTAATATAATATAGAAGAATACGTTGGAAATTGGTATTTAGGCCATCAGATCCAAGTCCCTGTTCAATTAAAGCATTTGATTGATGGAATTCTTTTGTTAAAACCTTCATGCAGAATACGGTAGAAATATTATTCCCATGATGTATTTGTTAAGCCTCAAATTTCTTTAGCCTTTTCTGTAGCAACCTTCTTATATTCAGCATGTGCAACTATTGTTCCAAGGTCTTTTTTCCAAGTACAGAAATCAGATGCAGTAGCTCCAATTCTTGCTCTGTGCATTTGATTTCCAATTCCTTTGGACAAATCGTTGCCCTTCCCATTACTAAATTTCTTTCTCTTAAAATTTAACACAACTCTCTTGTTTTCAATTTTATTTTCATAAAATTATAAACTATCATGTTATCATCTAAACACTGGCTAACCATTTCTTCCACTTTTCATTCAAATCATTAATAAAAATGTCCAAAAATATAGAACATCTCTATAAACCAGTCACTGTAACATTTCGCATATAGCTACTAAACTCACTTTTAACTTGCTTTGCTACAATAAAAAGTGTGTGTGTAAACAGACACACAAAAAAGCATTTCTACAATCTACTACCAAAGTTATGCTATGAAAAACTTGATGAGGTTTTATGGCAGTTGATTTATTAAATATTAAAATAACAGTATAAATATAGGAGGAATAAATCCAAATGCAAAATTCTTCAAATGCGTTCATTAAATATAATAAAGATTACAGTTAGTAGAACCAAACACAGCTAATGGACTTTGGACTTTGGCTCCAAAGTCACACACACAAACACACACATACATACTCCTAACTTGTTCATGTATTTTTCCCAGATTTTTCCTAATCTTTTCCAGAAAGAATAAAATCTTGTCCATAATGTCAGAATGGATTCAAATTTCTCCAGTGCATCCAAAATCCATTAAATCAAAACCCATTGAATACAGACCTTTCTGTGATTTGAAGCAAATACAAATTAATCCAACCCACACCCAAATTCCTGAAACAGTCAAATGCTGGAAGTGGAGAATGGAATGCTCTATTTAAATTCTTCAAATTATATAACAAGAATGGATAAAAGACAGATCAAGAATCAACTCAGTGAACTTCAAGCAGTCTGGTTAGGTCTCCAATTATATTATTTAAGAAAGGAAAGAGCATCTTAACTCCTGTGACCACTATTAAACAGAGCATTGAAATGTATAATTCTTGGGAGGAAATACTGTTAGATCCATTATTTGTCAAACTCTTAACTTTGCTCTTAATTATCTCTCCTTCAGGTTCAAGAGATAAGAAAGATATGACTGAAAATTATTTGAAGCTATGTTTAATCTTCTTGTTAATTTTTTAAAATGGATGGTATGCTTAACTTTGCCATCCTTTGGGCTCATTTCTAAGAAAACTAGTTACTTGGTAACAAAGTTGAAGGTCAGTTTTGATGCTCTGATTTTTTCTCTAAAATGGGCTGGTCCTAAATTCTAAGGACTGGCCTGCCTTGAGAAAATACACTTGATTAGTGTCGAACTGGATAAGAATGTTGGACTGGAACACAGGAACTGCAACATTAACTCTCATAGTTTTCTCATGACCTATTTTTGCTGAATGTTACACTATCAACTAGATTCCAAATATAAGTTTGGAATGCTTGCTGTGTGCTAAAGGATATGTGTTCTTCTTGGTTATAATAACCAGCATTTGATAGCTCTTAAGATATAAATAAGAGCATAGGCTATGGTAATGGGCTAAAATATTACACTGGAAGGAGCGGTCTACACCTGAAATGCAGTACTGGATTGCTGAGCCATGATGAAGTAATCTTTTTCCAGTGAAGAGGCAAAGACAAAGATTTTGCTCAAAGGTTTTAGAAATGTCTGTTTATAAAACATAATTTCCAGACCTTTTCTTTCTTTTATAACATAATTTCCAGATCTTTTCTTTCTTTTTTTCCATGTTTTAATTGTTATGTTTATCCATGTTGAGGTTGTGTTGAGCCCTTCTTGCAGTTGTATTTGTACTTCTCTTTTGTTCATTAGTAAAATAAAACAAACTTCTTAGACTGATGGTTTAGAAGTCACATAGTTCCCACCTCTTGGAAAGGAACCAATCAGGAAACAACAGTACATATTTGCGACTAAGCCATCTTATGAATCAACATATCTCATAACCACACTCATGTAGACATTATACCCCAGCGAATTAATCATTCTTATAAACTTTATTATCTGATTGTGTGATCCAAAATGTTATTAATTAAACCAGCCTGCCTTTCTGTACAGTTTATGATGATATTCTATTCTGGTTAAGTTTATCTCTTTATCTGACACAGGGTATATATACCTTCTACATGAAACCATATGTTCTGTCGATGAATATGAAACTTTTTTAAAGGCAGCATAGCCAATTCTGGGCTGGATATTACCTTAGATGTGACCTGCTTATACATTCTACTATCAGCCTAGACTGTCCTATCATATGCAACCTACTTACTCTTTCCTAAAGCAGGAGAAGGAAATATGGGAATAGCACTTAAACGTATGTATCACTTCATAGCATTGTACAGCTCTCTCTAAGTGGTTTACAATGTCAGCACCCATAACAATCTGAGTCCTCATTTTACTGACCTCGGAAGGATGGAAAGATGACTCAACCACGAGCTGGTTAGGATCAAACTCCTGGCTGTGAGCAGAATTAGCCTGCAATACAGCTATCATGAGTATTGGAGTATTGCAGTCACTAATGATGTAGTTTCTATTCTACAGAACAGGGAACATTCTGTATTTCTACTTCTAATGACTTATCCAAAATGGATCATTTGGAAATCATTTGTGATTAAGGGAATAATAATTACCATGATGAATGCTATTTAAAGTTAGGCCCAAATATACTGGGCCTAAAAACAATAACATAAAATTAATAATTAAAAAGCATCTGGCATCTCTGAGATTATCAATCAAGTGGATTGGTGATTATGCCAATTTGGTTTTCTTTCATTTTCTCATTTTTCTGAACCTGCCAAATCTGAGTGATATGCCTTCAGTATTTTCTTTTTATATAATCCTGCACTACAATCTGCATGTAACTTGGTGCCTAACTCTCCAAACCATTTTATCAATTTTGCCTATAAATATAGCCTTGCAAAGAAATAAGAAAAATGAATCTATTTATACCTCATGTTCATGAATGTTTGATTTTTTCCCAGGTTTTGATCCAATTCATGTTTTTCAGTGCTACTTACTAACTATATCACAAATCTGAGACAAATGCACATCATTGGTTGTATATTTTTAATACATGTATAAGCTAGAAAAAATTAACACTGGTCTTTCCCAAATACCTAACTAGTACTAGGTTAGGAAAGCTGTACCTCAGTTTTATTTATTTATTTATTTATTTATTTATTTATTTATTTATTGATTTATTGATTGATTGATTGATTGATTTATATACTGCCCTTCTCCCGAAGGACTCAGGGCGGTGTACAGGGCAATAAATATATTAAAAATACAGCATACAAAAGTTAAGAAAAAATTAAATAATAATAAATAATAATAAACCTTTATTGTCAAAGTACAACATGTGTACATTGAGATTAGCTGAGCCTCCCCCTGTGCTCTCTCCCCCCAACACACAGTGACAACAAACCCTCCATCCCACCACACTATGTGAACCAACTACACCACACACCGGCCTCCCAAGTCAACTCTGCATAAGATTACATCCCATTCAAAAGCCTAACAGCCCACGGATAAAAGCTGTTCTTCAGCCTGTTGGTACGGCTGGCTATATTCCTATATCTCCTACCGGATGGTAGGAGAGTAAAGAGATACCGTCCAGGGTGTGAGTCATCCCTGAGAATCTTCCTCACTCTTCCAAGGCAACGAGCCCTGGCGATGTCATCCAGTGGTGTCAGGGAACAGCCCACAATGTCTTGTGCTGTGCTCACTACCCTCTGTAATACTTTCCTATCCGCGGCTGTCAGACCGGCATACCAAACCACAATACCATACGAGAGGACGCTCTCTATGGTAGACCGGTAAAAGAGGGTCATTAGCTGTTGTTCTACCCTGTTCTTCCGCAAGATCCTAAGAAAGTGAAGCCTCTGTTGGGCCTTTCTAGCCACCTGGGTTGTGTTAACTTTCCAGGTCAGATCTTCACAGAGGTAGACTCCCAGAAATTTAAAGGAGGAAACTCTCTCTACACAGTCCTCCCCGATGTAAAGTGGGGCAGGTTCCTCTTTTTTTCTCCGGAAGTCTAACACCATCTCTTTCGTCTTGCTGATGTTTAGGTGCAAGTTGTTGTTACTACACCATATGGATAGTTTTTGTACCTGCGCCCTATATGCTGTCTCATCCCCACCTGTAATAAGACCCACCACAGTTGTATCATCTGCGAACTTGATTATCGCAGTGGATGGGTCAGATGATACACAATCATAAGTGTATAAAGAGTACAGGTAGGGGCTAAGCACACAGCCCTGTGGCGTGCCGGTGCAAAGCTTCAGGGGGGTGGACAAAGCAGACCCGACCCTCACTGTTTGTACCCGATCCCTAAGAAAGTCTTGAATCCAATCGCAGATAGCGGGGGAGAATTTCAAGTCAGTCAGCTTCTCGATGAGAATGCTCGGCAAAATGGTGTTAAAAGCCGAGCTTTAGTCAACAAAAAGCATCCTGACGTAGCTTCCAGGTTTCTCGAGATGACTTGCTACAGAGTGTAAAGCAGTAGCTATGGCATCGTCTGTCGACCTATTTCCCCTGTAGGCAAATATTGTGCCCAATACAATAAAATTAATTAAAATCAATATTAAAACCCCAAACCCATCAGACCAGGCTGGCTTGTTCAAATAAAGAAGTTTTTAGATCACAGCGGAAAGAGCGAAGGTCAGGATATATGTTACATATGAAAGATCTAAAGCTAAAGGTAGGATGTCTTTCAGAATACTGCTCATATGTTAGTTTGTGTGTCTGAGTGTGATGTGAGAATTCAAGTTGTATCTATTTTAATCAGGAAACACTTGCCTTTAGTTGCCAAAGTTTTTGAATAAGCAAGACAAGGGGGGGAGAATAAATTTTTCATAGACCAGGAAATACATGTTATCCTTGATTATTAATAGGATTTTCACAATCATCCTATCAAGATGCCTTCCTCATATCTGCTTTTTTTTTTTTGAAAAGCCAGTATTTCTGCATTCCCCCCCCTTTTTTTTAATTCCTTCTCAGTTCAAAGTATTTCACCAATATCAAAGACATATTGATGGAAATCACTTTGAAACACCTACCCTTTTCACTCCAAGTGTAATTATTATTGCTTTGAAGCCAAATGTTGTCAATCTATAATGTATGTCCTTTTTTTCCCTTTGGAACCATCTTCCCTCTGAACTCCTTATTTCTCTAACAACAGCAGTTAAAAGTGTAAGAACAGAATGAGTGTAGTCTATAATTACTAAGAAAAAGGAAGGGGAACCCCTTGAGATGTTAACCCCTCAAAAAAGTGTCCTTGAGAACATATGCTATTTACACTTCATAGTTCACTCCAAACACTTAGGACTCAAAAGGTTCAAAATTTGAAAAACATGGGCTGTTCAGTAGAGACAAGCTGTTTTCTAAGTACCTATTTCCTAAAGGAAACAAGGGTCACGTCAACCTTATTTATATTTTCCTACAAAAGGAACACTCCATAAGTCTTAAATCTCTTAAGTTTCATTGCCAGCAATTGACAAACCAAAATTGGCCTTTTCAGAGATGTTTAAAAGTGGAGGAATGATGAAAAAAATCAGATAACTTCCTTCAATTAATACATCATTTTCTAAACTTTCTTTAATGCCCTGACAATAATGTACAGGTAGTCCTCAACTTACAACCATTCATTTAGTGACCATTTAAAGTTACTGAAAAAAGTAACTTATGACCCATTTTCACTCTAACAACCATTTTACCATCCCCTCTGTTATGTGATCAAAGTTTGGGCACTTGGCAACTGGCAGGTATTTATCATTGTAGGACGGATGTGATGCCATTTGTAATCTTCCCAGCTGGCTTTGAACAAGCAAAGCCAATGGGGAAACCAGATTTGCTTAGCGACCACATGATTCATTTAACAACTGCACTGATAACATGTGCTTAACATCTGTGGCAGAAAAGGTTGTAAAATGGGGTGCAACTCACCAACTGCCTTGCAAAATGGAAACTTTGGGCTCCGTGGTAAGTGGAGGACTGCCTGACCATTCAGGGTATGGGATGATGAAAATATTTGTAGAATGTAAAACCTTATCCTGGAAATTTTGTTTTTCATATTCTAGCAAAACCCTAGGAAATTCATTTTCAAGGAACACATATATTCTGATCCTGAGAATGGGTTCGTCCGCCCATAAAGATAATGAATAATCCATTCCCTTCCAAAAATTGAATGCCAAACACAATGTCAAAACATCATCAGACCAATTATTCTATTTATTCTATTTCATCAGTGGAGGATTTTAAGAACAGATTGGACAACTATTTATCCAAAATGATATAAGGTCACCTGCTTGTGCAGGAGGTTGGACAAGAAGACCTTCAAGGTCCCTTCCAACTCTGTTATTCTGTTACTTTATAGTACACTAAGTTGCCTATGATAGGGGTCCCCAATTCCCAGGCCGCGGCCCACTACCAGGCCTTGAGCCAATCAGAACTGGGCCACAGAAGTGGCGGGCAAGCGGGGCCATGTGCACGTGCATCCCCTTTGCATGAGCAGTGTGTGTTTGTGTGTGTGTACTTTCCACTTGCATGAGTGGCGTGTGCGTGTGCCCACTGCTCATGTAAAGTGGAGCGGCATGCATATGTGCACACTTGGCTGCACTTGCGCAGAACCGTCCCCCCCCACCGGTCCAGAAAGGTAGAAAGTTTGGGGAACTCTGGCCTATAAGAATCATTGTTAGTATGATGAGAATGTTAACCATTCAATCCAAATCGGCTACAGTGAATTGGATTAAATAAACAAATGCAGCTCTCCACTGAAATCTGGGTATAAATCTAATAACCAGTGAGGATTTGTGTGGGCATTTCAAATCTATGTTTAACAAATATTTTAAACCTCACAGTCTTTTAGATCCAGGATTTGGTTGAAAAACAGGTGGAAAAATTCTTAGATATTTTTAAAAAAATCTGATCCCCTTACAAACATTCTTTATATTAAGCGAGAACATCTGGCATAGAAATGGAAAACTATCCAATTTTTTGGCTCTTTCGTTTGCATTAATGTTATATTTCAGTATATAAAAAGCATATTCCTGCAAACACCTGGTTATAGAAGAAAAATTTTGCAAATGACTGAGCTTGAGGAATTATTCAAGAGAGTTTTAAAGCACTTTTTATTTTTCTTTCCAACTAAAGACGATACAGCCAAATTGTCTTTAAAACCAGAATTGGACTGAATTATCACAGAAATACATCCCAATCAACAGCACATTATGATTGCTGGTAAATTCCAAATTGTTTTCCAAGCTTGGGAGCACTACAGGCATGTACAACAGATGGAAAAGTTACAGTATGTTGACATGAATAAAAACAAGAGATAAAAATGACTGTTATGGAAACGGGACAATTGTACATGTATTAAAATTCCTGTATTAAAAAAACAGGAAGAAAGGCACATTTGGAAGCCAAAATAAGATCACATAAGCACACTGCACACTAGGCTAGGGGTTGCTTGTTTTACATTATTATACAAATGATGCCACGTTTTATTGCAGAAAATTTACTTATACACAGTGCGAGGTATACAACCATCAGAGAGAATATAAATTACCCTTCTTTTTTTCTAGATGAAGTAATGACAGGCAACTGACTAGTCAGAATGTTCTGCTCTGAATATTGCTTCCGCACAGAACTTCATTTATTGGTTACATAAGTATCTTTGAGCCTGATCTTCACTTAAGATCTTACATCTTGATTGTAAGGAAGCTTTGCAGACTGAACTAGTCTATCTGGATGTCTGTTGTTGTTAGTTGCAAAGTCGTGTCCAACTCATCACGACCCTATGGACAACGTTCCTCCAGGCCTTCCTGTCCTCTACCATCTTCTGGAGTCCATTTAAGTTCACGCCTACTGCTTCAGTGACTCCATCCAGCCACCTCATTCTCTGTCGTCCCCTTCTTCTATTGCCCTCCAGCTTTCCCAGCATTAGGCTCTTCTCCAGTGAGTCCTTCCTTCTCATTCGGTGGCCAAAGTATTTTGAGTTTTAGCTTCAGGATCTGGCCTTCTAAAGAGCAGTCAGGGTTGATCTCCTCTAGGACCGACCGGTTTGATCGCCTTGCTGTCCAAGGGACTCACAGGAGTCTTCTCCAGCACCAGAGTTCAAAGGCCTCAATTCTTTGGCGCTCAGCCTTTTTTATGGTCCAACTTTCACTGCCATACATTGCAACTGGGAAGACCATAGCCTTAACTATACGCACTTTTGTTGACAGAGTGATGTCTCTGCTTTTTAGTGTGCTGTCTAGATTTGCCATGGCTTTCCTCCCAAGGAGCAAGCGTCTTTTAATTTCTTGGCTACAGTCCCCATCTGCAGTGATCTTGGAGCCCAGGAAAATAAAATCTGTCACTACCTCCATTTCTTCCCCATCTATTTGCCAGGAATTGAGAGGGCCGGATGCCATGATCTTGGTTTTCTTAATGTTTAGTTTCAACCCAACTTTTGCACTCTCCTTCTTCACTTGCAACAAGAGACTCTTCAGTTCCTGTTCACTTTCTGCCATTAGAGTGGTATCATCTGCATATCTGGATGTCTAGAAAGAGGTAAAGTATAGGCTTTACAGTTCACAACTGAGTCATGCATAATTCTACTTGCTGGTCTCAGAATGGAGTGTCAGAATGGAGTTAATGGCACACAATAAACTAGCAATGATATAATTGCCTGTAATAAATAGCATATTCCATGTTACACGTTCCATGTCACTACAGCACTGGGGAAAATGCTAGTAGCCATCATAGCTCTTACTCAACCTTCCACCATCTTCCAAATGCTTACAGATGGAACATGATGCAATGCATCAAATATCAGCTTAACTTAATATCACAAATAAATTATGAGTTATCTTTGTAAGGGAACTACAATTTCCTCATGATGCCATATGTTTCTCATGTAATGCAGCTGGCTGTCAAAATTCATATCTTCCACCTTTGAAGAACACACTAGCACATGAACACACACACTATTCATCATGAATAGTGCAAGAATCATTGTAGCTCGGCCTATTAAAAACCAGAATGGAAAGAGTGGAAGAGATCTATTGGGTGTCAAATCAAAAGTACTTGACAGCCAATGGATAAGAGGTGGAGCAGTTCACAGGCTTGTATCCTTTCCCTATATTTTGGTCAAGCAAAAAAAGGGGGAGAGTGCTTATTTTACACTTGGCTATTGCATAAAGTATTAGCAGAATAAATATAAAGGGCAGGGTAGGAAGTGATGTTGTGTTCCCAAATGGTAATTTTTGCAATAGTTCCGAATATTGTAATAAGTGGAGGCTGACGTCCATCAGGTCAAATCTGTGTTTACAACAATAAAACAACTGCATGCAAGAGTTCATACTGCAACAACAAACAACAGTGTCAGCAACACTATCACTTTTGGTTCAAATCCTTCCACAAACCTTCATGAGACCTACTGTATGATAGCAATGTGAAGGAGAAGAGCACTTTATGAAGCAGCCTGCAAAAGAAGGAGACCAGATAATTCAGCACTGAAGTAAGCTTAATTGCTACTAATGGGAAGAAACATCTTGATCACAGCTGTTCAGGAATAGATAGGTTCTGACTATTTTAAGAATGAAAACAAAGCACATTTCATTGTAGTTCTTTCAGATCTAAAGCTTCGCTTTAAAGCTATGCATCAACCTTCCCCAAACTGGTGCCTTCCAGATGCATGGAACACCATCTCTCATCATCCTCAGCCAACAGTCTTTTGCGATGGGCAGAGCAGTCATCTTAGATGAAGACATCTGGAAAGCACTAACTTGGTGATGGCTGATTATAGATCACACAAACATTCCCAAGGGCCTGGTTTCTCAATTCTAGTCGGCATTAGTTATTTTGACCAACAATTTATGGCATTTCACAGGTCAACAGATGATTTATTGTGCGCATATATATACACACACACACACACAAAAAAACCCATACTTCAGACCCCAGGGAAGAATATAAGGACTATCTGTGCAGTCTATTATTCTCCAGTAAGTTCTTTCAACATGTGGCAAACTCTCCTTTGATGCCACACCAGAAGGTATAGCCTACTCCAATTGAAATTTCAAAAAAAATTCAGCTGCAAAAGATCTCAAAACTGTACACTTACTGTAATTGAGTATGAAGTGTCATTAGTCCACCTATTTTGAACCTCAGTACTGCAAGTCTTGTTCATTTTGTCACTTGTCATGCATCCAACATATTCCTCTTTCATTTCTTATAAAATAATATTAACAACCCCTTCATGGATTACTGCCTTGTCGTGGCGAAGGGGCTTGCGTAATTCAATGAAGCTATGAGCTATGCCGTGCAGGGCCATCCAAGACGGAAAGGTCATAGCAGAGAGTTCTGACAAAACGTGATCCACTGGAGAAGGAAATGGCAACCCACTCCAGTATCTTTGCCATGAAAACCCTATGGACAGTACCAAAAGGAAAAACGATATGACGCTGGAAGAAGAGCCCCTCAGGTCGGAAGGCGTCCAATATGCTACTGGGGAAGAGCAGAGGACTAGTACTAGTAGCGCCAGAAAGAATGAAGTGACTGGGCCAAATCCGAAAGGACGCTCAGCTGTGGATGTGTCTGGTGGTGAAAGGAATGTCCGATGCTGTAAAGATTTTTTCTCCATAGGAACCTGGAATGTAAGATCCATGAATCAAGGAAAGCTGGACGTGGTCAAACAAGAGATGACAAGACTGAACATCGACATCTTAGGTATCAGCGAGCTAAAATGAACAGGAATGGGTGAATTTAATTCAGATGACCATCAGGTATACTACTGTGGGCAAGAATCCCCCAGAAGAAATGGAGTAGCCTTCATAGTCAATAAAAGAGTAGGAAAAGCAATACTGGGATACAATCCTCAAAATGACAGAATGATCTCAGTTCGAATCCAAGGCAAACCATTCAATATCACAGTAGTCCAAGTCTATGCGCCAACCACCAGTGCTGAAGAGGATGAAATTGACCAGTTCTATGAAGCCCTACAGCACCTTATAAAACTAACACCAAAAAATGATGTCCTTGTCATCACGGGGGATTGGAATGCTAAAGTAGGAAGCCAAAAGATAACCGGAATAACAGGCAAGTTTGGCCTTGGAATACAAAATGAAGCAGGGCACAGGCTGATAGAATTTTGTCAAGAGAATACGATGGTCATAGCAAACACTCTTTTCCAACAACCCAAGAGACGGCTCTACACATGGACATCACTAGATGGTCAACACAGAAATCAGATTGACTATGTGCTCTGCAGCCAAAGATGGAGAAACTCTATACCAGACATGTCAAACACAAGGCCCGGGGGCCGGATCCGGCCCGTGAAGTGGTTTCATGTGGCCCGTGAAGCCATCCTGGAAACAGTGAGGGAACGGCCCCTGCTGCCTTGGCCCTGGCCCAGAGACCCTCCTTCTGCCAGAGACCCTCAGATCTGTCCCACTCCTGCCCAGGCCCCCTTAGGCACCCTTGATGCCAACGATGCAGAGCTGGCCACGCCTACCCAGTAGGCCATATGCACTCTAGCCACACCCACCCAGTAGGCCACGCCCACCCAGGCCACACCCACCCAGCCCCCTGAGGGCAACCGCAATGCTGATGCGGCCCTCAATGAAATTGAGTTTGACACCCCTGCTCTATACAGTCAGTGAAAACAAGACCAGGAGCTGACTGTGGCTCAGACCATGAGCTTCTCATTGCAAAGTTTAGGCTTAAATTAAAGAAAGTAGGGAAAAGCGCTAGGCCAGTCAGGTATGAATTAAATCATATCCCTGTTCAATATACAGTAGAGGTGACAAATAGATTTAAGGAATTAGATCTGATAGACAGAGTGCCTGAAGAACTATGGACAGAGGTTCACAACATTGTACAACAGGTTGCAACCATCCCAAAGAAAAAGAAATGCAAGAAAGGAAAATGGCTGTCTGAGGAAGGTTTGCAAATAGCTGAGGAAAGGAGGGAAGCGAAAGGCAAGGGTTTTCTAGTTTGTTTTTTTCTCATTCTTTTTCTTTGGTTCTGCTGACCCTGGATATTGTCATACCTATCAAATTTACTTTCAATTTTTGTTATATCGGGTATGTGGTGTTCTGTTTATGATCATACCACACTCAGAAAATTTGGAAATCATCATCCTTTAAACACTTTTTCATCTCTATAGCTATTCTAATACGGTACAAGCTAAGTCACATTTCTGATTCTTATAACTTTAAGAAAATACTTCTACTGTGTAAGGTCTCCAGGGATTTCAGCAGTCCAGCTAAGGAGAAAATGAATAACATGTTTATTACCCTTTTTTACAGTTTTTATGCACCCAGATTAGACACAGGGAGGGGGCAAAGCCAAAATTTTCAGCCTGATTTTATAAATGAATAAAAAGGGCATTAGTCATGCCAAATTTGAAAAGCAATTTTCATTTCATAAACAATAAGCTTTTTATAAGCAGTCCAAGCAGCCATTCCCTACTAATATAATGCTGATAAGCAAAAGAAAACTTGACAGTGCGTCTTCTATTTAAAAGCGGGGGGGATAGTGTTTCTTTATTGCTATTTTTTTCCTAAATAAAAATGTAAAAAAGGTGGGGAAAATATAGATGAAAATCCTGAATCATTTTATGGTTTCTCTGAAATCTAGAGTTATGCATTCTGTATTAGTTGAAATTTCCAGATGAGACACAAAGACAATCTCATACCAATGCATATCATGCATTAAAATGGTTAAGCCTGAAACCTATAAACATATACACAGTACTATTATATACCTCAGAACAAAAGCCTAATGGAACTTTATGCCTCCTTGGCCTAAGGATGCCCCTTTTCCATTATTTAAAAGCTCAGGTTCAGACTTTCCATAGTTTTCATAGGTTCTTAGCTCTAAAGGTGTCTCATCTTTCAAAAAGGCTCAGAGAATTCCTATCAGCAACCTACAACTAAGGAATCACTTGCTTTTGTAAAAAAAAAAGTTTTGAAGTTCTCAGTTGAGCATAGGCAGGTACTGGAGTAACAGCTCTTATACAGAGAGCTAACATAGTTCATGGGTTACTGCACTGAGCTCTCCAAAGTCCTGACACTGATTTGTTCTGCCAGATACTTGTTTATTCAGTGTGGATACCAGTTCCATGTTATTTTCTGAAGTCTTCACTAAAGTGAAGGAGGAAAGTATATAGCCTGCACATCACTCAAAGCTGATGGAGGTAGCCATCTATCACTCCTGGTAATCAAGCCAAGAAACAATTAATCAATGGAACTATTTGCCTCCCAGAGATGAGGGTGCTCCATCACTAGAGATTTTCAAGAATAGACTGGGAATATATTTGACTGGGATGGTATAAGGTTTTCTGCCGTGAGCAGTAGGTTGGACCAGAAGACCTCCAAGGTCCCTTCCAGCACTATGATTCTATGTTCTAAATTAGAGAGATCCAAAAGAACCCCAAATTGCATTCCAGATTCTTTTGGAAGAATGTGACACCATTCAGAAGAGGAAGTACCTTGCTCAATAGTAGTAACTGTGAGAGGGATCTCGGAGTCTTAGTAGACAATCACTTCAATATGAGCCAGCAGTGTGCTGCAGCTGCCAAAAAAGCCAACACAGTGCTAGGCTGCATTAACAGAGGGATAGAATCAAGATCAAGTGAAGTACTAATACCACTTTACAATGCTTTGGTAAGCCCACACCTGGAATACTGCATCCAGTTTTGGTCACCACGATGTAAAAAAGATGTCAAGACTCTAGAAAGGGTACAGAGAAGAGCAACCAAGATGATTAAGGGGCTGGAGGCTAAAACATATAGGGAACGGTTGCTGGAATTGGGTATGTGTAGTTTAATGAAGAGAAGGGTGAGGGGTGACATGATAGCAGTGTTCCAATATCTCAGGGGCTACCACAAACAAGAGGGAGTCAAGCTATTCTCCAAAGCACCTGAAAGCAGGACAAGAAGCAACGGATGGAAACTAGTCAAGGAGAGAAGCAACCTAGAACTAAGGAGAAACTTCCTGACAGTTAGAACAATTAACCGGTGGAACAACCTGCCTCCAGAGGTGGTGACTGCTCCAACACTGGAGGTTTTTAAGAAGAGACTGGACAGCCATTTGCCTGAAATGGTATAGGGTTTCCTGCCTGAGCAGGGGGTTGGACTAGATGACCTACAAGGTCCCTTCCAACTTTATATTATATATTATATTATAAGTATCACTGCTTCTCTGGACTTCTGATCATTCATACATGATAATTAACATTGTTATTATTCCTCATTTAGTCCAGTGAATGAGTTCGTGCAGTTCTGTGAATCTACTTCATTGTCTAATCCCTAAATCCAGGTGAACAAAATACAGCTCCACTATTCATATAACATGACAAACATGTAAATAAATTATGTTCCATCTTGATGTCATGGCCTGGCTCACCACTCACCACATACTGATAAGCTCTTTAATAGTAGTGGCCAAAATTGTGGAAACCTTTTGGGAAAAGTGTATTTTTGAGGTTTGATGGCTAATAACACCACTTTTTTGGAGTAGTATCATAAAATTATATATCAGTGGAAAGATAATTTAATCAAGAATGTAATGCAACAAAGTTTGTTCAATTATCTATGAAACGTTATAGCCAAATAGCCAGAAAAAGGAAGTACAACTTGCTTAGGTTGATATCAGGTAGCTTTTCTTCATCTGATTGTAGCCAGTGAGTGCGAGTATTTAGAAAGCCAATCAGATCACAGTAGGATTCAGTTACTGATGTCATGTATTGAAGCTGAGAGGAGGACATTTGTCAGCGTGTCATGTGATCGCTATCAAGGGGCTGGGGTTTTTTTTGTGTTCTTTCATTTAGTGAGCTTGTAAAACATAACAAAATTAAAGTAATGGTGCAAAGAGTTGACTGGTTGCCCAGAAAGCAATGTAAAATAGTATTATTAAGTGAACAAGCCTATAGTTATAAAGAAATTAGAAGAAAAATTAGTGGAAACTTAACCAAAGGTGACATTTCTACTGTACACTTTTTCCAAAACGTTTCCACAATTTTGGCTACTACTGTAGATCACTGAATCACAAACCCTCGACATGCTTTAGCCTCACATAGCTCAAAAGAGGAAAAAAGGATGTTCCATTTTAAATAAAATTATAAAGCAGACTGGTCTGAAGAAACATTGAAAACAATATTGCTAAATTAACTTTATCTCATTGTTTAATTATAATTAAATAAGCAACTTTGTTAACAGATTCTGGGAATGTGACAAGCATACAAAAATCTGTTTCTATCAAGGCATCTGACAAAGACCTGTTTGAGTTTCAGATTAGAAAATGAATTAAAGACAAACTGGGTGACATGACAATTAAAAGGATAGAAAATTATCTCAAGAATTTTATTCAGCAGTTTATCATTTCACAGTTGCTTTTCCTATGGCATTTGGGTGGGCCTTTTTCTGTTTGTTTTCTTTTAATTGTATTCTATTATTGTTTTTACTGTACATCATCCAGGGTCATTGTAGAGTTATGCAGACATAAGTTTCTAAATAATTTCTAAAATAAAATAATAAAGAGTGATGGTTAGAAATTGCAGAGAATATTTGTAGCTTGAGTTGTAGGTTTAGGCAAAGGTTTGTCTTCTGAGCATGCTGCCTGGCTCCTGGACATTTCATTACCAAACTAGGTAACATTTTTAGCGGTGTTGAGTGAAGGATAATGACTAGGAATTGCAAGAGCTCTTTACTCTCAACTTTTTTTTTATTAATGACTTCAGTGAGGAAATAGAGACAAAGCTTTTCAAATTTGTAGATGGCACTAATCTGGGTAGAATACTTACTATTCCAGATGATAGAAATGAAATTCATAGTTATCCAATAAAGGAGAATATTTGTTCCTCAGGGTTGAAATGAAGGGTCCTTAGCATGATGATGTTACCTAGTTTGGGTAATGAAACGTCTGCAAGAAAACAACAAACTTCAGAGAGCACCAAGGACCCTTCAGGATTATTCACATAATAATTCAGAGAGCACCAGTTCTGGGCACCACATGTTCATAAGAAGTTAAAGCAACTGAAGCAAACGATGAGACAGGCAACAAAGATGATCAGAGGTTTGAAAACTAAATACTATAAAAATTTAAAGGAATTGGAAATAATTAACTTTGAGAAAAGAAAATTGAATTAGATTATGATAGCATTAGTCAAATACCTAAAAGGATATCACATAGAAGAATCACAAGGACTGAAGATGCAAGATAGAAACTAAAGATTCTCAAGTCAGACATGATCATTATGTAAACATGGAAGAAAGAAAAAAAATAACAGATGAATGTCCATTGACTCAAAGATGTGGGAGGATATGCTTGAAAGGAGCTTTTCTTAACAGGTGACGAGCATCCTCCGCAGATGCATCTAAGCAAAACTTAGATAGCTCTATGCCAAGGATGCCTTAGTTGGATTCTTCCATGATCAAGAAGTTGAAGCCAAAAGATTAAATGGCCCTTCCAATTCTAGGCTTCTACAATGGTTTAGAATTCCTTATACCAAAATAACCAGAGCAAAGACATTTGCTTAATTAATCAAACCTATACATTTGCACAAAAATAAATAAACTAGATGACATTCATATATGGGAATGGTACTTTTCACTAATGTGCAAATAATATTGAAAACATTCACTTCTGGAAGGAAGAATATGTAAAGTCTACATTGTCCAATTTTACAGGCATAAAAATTGTAAGTTTTTTTGTTTGGGGGGGTTGGATACTCAGTCACAAACAATTAAATTAAATTAACCTCTGGATAAATTTATATATTTTGTTATTGACACAATTAATAACATTGTTATAAAGAAGGACTGCATGGCATAAATTCATGAAAAACTGAAAATGTCTAAATTATTTCAATTAAAATATTATCACTAAGTACCTATAATCCAACTGGGGAAGCCACTGTTGGCTATGGGCTTCACATTTATGCATATGTGTAAAGTTTGTATTTGTGCCCCTGCAATTGATTTAATTTACAAAATAGCCTTGCATTTTTATGTTGTAAAAGCTGATTACATGAGCTCTAAACAGAAAGAAGGAATGTTCAAGTCATTGAATGGGTACTATCCATGGCTGGCACACATTAAGATTTTGCTTGGTAGCATGATCCTACTTTGATCTCACACATTTCAGTTATAGGGATCAGGCTACTGTGGACTTAAGAGCTTTTCCTTCTAAAATTTAATTTCCTGGCTTTCTGATGACATAAGTAGGTCCCTATGTGTTCAGTTTCTCTGTGCAATCACATATGCATTACAAGTTACTTTACTCTCTGCCTTACTCTAGGAAATAAGATGCTCTCACTTCCAAAACACCAGCTTCTTGTTAAATTCCATGAAGGCACAAACAAGCATGTCTTTGTCGCAGAAGGCCAAGTTCAAATGCACAAGGATCAGATAAAGATTTTTTTCCCAAAAAAAAGTGTATAAAGAAACGTGCTTTCACTTAGATAAGAACCAATTACAAAAAAAAAGAAACAAAAACCCACTATATCTAAATCAGATGCTCAGAAACTAAAATAAGCTTAAGAAATAAATATTTTGAAGCACTCTTTCCCATTAAACTATTATGGAAACATTCATTTTTACATGAAATACCAAAAAAGCAGGCATTGGGAAAAACAAAACTGAGAGTAGAGTATTAGACAGAAGCATAGTTTGAAATAATGTTTTCCATACCTGGATCTTATATTCATAAGAATGTAACTATAGTTACCCTTGTTACCTTATCTATTTGAATAATTGTGCCATAAAGTAATGCAATAAAAAACACTGGTAAACTGAATGATTAAACTCAGCTTTTTCAATGGTTATCTCAATTCTGGATGAAATTCATAATACTAATAATTACAAACAACTACTGAATTCATTCATTTCCCCCCTACTTTTAAACAGCAGACAAACTGGTATGATAAAATATTAACCTATCCAAAATTCCTGTTAAATATAAGAAATGTGACTCAATAAAATTACAGAAATCAAAAAAATTACAGAGTCAGCATAACTGATAATAGAATAAAATCAATCCCTTTCAATAATTGTACTTATAAGGCTAGAGCTTTGATTTCTTTTAATGAAAAGAGAGTTAAAGAAATTTAGGAGCTCAGAAGACAGACAATTTACTGCCCCAAACAAATCCTTGCATTTTATGGGCTGAATATGTTAACAGGAAGTGGTGACCTGTCAGAGGAATGTGTAACTATGTCTAAATTATAGCTGTAAAACCCAGCTACCCAAACGCTTAAAGAACTCCTAGTTAGAACCTACTCAGATTACACAACGATAATAAAAGGGAATTAAGCTTGCAAAGCAAGGAGTTCCTTTGCCCACACATTAAACATGAATCTAATTACCGCCGTCCCATGGAATGGCTTTCATTCACATGGCTCTTATGAAACAAAGAAGGTGCATTCAGCTTCATTGCAGGATTCCACCGTGCTGCACACCATCAATATTTCCGAATGCCATAAAATCAATGTCATTAACACAGCACAGCAGGAACACTGTAGAGTCCTTTATTCTTGGAAAGACATTCTGATCAACGGGTGGCCCAATAACTTTGTGCCATGTCATGACTTCCACTCTGGGGATTTCCCCCCTCCCCTTATTGCATCTTCATTAAACTCAACCCTCCAAAGAATTAAAGTAGGTCTGTAAAGGGAAATAAGGTGTTGTTTATTCATTTAAAGCATTTATTTGTAGCCACCCCTTATTGTTAAAAACTAGTGTATATGCAGTTTATCTACAATAAATAAATAATACATTTTACAGGCATACTGATGAAAATGGTTTTGAACAGTGGTGGGATTCAAACATGTGAACAGCCGGTTCTCTGTGTGGATACTGCTTCTGGAAGTCCATTCTGGGCCTGGGCAACAAAAAATTAGCTACCGGTTCTGCCGAACTGTGCAAACTGGCTGAATCCCACCACTAGTTTTGAACACACTTTAAATCTGATGTTATAAAATTTGGCTGGATATAAGGGCACAGAGAGATACCAAACAGGCACTATTTGAACAACAGTGATTGTATCAAGGCCCTTTTAGGCATGTATAATATTGAACCACCAAAGAAATAAATGAAAAATACAAATGTTAAAATTTGTAGCCTGGAACAGCATCCCTTTGAGTACCTGAGTCATAAGGATCTTTTAGACATTCATTTATTCTTTTATTTATATCCTACCTTTATTATTTTCACAAACAACTCAAGGCGGTGAACATATCCAACACACCTTCGTCCTCCTATTTTCCCCACACCAACAACCCTGTGAGGTGGTTGGGCTGAGAGACAGTGACTGGCCCAAGGTCACCCAGCTGACTTTCATGGCTAAGGTGGAACTTGAAATCAGAGTCTTTCTAGCCTGGTTCCTTAACCAAATTGACTCAAGATATGTGCAGGCTGTAAAATCTCAATCTTCTACAAAAACCCTTGTAGGAAAATCTCATAGTAAGTATTTAATAAGTGAACACATTTCCATTATTAGTAGAAAGAAAAAGGATGTCTCTGCACAAAATTAACAAGATATGCACCAAGAATAAGGATTGCTGATACCTGTCATCAGATAGCTAATGAGCTGACACAGAAATTAGTACAAATGAGAAAATCTGATCAACAATAATAATTCATCAAAAATATGTCTTATACAAATATAGATGTGAAAGAAATACATCTACAATTCTAAGCTTGATAAGTACAGAGGTGGATATTATTTTAGAAAATGTTCAGCCAAAATTAGAAAAAAAATGTTCCAACTTGTTCCAACTATAGTTTCCTCATGTTGGCAAGGAATAGCAAATCTCAGTAATAAAAATTAATCCCTTTTAAGGCCCTAACACATAATTACATTAGTGTTATGGTTAGGCTAAAATGATCTCTAATACATTATTTCTAAAGATTATTACTAGCCAAGATGAAATCTTCAGTTTTCCCAAAGTATGAGTAATATCATTAAGTACATGGAGATTACCAAAACAGAAAAGCCATATTGCAAAACAAATATTGTTGGTCCTCTTATGCAGATGATCAAACTGAGCTTGGGGGCATTGTAGCACCCCAAAGTAATTTGGCTGTTTGCATATCAGCTGCCTCAGCTCTAGTTTTATATTTGTCAGAGGTCAGATGCAGTTGTATGGCAAACACCATTTATTTCCTCATTGTGGAAAGGAACTATTTAAAATTTCCATCCCAGTTAAAGATTAAGTTATGCATCTTGGATATACGTGGAATTGGAAGAGGAAGTAGCAGCATAGAATGCGAAGGACATAAAGAAAAATGTTGAAGACTGAAAAACTGCTTTTTACTTTTCTTCAGATCATATCCTAGAACTTTAAACACTGTCTCCAACATTGGTGAGAAGGCCTGCATATACCTTTAATAAATAAATAAAACCTACCGGTAGTTTGGTAATATAGGGATAATAATTTAAAGGGTTTTATTAAGTTCCATTAGTATTGGAGTCACTGGCAATTTTTCCCCCTAATTTTAATATTAACTAATTTTAGTTAGATTCAGCTTTGTCTCCTGGTCCATAGGTGGTCTTCTATCTGCGTAGTTTACACAACCAGTAAAACTGCTTAACACTAGCTCTTATATCTACTTCTAGCTTACTTTAAAGAGCAGAGAGGAAAGGGGAGACTGCTATAAAAGCAATCAACCTGCAGGAATTTTAGTTAAGTATCAGGCTGACAAAGAACAAAGAAGTTGCATATACCCAAACACTCCACTTATCATCCTACATTAGGTATTTAGACCTTATTTAAGTGAATGGCTACTTTCCTTCCCCCCCCCTTTCCTAATCCAAAGCGTATATACAAATGTAGTTTTCCCCCCCCACAAAATAAATGGCTAATAATTATTAAGGGAAAAATAGCTTGAATATCTGCCTTTTTAGGCCAGAAAAAGAAGAGTCTGTTTCTTTAATAGCAAATGATGGGCAAAACTGTACAATCTATGGGTTAGGATGCTGCAACTTGAGAGCATTCAGTTTGAAACCCCTGGTAACTTCTGGGTATTAATCTGTAAAATTTTATGTCTTCCACTATCTTCCAGGTGGTGCTCTTTTAAAAAGTAAGGAAAAGGAAAGTATTTGTAAGCAAACCAAACTCTAGTCTGTGTAATATTATAGTTTTAGGAAAAGGCAGAAAGCTGGAGACAGTGCTTAAGTGTCCTGAGATCTCTTATCAGTCCTGTGGTATTTTCCAAAGTCAAGAATGTTTTATTTTGGAAAAATCCTTCTTTAAGACTCTTAACCGCTGAATTATTATTAAAGAGTATTTCAAATCTTTATTCCAAATAACTAATTTTAAAAATATTACTTCAGGGTTTGATTTGAAAAAATCCAAAACAGATTTCAATGCTGGACCAAATTGTGAAATCAGAAGATATTTTAACTGAATATGCTGCCATGTTGCAGTTTTAAACAATCTGTTTCCCTCTTGCAAAAACTGAAATACTTTAAACTCTTGATTGCCAAAAGATGATTGAAAGTTTTCAGTTTTAAGACATCTATTTGTCCGTAAATTCCAAACTGACAGAGATTATCTCACAGCATCAAAATTATCTTTCCATTCAAAATAAACCACACAGCATTTAATGGTAGAAATACCACTAATTTTGTATTTTGAAAAAAAGGAACCGTGTGCTGTCAAATCCCAAAGATGTTTTTTCAGAAGGCAACCGGACTTTGTTCTTCCTTGAAGATGTTTCAGAACTGAAGTCAGAACTGAAAAAGCTTCTTGGATGAGAAGTGAAACGTCTTCAAGGAAAAACAAAGTCCGGTTGCTTTTTGAAAAAGTATGGTTGGGACACCCATTACCTGGATGACTGAGAATCTCCATAGATATGTGCTGTCAAGGTATCTGTCTGGTCATATTTTTTCATTTTATCTATAATAGTTTTTGGACTTGATCATTTGGATTCTATAAAGAAATAAATATTAAATGACATCTCTATGGAACCTCTTCCCTTTAGAGATTAGAATGACCCCAATCCTGTTAGCCCTTCTTTCGTAAGGTCCTAAAAACCTGGCTATATTCCCATTCCTGGGTGCTGAATGTGTTCTGGCTGTACCGCTAACTAGCCAAGTATCTAGCTTCTATGTATATTTAATTGGATGTTTTAGTGTTTTCATTGTTTTAAAATATTTTAGTATTTTTAATTGTAATATATTTTTGAACTGTAAACTGCCCAGACTCATTAACTGAGAGGGGGAGCTACAGAAATTGAACGAATGAATGAATGAATGAATGAATGAATGAATGAATGAATTAATGAGGTGTATGTCCAATAGTAAAAGGAAAGTTAAAATACCATCATACATACAAATAGCTATAATTATTCAAATCTAGTTATTTTTCCTTCCAACGAAAACTTACTTAATATCATCTGTGACAATAAGAACTTAAATTTCAAATGTCACCCTTCTCCAGATTTTGAGATCCAGTCTCAATCGACTAGCATTGATGATGTCACCTAGTTTGGACAATGAAACATCTGCAAGAATATAATGAAGCTCAGAGAGCACCAAGGACCTCTATCCCAAAAGTACTAGATTTTTTTTATAAAGTATTATTTTAAGATACATTTAAAAAAATATTTCTAACAAAGTAATTCAGCAAGAATGGAGTCATTAAATAGTATTCGAGTATAAATTGCTGTTTATCTTTATTTCTTACAATTCAGAGTCTGACCAATTCTTCAGAGTTTCTGATCGTTATCTGCCGTAGGTGATATCTTCTTACCGCATAAAGTTTGTTTTTTATTTATGTCTGTTATAATGTTTAAAAGTACTTTTCAGGATCTTTTAGCTGGGTTTTAATAATTTCTTAATCATTTAATATTGCATATGAATATTTATATCTTCAGCCATTGATTAAATTACCCAGTTTATTTTTTAAGACAAAATGTCATATTAATACAAAAAACAATATGGAATGGAACAAAGTGATAAATGAGTATATACAAAACGAAAATAGCCCAGAAACAGATTCCTTCCAACATAACTCTTCAATCTGCAAAATGCCAATAAGAGCTTATGTGTTTTGACACAAGCAAATAAAATTGCCAGATTTGACACCCCAACCTAATGCAGCATTTATAATTCCAACTTCAAAATATATTTTTACTTCTTCTTGATCGATCATCATAAGCAAAAGCTTCCCTTAGAATTGGCTTTGTATTCGGAGGCATTCCAAACAACTTTGTCCCAGCACAGTTAATAATAATCACATTTGAGTGCAAATTTTTTCTTGTCTCTTTTTAAAAAAGAACTAATTCCTTCAGGAGTTATGAGCTGTTCATTTCAGTTGCACAAGGCAACTGATCTCTGCCTACTTGCTGCTGGCTTAAATCTTGAGTAAATTAATCTTGGATAGAAGGGTGTCTATAAAAGAAGGCACTTAAAAGCCCCTAAAGATGTTATAGCACTCATGGTTTACCATTATGTGGTACAGCAAAATTTTATCCTGCCATTACTAAGAGCATACATATGGAGACTATTAAATCCCTTCCTTTCTTGTGGTGCAACCCTGAATGGCTGCATTATGCCACTATTTTTTTAAAATGTAACCTTCACCAGCCGTAGAGAGAGGAGGAAAATGCTCTACAGTTTGAGCACATTGCAGAAAAGTACAAGAAGTTTAATCAGTAGTAGAGTGTTTTTCACAAGCCAGTATATTTTCTACACGCATGGTATGGGTATGCCAGAGAAAATCAACAAACCTTATTTGTTCATTGTATTATCAAAATTCTAGGTAACTAATGTTAATAGCATACACGTTGAAATATGCAGGTCAGAGTGTGTATGTATTTGCCACATATACTTTGGGTTTAAATATACAGTTATATAAATTTAACATAGGTATTAAATAATTAGTACAATTATGTAATATTATATATTAAATAATTATGTGTAGAATATTATGTATACATATTATAATATGTATATGTAATATAATTGTAATTATAATAATAATTGGAAGAACTCGAAAGGTGGATAAAAATGCCAAATCCAGTCTAAAACATCTGGCTGACTGTGCACTGCACCATAATAATTATTATTATATATGAAAAGAAGAAAGTGGGGCTAACTGATGGGCAATGCCAGGGGATAATGGAATAGAAAACAAAAAATGCAGAAGATCATAAAGTATCAACATCTGAAATTTGAAATAGAAATTGAAACATTAGGGCATAAATCCATTGTGATGATTTTAGTGGTTGTAAGCACATTGGGTGCCATACCAAAAAAAATACAGATGGCACTTAGAAAATCTGTCCACTGGCAAAATTTCCATGAAGGCTAACACCAGCTAAAGAACTGGCAGCTGCAATTTCACAAAGGTGTGCATATAATTATTACTATTATTTACAAGTACAGTGGTAACTCAATTGCTTTGAAACTCATCAAATTTGATACTCAGTGCACAAGCTAGAACTTGTTGGTGCCGGCTGCCTTATGACTCACTACATTATTCCTTATGGGAAAAATTTGGTATTCATCATTTTTGGTATTCATCGCTGTTGTGTACTGGGTTCGTTGCTTAATGACAAAGACAAGGCGAGTGAGTTCAGCAAGATCATTGTTTATTGCTTGCAGGATCTGAACTGAGAAACAGGGCTGCGAATGCAGCAATTTATACCCTGGCCTCTAGGCGGCGGCCAATAGGTTTAAAGCAACCTATTGCCGCCCTAGAGGCAACCAATAGCAGTGCTGGAGATGGGTTGTCTGAGGAGCTGGGAGCCGTTAGCCAGCTTCCCTGCTCAAGCAACCTCCCAGCAATTACCCACGTGGTGTTCCCTTAACAAAACAAGCCCAATACATTATACCCGCACCTCCTAGAACCAATTAATAATGAGTACCAAGGTACTACTGTACAAGACTGTGCAAACATCTGTATGGAAATGCAGTCTCTTTCTCTCTCTCTCTTTCTCTCTCTCTCTCTCTCATATACACACATACACACACAAACACAAATCATTTCCTATCACATCATAAAGCATCATGCAACATTAATTAAATGAAAGCAGTATACAATGATAAAAAGATGTCAAGAAATGTAAGGTAATCAGCATGGAATATCAAATTCAGAAATTAATAGATGCGTTTTCACTTATGTAACTGAACTGGAACAACATTAGCACATGTTCTGTTTCTGCTGGAGAATGCGCAACAAAGGTCTTCTTCATAGCTAATTTCAAATAAATAACTACAAGATGTGACATTTTCAAGGAAACGTCTGATGACTGCAATGACTAAGCAGCCTGGAATATGACATTATCTAAGACTTACTGTTTCCAATCTCTTTACAGCCTTAAATGGTGCTTCACAGCAAAACAGTTGCTCAGTCATTCAGCAACTATTAAATGGCAGTAGCCAGGTATGCTAGACCAAAATCTTGCTGCTGCATTTTACATAAACTTATTCCAGACAGAATAAACAAAGCATGACAGACTAGAGCATTCTTGTAACCAGGTTATGAACAAAATTAATGAAAGTGGCATCTTACACAGAGAGGTCTTCTACAACGGGGTCCCCAGCCCCCAAGCTGCAGACCAGTACCAGTCTGTGGCCTGTTGGGAACTGGGTCACACAACTGGTGGTGAGCAGTAGGCAAGCAAAACTGTGCATGCGTGGGATCTAGTTGCACACTCCTCCTCAAGTCAATAGAAAAATTGTATTCCACAAAACTGGACCCTGGTGCAAAAAAGGTTGGGGACTCCTGTTCTACAAGACCACAGCCATGCTATATCTTTGGCATGCTTGCCAATAAAATAGCCATCAATCCCACAGAAAAACTCCTTGCAGATCATCCTAGGAAAAGGGTTTTGTCATTTTTCTTCCTGTCACATTCTGCTTAAGCTTTGTAGATGAATTTCTTCATTGCTGTAAACAACAATTTTAACCATGGCTTGTTGAGTTAATCGCAATTCCTCTGTTTGCATATTCCACACAGTCAAAACCAAACATACCACAGTACAGCAATATAGTACAATAGGAATGAGCCTAGCCGTTCAAGCACCTTCCTGTTGGCAATTCTGTCTCTCGGCTAAAAAAGCAAGCCTGTTGCCTCCGGGTTGGCAATGCAGTGATGCTACCTTATTTTTCTTCTTCCTCCAGAAGGACAAATAATCCCCAAAAGGCACTCTAAAACTGGCATGCAGTACCAGAAAAAACTTCAATAAAAGTGAACAGTTTAATTTGTTCTCTTGCTTTCAGCAAGGTACAAATTAGATGCAACACGAAGGATATAGTTGTTCAGTTGCTAAGTTATATCCAACTCTTTGCAACCCCATGGACCAGAACATGCCAGGCCCCCTGTTCTCCACTGTCTCCCAGAATTTGCCAAATTCATTTTCATTGCATCAATGACACTACCTAACCATCCCCTTCTCCTTTTGCCTTCTATCTTTCCCAACATCAGAGTCTTTTTCCAATGAATTCTCTCTTTTCATTTCGTGGCCAGAGTATTTGAGCTTTAGCTTCAGTATATGTCCTTCCAAAGGATAGTCAGCATTGATTTCCTTTAGGATTGACTGATTTGATCTCCTTGCTGTCCAAGGGATTCTCAAGAGTCTTCTCTAACACCACGATTTGAAAGCATCAGTTCGTCAGCACTCAGCCTTCCTTATGGTCCAACTCTCACAACCATGCATTACTACTGAGAAAGAAGGGTATAGTAGTGTCCTGAATATGTTTTCCTAATTTTTCTCCTGGCAGCTACTATTTGGACCAAAGTGAAAGCTGCCAATGGCATCAATTGGCCTGTCATCTTAAATGTAGACAATCTTGTTGAGACAACGAAGACTTTCAAAACATTGAGCTTTCACTGGTAGGTGATTATACAAAAAATAGTACACATATAATTTTGAACAAAGAATTCTATCAGAAGACCAACTGATCAGGGTAATTTCTTCTCCAGCCCACTACCTGCAATCATGCGGGGTGCTATTTTATTTATTTTAACATTTCTGTTCTGATTCCCATTAATGGAATTCTTAACTTACAACCAATAGTGAAATCAATCAACCACAAAATTAAAATAATTTTAAAGATAAAAATAAAGGAAAAATAAACAGCAGTCATGTTTAAAACTTTATAGGCCCCAGTGGCATTAACAATTTAGCAAACAGAGAGAATGCCCATATTCCTTAGTTCAGAGAATGTCAGAGAGAGATTGCCAAGCCAGAGAGAGGAGTTAAGCAGGGAATTAGTTTGGAATCTTTATGTTGGCACAAGAGGGCAAGATCCAACCCTGCTTGAATAGCACTGAGCCTTAACTGGTCCAGCTGCATACTATAGGAAGATAGATTCCTGTGAAATAAGCATAAGCAATAAAACAGCTAAATGAACTCTTCACATTTGGATCTGGTCGTCTACATCTACTAGGAATCAGAATATTTCCGAAGGCAACAAATACAATGGGATGACCTGCACATAAGCAGTTTATCCGAGAAACAAGTGTATATATTTTGATGAATAAGCAGTTATAGATTTTGAGTGGTAGCATCAATGGGATACAGTGAACTATGAGGAGAATGCATTTCTACAGAATGGCACAGGAATCCAAAGATGGCACTGTGAGTGCAAATATGGATTGCCTTAAAAATCCAATCCCTTCCTTGTTGCAGTTAGTAGTGAAGTCACGACTGGAACAAGGCGAAGATCAAATACATCAATAGGGCTTATGACCAACCAGCCTCAGGACAGGTTGCAGTACTATAAAGAAGTGAATAATAGCAAACTACTTGAATTTAGGAATAATCAAACTATTCCGAAAAGATGGAATGGGACACTTTCAAACAGGAAAATTCAAAATACTTCATTTAAAAAATGAAACAGAAAATTCTGAGCTGCAATTATCATTCCCAAAATATATTGCTGCATGCATAATGCATGTGACACCATCATGATGAATAATATCCATCAGGATTCAAACCTGCTTAATGAATTTCATGGTTTTACAGGCATATGCACCAATAGTTGAAAAAGTAGGTGATGAATTTTATGGAAAATTATATCCAATATATCACATACCAAAGAAAGATATTCTAAAGATGATTGGAAACTTTAACACAAAAGTTGGAGGGGAACCAAACTTAAGTGTTGGAAAATTCAGACTAGAAAACCTCAGTGATGCAGGAGCATGGCCGATAGACTTCTGAGTAGAAAATGGGCTGCTTGTTTTTAATCTATTACATAATACGTTACCTGAACAATATAAACAATGGTCCCCATCTCTGGACAACAACCATAATAAATAATGGATTACATCTTATGTAGCAACAGATGGAAAAGTTCTCTGCTGAACTGCAAAATACCGCCAGGTGCTGATTGTGGATCTGACCATCAGCTGCTAATCACAGAAATACATTTCAGACCGGAAAAAAATGAGAAGGTTCCAATCTCAAATAAGGATTAGGGGTGCCTTGATAGAAGTGTTCCAATATTTGAGGGGCTGCCACAAAGAAGAGGGGGTCAACCTATTTTCCAAATCACAAGAAGGCAAGACAAGAAACAATAAATATAACAAAGAGAGAAGCAACATAGAACTAAGGAGAAATTTCCTGACAGTGAGAACAATTAGCCAGTGGAAGGGCTTGCCTTCAGAGGTTGTGGGTGCTCCATCACTGGAAGGTTTTAAGAAGAGACTTATCTGGAATGGTATAGGACAGGGGTGTCAAACTTGCCACATCACATGATGTGTTGTGACTTTTTCCCCCTTGCCGGAGCTGGAGTGGACACAGCTTCCACATGACGCATCCAGCCCACGGGCTGGCAGTTTGACACCCCTGGTATAGGGTCTCCTGCTTGAGCAGTGGCTTGGATGAGAAGACTCCCAAGGTCCCTTCCAACTCTTGTTATTCTATTACAGCTTCAAATTTTATTCATGAACAATATAAGTTTAAAGAAAGAAACAGAATTGAAAACCTGGGACCTTGTGGACAGAAAGTCTGAGGAATTGTGGAAAAAAGTGAAAATGACTTAAGACAGGAAGCAAGAAAGCATATAAGAGTCCAAAAGAAACGAAGATCACATCAGCCTTACAAAGAGCCAAGGAAAGGTCCAAAGCATCTTAGGAAAAGGAAAGAGGTAAATGAGGATTTCCAAAGACAGGTGAGAAGGAAAAAAATCAGAAAAATTCAGGAACTCACAAGCACTTTCCAACGTTGCCTTAATATCATTAGAAACAAGCATGTAAAGGATTTAATAACGGTATGTGGTGTTTTGAAAGGGATGAAAAGAATACATAGAAAATCTGTACAAAAAGACCAACTCTGCTGAGAAAGCATTTGAGAGAAAACAAGACAAGAAGAAACCAGGAAAGCTTCAGGAGACAATCAGATGGACTGTACAGCAGCTAATAAAGAGTAGATAATAATAATAATAATAATAATAATAATAATAATAATAATAATAATAATAATAATAATAATAATAAGAAGAAGAAGAAGAAGAAGAAGAAGAAGAAGAAGAAGAAGAAGAAGAAGAAGAAGAAGAAGAAGAAGAAGAAGAAGAAGAAGAAGTTGGAAGGTACCTTGGAGGTCATCTAGTCCAACCCCTGCTCAGGCAGGAAACTTATACCATTTCAGACAAGTGGCTGGCCAGTCTCTTCTAAAAAACTTCCAGTGTTGGAGCATTCACCACCTCTGGAGGCAGGTTGTTCCACTGGTTAGTTGTTCTAACTGTCAGGAAGTTTCTCCTTAGTTCTAGGTTGCTTCTCCCCTTGGTTAGTTTCCATCCGTTGCTTCTTGTCCTGCTTTCAGGTGCTTTGGAGAATAGCTTGGCTCCCTCTTCTTTGTGGGAGCCCCTGAGATATTGGAACACTGCTATTATGTCACCCCTCACCCTTCTCTTCATTAAACTACACATACCCAATTCCAGCAACCGTTCCCTATATGTTTTAGCCTCCAGCCTCTTAATCATCTTGGTTGCTCTTCTCTGTACCCTTTCTAGAGTCTCGACATCTTTTTTACATCGTGGTGACCAAAACTGGATGCAGTATTCCAGGTGTGGGCTTACCAAAGCATTGTAAAGTGGTATTAGTACTTCACTTGATCTTGATTCTATCCCTCTGTTAATGCAGCCTAGCACTGTGTTGGCTTTTTTGGCAGCTGCAGCACACTGCTGGCTCATATTTAAGTGACTGTCCACTAGGACTCCAAGATCTATATATTATTCTATATAACCTTTCAATGTCTCAAAAGAAGCATGTGCGGAAAATATTTTTGCTATTCTAAAAGGCTGCCTAAGAGAGAAAAAGAGAAAAAAACTTTCACTAGCCAAGGGATTAGCTGTCTCTTGCTATTTTAAAATCTAGGATAAAAGGTAGTCTATTTTATTGAATTACCTAAACCATCAATCCAATTGTTGTTTTAAAAAACCCTATAACTTTAAGATCCTGTATCTAAGCTCTTTCCTTGCTATCCTCCTCCTTATCCCCCACTTTTTAGAGTCCAGTCTTTTATAGTGTAATCATTTCTTTTACAAGTCTCATTTCATGAAACAGTAAGCAAGGAAGTACCTTAAACAAGGCAAAACAACTTGTCATCCGCAATGATGGTCCTTAATGAGCTGCATATTTTAAAATATGCTGTTGTTCATTCCAAATCTCTAGCATGGATCTAATTTCATACTGAATGACTTACATACAATTTTTGGAGTGCCAAATTGGGCAACATCCTTATTTCTGTTTCACCACCTTATTTCTGTTCTGATCCCATTAGAAGGTCTTGCCTTGGAAAAATTCTCAATATCCACACCGATATTTGCTCCAAAGAATAACCCAGTGAGAACAATTAACCAGTGGAATATGGAAAGGGAATATACAGTTCAAAGGTCTATTTTGAACTGTTATTTCCAAATCTAAAGTTCTAAAGAAAGTGAAATCTAAGGTGTCTGATGATGTTAGGATCTCCATTAGAAACTTTATGAGTTATCCTCACTGGTTTGAAAGTAAAGGTTCAGATTTATGAATCCTGATAAACACCTTTATTGGGGAGTTATATGGGAACATTGGAAAAACCATTGGAAAACATTAGGGAATAACTTTTCCAATTTGAAATTTTCCAGGTGTGATGAGAATGCGAATTGAGTAACTTCTGATCATCTTTAACCCTATTGGATGAGTTAGGAGATTTACTCTCTTTACACATTTAGAAGTCTCTAAATTGGCTTACTAACACTAGGAAGTCTTTTCTTAAGCTTAGCCAAAATGTTTTCTCATCCTTGCAAACTTTTTACTAGAGATACTGGCAGGGCTTTTTTTCTCACAGAACGCTCAGAATGGAGTTCCGGCACCTTTTTTGGGTGGAACCTTGTAGGGTAGGCAAGGCGGGTTGTATGACATGTGTGAGTTCCGGCACCTTTTTCTTTTACAAAAAAAGCACTGGATACTGGGATACTGAAACAAAAACGTTTGATGCAAAACAAATGTGCTACTACTGATCTATGAAGTTTTAGTCTTGTCCTGATTGTGAAAAGTTCTGCTTTCTTTTACCCTCTTTTCTTTGTTTTCACTATAGTGTTTCCTTCTTATTCCTTGAACAAATACCACAACTTTGATGATGGTCCACTTGATCTTGAGTAAGAATAATCCTTACACAACAATCCTTTGTTTTGCATGATGCTCTTGGCAAATAAAAAAATTGTCATCCCTGATCAGGTCTGGATGGTGTACATTTCACAACCAGATAGAGTGTTTGTTGCTGCCAGACCAATCACACTTAAATAAAGATCTACACAATAGGCCCAAACATACAATGAACCCAAGCTGACAGTTGAACCAAACAAACCATTTCTCTTGAGTATCTATATATGGTATTTAATGGCTATTCTGCAACCATCAATCTTTCACACAGGAATCATATAATTCATAAGTGACAACCACATGTTTAACATACTCAAATGTTCTCATGAGTCACCATCATTTTTATATGTATATTTTTGTTGTTGGTGGTGTTCTTAATTTGTGGGATTCGTCAAGAACATAATCATTCTAATTATAAGACTGAGTATAGAATACTGAAATTGTTACATCTGCAGGAACATTTGGAGAGAACTTCTCATTTAATCCCACAGCCCTAAGAATCAAATTGAAATAAAGATCATGTTTTTTTATTTTTGTTCTATTTTCTCAAATGCAAACATACTCTCACCAGATCCTATTCCTATATATTAAAGAAACCAATCTTATTCACAACTTCCAGAGCAAATTATGAGATTTTTCAAGTTTCTAAACATGGGAGATGGGAGTTTAGTTTTTCATCTGTGTTCATCTTCTAAAAAGAAAAAATGTCTGAATTGTTTACCTTTATTACTGCTATTCTATGTTTTTGTGTCATCAATTCATAGAGCTTTAAGTTATCCCATATAACTTTCAACTTTAAACATGTTAAAACTGATTTCAAAAGGGAAAGTGGCTTGGTATTATTTTATTTACAATTTCTGTGTATGTGGAAAGTGACTGAATTCCTCAAGCAATTGTTTTCCTCTAAAATAATTGCCAGGATTTACCTTATATGCCAAAGTCATAACTGGTCTAACAAAAGTATTTTGTTGCAATTATAGTACAGTATATACTGTGTTTGCCTGAAAGTAAGGCCTACACCAACAATAAGCCCTACCTTGATTTTTGGAGGTGCCCTAATATAAGCCCTACCACAAAAATAAGCCCTAGTTTTGGGGCAAGGCTTCACCCATTTACCTTGCAGCCAGGCCTTTCCTTGCTGGCCCACTACTTCTTCTGAGGCCTCTTCTGCAACCAGGCCTGCATTTCTCAGTCACAGGGCTTTCTGGAAGGTCTGTGCAGCCAAGAACCAAGCTATGGATTGAATCCATAGCCCGGTTCTGCAAGACCTCAGCAACCAACCACCAAGCTGTGGATTGAATCCATATCTTGGTACTCGGCTGCTTAGGCCTTCTGGAAAAGGCCTGATTGCAAAATGCAGGCCCGAATGCAGCTGCAGAGCTTCAGCCCCAGAACAAGTGCACCGGCTGGGTGGGGCTGTCAATGCTGGAAGTGAGGTAAGGCCTACCCTGAAAATAAGATGTGGTTCCTCTTTTGGAGGCCAAAAAAAAAATGACCCGGTCTTATTTTCAGGGAAACACAGGTACCTGAAAGGCAATCCTGAATTTAAAATTATTTCTTCTCTAAAAGAAAGAATAGGCAGAACATATATATAAATATAGATAAAATTGTCTGTAAAGCCAAGTCCAGGTGTTACCAAACCCAGAGATTTTCCCTCAATACCATAAGAAGACATGGCAGAGCAGCAATCAGCACCAGTAAGCAGAATTATATAAAGAAATCCAAGTAAAGAAAAGAGGATAGAGTGACTGGCCATCGTGGTAGCTTCAAGACTAGACAACAGTAAAACTGCATGAGTCAGAGAAAGCAGATATGAGACAGCTACAAAGAAATTATATGGCTTTCAATGCATCACCCACCATGAACTGCAAACCTTACACCAATGTAAAAAGTTCATTGGGACTGGGAGAAAGGAAGAGGGTCAAGAAAAAGATAGAAACTAAAGACAGGGAACTAAGACTTAGAGCTCTAAAATAGAATTTAAAACCTAGAAAGAAAATAATACAAATTTATAGGGGAATATCAGAGAGAATACAGAAGTAAAAAAATAGCAGAAAAATAAAAGACAGCAATAAAACATTTTAAAAAGGATATGTAGATTAGTATGGAGTAAATGAGAGATGAAAGAAACCTGGAATTAAGGAGAAAGTTCCTAAGTGAGGACAATTAACCAGTGGAACAGCTTGCCTTCAGAAATCGTGGGTGCTCCATCACTGGAGATTTTTTTAAGAGACTGGACAGTCACTTGTCTGAAATGGTATATGTTGTGTAGTGAGTTCGTTGTGCAGGAATGGAGATGAAGCAAGTGAGTTCAGCACTGGTCATGTTTATTTGCTTGCAGGGTCTGAACTGAGAACTGGGCTTCAGCCTGCAGCAATTTATAGCCTGGCCCCTAGGCGGCAGCCAATAGGTTTAAAGCAACCCATTGCCGCCTAGGGGCAGCCAATAGCAGCACTGGAGCCAGGGAGTCTGAGTTGCTGGAGAGCTGTTAGCTAGCTCCAGCTTACCACGTGGTGTTACAATTGAGCCCAATACATAACAGTATAAGTTCTGCTTGAGTGGGGATTGGACTAGAAGATTTCCAAGGCACCTTCCAGCTATATTCTATTCTGTTCTGTTCTGTTCTGTTCTGTTCTAAGAACTAAAGAAAAAGGATGTCATTTCACTGTTTATTATAGAACATTCTTCGTTTGTTTTTCTTTATTTGAATTTATAAGATGCCCAACTCCAGTGGACTCTGAACAGTATATTTTTGTAGGGTCCCTTTTTTGTTAAAAATAGTTGGTTTGTGTCTTCCCTCAATGAATATAATCCCTGAGCCTTTGATAGTATATTCATTGGATTAATAGCTACTAGTTAAAATACCAAGAAAAGAAGGCTGATTTCCCCTTTGGAATACACCACCTATTTTTCTCTCTCACTCACAAATTGCTCTCCTAACAAACATCACTCATTCATGTCCATACACTTCTGATCATTTTTCAACAGAAACAGTAGCAATAGAGGAAGAAATCAGATGGATATGCTTTAAGGAAGGAGGGAAGCTACTGTATATGAACAAGGAAGACAAGAAGAAAGACAAAAGTACAATTTAGGATTTTAAAAATGGCTAAATATAACAGGGGAAAATTTATTCCCAAACAACGGGCATATTTTAGTCTAATTTTGAACAATATCTCTGTTTCTCATCAGCAAAATCTGCCAGCAATGTCAGCAGCCATTTGCATTTTCAACCATTCATTTGTCTTCAACATGATCTTCTAGTCTTCTTAGCAAATGTCAAATGACTGCGACTTGCAGTTCACAGGACAGGGTTTTTTTACTGAGTACAGTTCTTGTTATTATCCATTTGATATTCCACCTAGCTAGAATTCACATAGAACTATATTTTACCAGCATCACAGAACAATATAGTTAGATACTCAGCATCTAAACTCTCAAGAATTTGTATGAAGTAGTTCTCATATTGATGAAACAAATTGTATGCATGGGTACAATAGCTGGGGAAGAATTGCTTTTTTATCTGTCAAGATAAGCTATGTAATTGCCAGGCAGGCGTTGCTAAAGTTAGATGCCCTGTTTGTTCCTAAGACTAGAGATTCATCCATCCATCCATCCATCCATCCACCCATCTATCCCATTTTTAGGTTATCCAACACTAGCACAACTCTGGGTCTAACACAATACACACTAGATATTTCTGAGAGAGCTTACTGGCTATACACATTTATTCCATGCTGTTATTATTGCCTCCAAACTCTATAGCAACCCACTTCTGGAAATAAAAGAGCACGGTAACTGGTTTTTATTCAAGGAAGCATCTCAAAGAATAAAATTATCACCACATCTAATCAAGATTAAAAACTATAGCAAGAAGTCTGTTCTTCAATTCCAGTTAGTATAAACTGAGGCACTATTTAAGCTACTGAATATTAGAACTCAGCATCTAACCTTTGTTTATTGTTGAAGGCACAACTGAAATTTATTAAGTACCTTTCAAAGAATGGGTTGACCATTATGTAAGTCATGGAGTCCTACAACCTAAATACAGTTTTTTTAACACAATGGAGAGATAAATTCTGCTAAAACACTTCAAATGTGAAAATGTCTCACGCAGGCAGCTTCTACACTGATGATGCAGAAGTTAGATGACTCTCCAATTCCACAGGATAAAATGCAAAATACCAGTTAGAAAAGGTCTGATTCATTTAGTTTTTCCTTATGACAACATTTGTGCTTCATCACTACTAGCAAATAAAGGAATTAAAGCCCTAAATGAATACCAGTGTTTTTAGAAGCAGGCAACGTAAAGTGTTAGAGACAGGCAAAAATCTTATAATGTATATGGCCTAAAAATGTATATGGCCTAAAAATCTATCAAACCTTTGGTAAGAAAATAGAAGCAAACACATCTTCCATTCAATGCTAAAGTGAATAGGACATCAGCATCTAATAAGTGTTGAAGTTATTACACCACTATACTGGTGGAGAACTGGACTGGGCATGACTATTTAATGTGTCCAGTTTTAGCAAACATCCATTCTTTAGACAGGAGTATTACAAAAGCCATAAATGGTATAAAAAGAAGACTAGATTTGTAAGATAAAAGATAATCTTGCAGATAATCTGGCCCCAGACAGTCTGTCACTTTATAAATCAAAAATATATGTCTGCTTTCTGTTGAATATTGCGTGATACTATGTCTACATATTTATCAAAGGACAGCTTCAGACGTTGTGATAGCCTAAAAATGTGATTTGGTTTGCGTGAACAAGACTAAACCCAACCAATTCTCGATATTCAGGAGGCTCTGATTCAATGGAGTTACTTAGTGTGTAGGGGATCACCTATCTTAGGTTTTTCTGACAGTAACAGGTTTATCAGAATGTACCATATCATGTCAGACACGAAGAATCAGAACTATTCATAAAGTTACAGCGTAGATGATTTATTCAAAGCTAAACACAAGAACCTCATTGACTAACAGTCAGTATTAATTAAGCGCTAGATAAGGGACAATGGAATTCAAGGGAAACTGGACTTGGATCTCCTGTGGCAACACAAGGACTCTAAAGTTATGATGTGTATAACTCTGCCCTCCAGCTCTGCATGTTCTTCTCCTTCATATATTCCTTACAGTATTGCAACCTCTGTAGTTCTTGCTATGGTATAACTATTCCGTCTTGAGAAAAGTTATGTTTTTGGTGATGTTAACACTAATCTTTTCATTAGGGCAATGGAAACAAACGCAAAGCAAATGATATTGTAAGAAAATAATGGTTTTAAACATACTTCAGAGGTTTTACTCAATGATAGCTCTCCTAATAGTATTTAGATTGTGTTGTGTTTGTTTTGTATTCTGCTTACATTTAATAGTTTATTTCAAGAAAGAACAATTGTGTTCCTTCTGAACAAGCTATGAATATCTAGGATAGAATAGATATGTGTGTGTGTGTGTGTATCCTATCTTACCCTACCCTAGTGAGATAGATATAGATAGATGGATATATATATATATATATATATATATATATATACATATACATATACATATATATATATATACATATATATAAAGGGACGCGGTGGCTCAGTGGGTTAGGACGCTGAGCTTGTCGATCAGAAGGTTGGCAGTTTGGCGGCTCGAATCCCGAGTGCCGCGTAGCAGAGTGAGCACCTGTTACTCGTCCCAGCTTCTGCCAATCTAGCAGTTCGAAAGCACGTAAAAAATGCAAGTAGAAAAATAGGGACCACTATTGTGGGAAGGTAACAGCGTTCCGTGCGCCTTTGGCGTCTAGTCATGCCGGCCACATGACCATGGAGATGTCCTCGGACGAGCGCTGGGTCTTCGGCTTTGAAACGGAGATGAGCCCCTAGAGTCGGAAACGACTAGCACGCACGTGCGGGGGAACCTTTACCTATATATATATATATATATATATATATATATATATATCCAGAATTACAAACAAAAATACCTTAAAAACAAAAATGAAGGTAAAATATTACAACTATAATTTTACAGACAGTATAGCAAGATTTAACTATGTTCAAGGAGACTGAATCATATTGACCTGACAGCAACTGTACTTTACATAAAAATGATCAGAATTTCTATGGGTGTTTTAGCATCTAAGGAGTTATAACATGGGTCCTTGAGTCTTTATAGAGCAGGTGTGTGTTAGTATGGCCCTTTTCCAACCTGTGGACTTCAACTGCCAGAATTCCTGAGCCAGCAGGAATTTATGTAGTACCTGCATAAGTTAAGGATGATACAGATCAAGAATACTAGACTTGAATTTAATTTTTTACCAAAGTTGAAGTCATCTTGCACAATCTACAATATATATGTTTAGCAGAGATGGTAAAGCCAGCTGATAACATTACATCATAAAAAGGATTAGTCAGTTGATGGTGTTTCTTAATCATAGTTCAATAGAAACAAATAAATAAAAAGACCATCTGTATTAATGCTGCACAGAAAAAAATCTGATTTTTTTCTATTATTTCTTCTTCAAGGAGTTCGAAGAGAATTTAGATTTGATATTTCTTTCATGCATTAATTATGAGCTAGCCAAGGGATGCGAGTGAATGTTCTGTACAATTTTATCTTCAGGGATCTGACACCAATCTGCTTTCCTACTCGTCAATTACGTTTGGGGAACCACTGACAGACATTTGGAGGATATTCTCTCTGTCAAGGCTAATAAATAACTCAGACAATGGACATTTCAGAAATGATCTAAGAGGTGTGTGTTCGGTACCATCACCTGTTTCCCTCTGCCTGCTAGTAAACATAAGACAGGAAGTGAGAAAAGGCAAGGAAGAGTCCATAAAACAAGCAAAAAACCTTTGCTAATAATCCTATCCAAAAGCTGGTCTCGGCGTTGGAAAGGGATATATCATCACCATTTGTAATGGCACATGGAAAAGCCCATGGGTGATAGGGAGAAGAACCATAGCTAGGGAAATGGTTGGACAAGAGGCAGTTTAGCTCACAAAAGGAACGTGGGCATGGCAAACATCTCAGAAGGATCCTTTCTGTCAGGCCCAGACTAATTCAGCCGATTCAGCCATTTGCTTATACTATACAGCAGGGAAGTGAAAGTGTGGGGAATGGGCAGCGTTGCAAACAGAGTAAGCAAACTTACAAAAAGGGTCTCTCTCTCTCTCTCTCTCTCTCTCTCTCTCTCTCTCTCTCTCTCTCTCTCTCTCACACACACACACACACACACACACACACACATACACACAGGTGTTGCGTCTGGGAGTGTTGTGCAGGCAGGCAAGAGAGCAAACTCTCAGATTGGCTTTGTGGTCTATTCTTGCCATCTCCTCTCCCTAAAATCCAGAGAAGAAGGGGTCACAGAGAAGACGGGGGTCAACCTATTTGCCAAAGCACCAGAAGGCAATAACAGATGGAAACTAATCAAGAAGAAAACCAGCCTAGAACTAAGGACTTGTGAAAACAACTAACCAGTGAAAGGCTTTCAGAGGTTGCGGATGCTCCATCACTGTTAAGAAGGCTTTTAAGAAAAGATGGGATATTCCATGTCTGGAATGGTATAGGTCCCCAGCTTGAGCAGGAGGTTGGACTAGAAGACCTCAAAGGTCTCTTCCAACTCTATTATTCTTTGAGAGAAGCGCTGCCAACCTCTCCCCCTCCCCTTGTCCCTTCCTGGGCAAGGAGAGAGGGAGGGAGGAAAGGAAGGTGTACATAATAGGAAAACAGCTAGTTAAGAAAAGGAATTCTTAGGAATTTTGTTCTTAGGAATTTTCTCCAACCTCAAAATTCAAAAGCGTCAATATTCTATCCTGCTTCTTCAACATACAACCATGTCACATCGGAACCATTCCCTGTATAACTCTGATTTGGTATAAAGCAGTTCTTTAAAATGTCTGATTTCATTATTACTTCATACTTATTGTAAAAATTTACAGTTTGTTTTTAAAAACTAACCATCCAAAGTTTGGGTAGTTGTTCAGTAATAGTACTATTACAATAGTTTAACTCAGATACTACCAACAATATCACCAAATTCATGAGTCAAAATTCTTCCTGGTTTTTTCCCCATAGTTTAATTGGTATAATTTCATTAACCTTGCAACTTACTTTCCTATTGCATTAAATGAAATTCTTATTTCCAGGTTCCATCTTCAATCCCCACAGAATTCAATCTAACGTTCAACCAAAACGTGACATACTGGATCAGCAAAAGACATTTTTCCTTCTCTTTGTGACATGGACCTCATCTCATGACAGAAGTCTGTTACAAAGATAACACAGCCTACTGTCATCCCATCACGGTAGACCAGATTGAAAAACTAATGGCATATGGCCCAGGTTACATTTATCCACAATAATAATAATAATAATAATAATAATAATAATAATAATAATAATAATAATAATAATAATAATAATAATAATAAGAAGAAGAAGAAGAAGAAGAAGAAGAAGAAGAAGAAGAAGAAGAAGAAGAAGAAGTTGGAAGGGACCTTGGAGGTCATCTAGTCCAACCCCCTGCTAAGGCAGGAAACCCTATACCATTTCAGGCAAATGGCTGTCCAGGCTCTTCTTAAAAACTTCCAGTGTTGGAGCATTCACCACTTCTGGAGGCAGGTTGTTCCACTGGTTAATTGTTCTAACTGTCAGGAAGTTCCTCCTTAATTCTAGGTTGCTTCTCTCCTTGACTAGTTTCCATCCGTTGCTTCTTGTCCTGCCTTCAGGTGCTTTGGAGAATAGCTTGGCTCCCTCTTCTTTGTGGCGGCCCCTGAGATATTGGAACACTGCTATCATGTCACCACTCACCCTTCTCTTCATTAAACTACACATACCCAATTCCAGCAACCGTTCCCTGTATGTTTTAGCCTCCAGTCCCCCAATCATCTTTGTTGCTCTTCTCTGTACTCTTTCTAGAGTCTTGACATCTTTTTTACATCGTGGTGACCAAAACTGGATGCAGTATTCCAGGTGTGGCCTTACCAAGGCATTGTAAAGTGGTATTAGTACTTCACGTGATTTTGATTCTATCCCTCTGTTAATGCAGCCTAGCACTGTGTTGGCTTTTTTGGCAGCTGCAGCACACTGCTGGCTCATATTTAAGTGATTGTCCACTAGGACTCCGAGATCCCTCTCACAGTTACTACTATCGGGCAAGGTACCACCTATACTATACCTGTGCATTTGATTTTTCCTGCCTAAATGCAGAACCTTACTTTTTTCACAATTGAATTTCATTTTGTTAGATAGTGCCCAGTGTTCGAGTCTGTCCACTTCCTCCTGTATCTTAAGCCTATCTTCTGGAGTATTGGCTATTCCTGCCAGCTTGGTGTCGTCTGCAAATTTGATGAGTTCCCCATCTATCCCCTCATCCAAATCATTGATGAAGATGTTGAAGAGCACTGGGCCCAGAACAGAGCCCTGGGGCACCCCACTACACACTTCCTTCCATGTAGATGCAGTTCCATTGAGGACCACACGCTGAGTACGGCCTGTCAGCCAGCTACGAATCCATCTGGTGGTGATGCTATCTAACCCACATTTTTCTATCTTATCAAGTAGTAGGTTGTGATCTACTTTATCAAATGCCTTACTGAAATCCAAGTAAATTATAAAACTATAGTTATTACTTTCAGAAACTCTATTGTAGCAGAATCTTGCAAACCTGAATGTATTGCCCTCACGTTATATTTGTGTGAACTATAGCAATAGCAGTAGCAATAGCTTTTAGATTTATATCTAAAAGATTTATAAATTCTCTAAGCAGATTACAGAGTCAGCATATTGTCCCCAACAATCTGGGTCTTCATTTTACTGATCTTGGAAGGATGGAAGGCTGAGACAACCTTAAGCCAGTCAGGATCGGACTCCTGGCTGTAGGCAGACTTAGCCTGCAATACCGCATTCTAACCACTGCGCACCCAGAACTAGCAGGAGGCTTGTTTGAAGACATTTTCTCAAGCTATTTTCTTGGCCTACTGTAGGCTCAAGCTCCACTTATCTGACCGTTAACTTGCCAATGTCTCTTCCTTCTGACCTTCAAGGTTATTCCCTATCATTGCACCAGTCACTGACCTGCAGTATTGTACACCTCTTTCCAATCAACTTCAAAGGATGATGCCTGTCCTAATACTTTAAAAACAAAAGTGAGAAAACATTTTCCTTGACTATTTCTCCAAACCATTTGTGTTTTTATATATCTCGATCATGTCATCTCTCAATCCTCTTTCTTCCAAACTATAACAGGATCCAAATATTCCAATCATTTTTCACAGGGAAGATGTTGGGAGTTCTCTAATCATTACTGTTCTCCTCTTCTACACTTTTTGTGCCTCTGATATATCTTGTACATGGCAACAAAAACCGTACAAGGTATTCCAAATGTAGACATCACAAATTTGTTTAAAATTTGTGGCCACCTTAATTTAAATCCTTTGCTTTTTTAAAAAAAAATATTAACATTTTTAGTAAAAAAAAAAGAATGCAAACTAAACTTAAAGTTTAGAAAGTGTGGGGGAAAAGAAGTAGGAAAAGTAAGAAAAGGAAAAATACATTTCTTTTCTTTTATTTCTCTACTATATTGTTGTTGTTGTTATTATTATTAATAATAATAATTTTATTAATTTTATTAATTTTATTTATTTTCTGATTTCAACCCTTTCCTAATGATCCTTAAGATGGAATTTTTCACAGCTGCCACACACTGAGCCTACATCTTTACTATTCACTGTTTGGTTACTTAGAAACTGTTTGGATACCATCAGTGTATATAATAAAAGGAGTGTTGTTTTTTTCCTTCTTGATTGGTCTTGGCAACTGCAGCATCAGAGACTTGATCCATGCTCACAGAAAAAAGCACATTTCACAAGCCAGCATATTGCCAACCTATATTAGTTTTTATTCCTCTTAGGAGGGAGTCACTAACTATTCCAAGTCTTCAGCATATTCAAAGGCTTTAAATTTCTCACTACCAGATGCCAATGTGCAAATACATTGGAAAGAATGTGAGTCTGAACACTTGATATTGCATAACCATATTTCTGATCAGAAATGGAGCAGTTCTTCCATAGTCCCTATTCCTTGTGGGGAAGCCACTGATATTATGCACAATATCTTCCATGGGAAGTGGCAGTGATGACATATCCAGTCCATTATGTCAGAACCACCTTTACAGATATTTATTCCCATTACAACCAATTTAATAGACCTGCCGGTTAATAGTATACTATGATTAGGAGACATTTCCTCAAGCAGTCTCTAGAAACACAGATCCAATATTTGAAATGACTCTTTCCTTGTGGTGTGCAACAATGAATATTTCAAAAGATATGCCAATTGGCAACAACAAGCCATGTGAAATTCACAGGGAGCAAATTTGTTCCTGTCAAAAGAGAGCCAGTTTGGTCTTAGTGGTAAAGGCACCAGACTAGAAATCAGGAAATGGTGAGTTCTAATCCCATTTTAGTCATGAAAGCTGGCTGGGTCCCTTTGGGCCAGCTAGTCTCTCTCTCTCAGCCCACGACGTCAGGCTCAGGCAAAACTGGTCAATCAATTTTTGCCTCAACCAAATGAATCAACACTTAGTCAATTAAAAAAAAGTGAATGCTGTACTTGTGGGGAAACACTACAAAGAAGATTTTTTAAAAATTATGCTGATCAATAAATACTTTATATCTATGTGACCAGTTGGGTTGCCCTGAAATTGATTTGCAAACCTGTTGTACTATGGCAACTATTGTTGATATGGAAGACAACTCCCAGTCTGTTCATTGAGTTATGATAAGCAGCAACAAGCAATATTGAGCACTCAAACGTCAAGTTATTTTTTTTCCTTCAGACTCCAGAATAAAATGAACAACAGATGATCCTTGTCAACAATTTGCTAGTTGCCTACTACATTCTAACTACCACATTACAGAATGCACACTCTATATCTGGATAGTATTAGAGCATCTAATGAAGAACATATTTGCATCCTGTATTTTTCCAGCTCCAATGCACTGCATTATACAATTAATGAGTCCCAAGTTCACATCAGGAGTTAAATTGTTCTAATAAAATATAAAGCAGTGCTTATCTACTAAGACGCTGCAAGGGACACAGTTCACATGGCCACGATACTCTAAAGTACATTTCAGAGGAAATCGGAGGAAAATTCAAACAAGATGATATTTGATGTAGCAACCTCTAGTACAATTTGGCTCTGAAAGCTAAACAACTAAGGACAGGTTGGATAAGGATTCCTACTGTTAATCACATTCTTAAAGTGTACTTAGATTCTTTTCTCACGTAAAGAAAATGTGCGTATCACAATTTAAAAGTCAAACTGACTGAAATTTAACACAATCAACATACATGTGTTAGTGATGTCCTACAGGGACTAGTGCCTCTTTATCAGTGCTGAGATCTGATAGATCACTTCTACACTGATATCCTGGCAATATATGTAGCTGTCTGTATTCTCTAATCTTGATGGAGTGAACCCATATCCAGAGCCAGGATACAGCTAGCCCAGAGATGTACAGCCATGTAGGCTTTGCACTGCTAAAAAGATAACATGAAGTTTATTATGTTGCTGTGGGATATATCTCTTAACCCACCGAGTCTCTATGGAGAGTCTCTTATCGATAGAGAAGTGAAGAAACTTCTTGGATGACAAGCGAAATGTTTTCAAAGAAAAACCAGGAAAGTCCAGTTGAAAAGTACTTTTGGGACTATCAAATTGTTGTTATTGTTTCTTGGTGAAGAACAGATGAAGGCTCAGTTGCTAACTGCCCTTTGAGGTAGCCACAAGAATTGATACTATCTGTATTGTAAGGGTAAAGCAACAGAATCTTATAAGACTGAAAGGGCACCTCTCCCCCCTCACCTTTATAATCCAAGAATCTTAGGGAGGGTCCCTTCTGAGATACCCAAATTCTTTCTGAAGGATAAGTTCCCTCTTACTTGAACATTGCCTAGGGTGCAATTCTTCCTCATCCTGTCTCTGAACAACATTCTCACAGACCTTTTCCCCTGACATTCTACTTTCCATCTCTATTCTGCCACCCTTATATCCAAAAAGAAGTTTAAGGCTGGAGTAATCAAAGACTATTCCCTATGTAACTGCCCATGCTGGTTACCCTCAGTGTCATTTCCAATATCTCTGGAAAGTTCTTTATCCTTTGATAATAGAGATATATTAATTGTTGTCTCTGGTTCATATCTTTCTCCCTTCTTTTGTCTGCCTTTTGTCTCAAATTACCAGTCAACCTTTTTTTTAAATTTTCCCAATGTTCTATTTTTTTTTAAAAAAAAAATAAGCTAAATTATTTGGTGGATGAACTGAGTGGTGTTGTGATTTGGATATCGGGATTTATTGGAAGTATGCTGGATACAAAGTAAACTGAAAATTAGACACAATAATTTCCCAACAAAATAATTATGAGTTCAGCATCAGAAGCACCCCAAATCGCCCTTCTCACAAAATATCTCAATTTATTGGTCAAGGAACCAGCACTCGAAGCCCACATATAGTAGATATAGGACTTAAACATCTCAAATGAGAAGCATTTATTTTCACACTTTCCAATTATTGAAAATGGCAGTGATATTAGGACTAGAAAATGCTTCAAGATGGGGGAAAAACACAGAATTTGAACATGAAAATGGAGGTATTGATTAAAAACATGGACGTCTCGGAGGTCATGGATATGCCTTTGGAGAAATCCATTCAGAATGTTTGGATGAAACAGGAGAGATTCCTGAAATCTACAATCATTCTGAAGCTGAACTCTACAAATTAAATTGATTTGTAATTTTATTCAAGAAAGGAGATCTGAGACAAGCTAAAATAGAAATTCCCTCAGAAATGAGGGAATAATACTTTTAGTGCTCAGAAGTTCTCAAATATCAGGGCATGAGAGTTTCATAGAATGTATATCCAAAGTACCTCTCTATTCAGTGGACGCTAAAGCAAAATAGCTTTTCTGATTATTTAATCAAGGAGTTATTAATAGGTTTCTTAATAGAAAAGTATAAATTATACAATTATAAAATTATAAAATTATATGATGTGTCCTTGGTGCTCTCTAAGCTTGCTTGTTTTCCTGCAGACGTTTCAATTATCCAAACTAGGCAACATCATCAGGACTAATAAGGAGTCCAGTTTGCTGTCAGTTTATATTCTAGTGGCTTGTCTGTCAGTGCTGGGGATAGTCTTAGAAATTCTTTGATTGGGCTGTTTGCTGTTGGCTTCTTTGGCAGTTTCCTGATCGTTAGTCTGATCTTAACCTTGGAGTTAATCTATGCTGATGTGGGTGCTGATTGCTGGTGGACAGGTGCTTGGGTCTTTTTGTTCCTTTTTGAGTTGGGTGATAGCATCTTTTGCATAGTCTATAGATGTTGTTAATATCTATGCGTCTATTGATGGCTGATTTGTCAGAGTGCCAGGCTTCTAGAAATTCCCTGGTATTTTGGGACTTGGCTTGGTCCAAGATGCTCACATTTTTTTCCAATTGAAACTATGGTTAAATCCATCTATAAGTTGTGAAATTAAAGAATTTTCATCATGTCTTCTGAAACGTCTGCAAGAAAATAAGCATGCTCAGAGAACACCAAGGACCCCTCATGTCAACCTAAGCTACAAATATTCTCCTTTATAAAATTATACATTATAACATTATAAATAGAGTTAATCAAACTTCATGGTGAGATTTCCCCTGAAAATATAATTCCCAAACTGGAGGCATACTGGCATGATTTGAATGATGTAGCTCAAGGGAATTCTCTAAAGAAGATAAAAGGAAGTAAAGTGGTCTGTCATTACTGTAATAGAAGAGAACATTTTTTTAAAAAAAATGTAGACCTTGCATAACTAATACTCATATAACAGAGAGATAATGAGATCAAAAATCCTAAAAGTCATCCCTCCACAATAATAAAGTACCAACAAAGAAACTGTATTTATATTAGCAATTTATATTTATATTGTATTTATATTGAGCCTTGGTGGAGCAGTGGGCTAATGCCTCCTTAAGTAACACCAGCTGCCTGCAGTTAGTGCAGGTTCGAGTCCCACCAGGCTCAAGGTTGACTCAGCCTTCCATCCTTCCGAGGTAGGTAAAATGAGGACCCAGATTGTTGGGGGCAATAAGCTGACTTTGTAATAATGCCGCTTGGGGTGTGTGTGAAAGCCCTAATAAGCAGGCATATACATAGAATGAAGGCTACTGCTAAGCTTGTAAGCCGCCCTGAGTCTTCGGAGAAGGGCGGGATATAAATGGAATTAAAATAAAATAAAATAAATAAATAAATAAATGCTTACTGGAAATTGGACATGAATCTGAATTTGAAAAGGAAAACAGATTTTCACACAATAGTTCTGCAGATAGTATGTCTGAAACAAAGATGTATTTATAGCCTTGGTGAATCTTACTAATGAAAAGTTAATTTAGCAAATGGAATATCCATAAATGCATGCAGAAAAGGCAGTATTGAACTGAAATGCTTGACAAACTTTATGAAAGCATGAATATAATATTTCAAGAAGGATTTCATATACCTGAATTGGCTGGAAATTATGTAATCTTATGGAACATAGTTGCTTAAAAATGGACTTTACCCTGATACAAAAAAACTACTGTACCAAGTTTTGTTAATTGGAAAGCACAGTTAATTTAATTTGCTGGAACTTACGCAATTTAAAGCAAATGGAGAAGATGGAATGCGTAATGGGAAAAAAAGATTTGGTCACAGAAAGGAATCTGACATTAAGACAATAAGAATGAGGACTTAGCAATTGGACTGAATGTTTGTCTTTGTAAAAAACAAGAGGAGTCAAAATGTATTATTTGGATAAAAACAAAAGCAAAAAAAATGTTTTCCCAGGAATAAGTACAAATAATTGTAATAATCAACCTGCCATTGGGTATTCTTTTTACATATATGTGGTTCAATATCAGTCAAAAAAGATTGCAAAAGTATGCTGTAATGTTTATAGCATGTTATTCAGAATATACATGTAGCTATTACTTAATTTATAAGATTGGAGTATTTGATAAATTCAACCTTTATTATGCTTACATAGAAAAATTAAGTTCTGATAATAAGGGATAATGTTACAACCAGAAATTTGAAAAATACTTGAACAATAAAGACATAAAACAGAAAAGAAATATTATAGTCCTAAGCAAAGAGAATCAAAACACGCAGTGCATATAAGGTATCTTCTGATTCATGCAAACCTAACCCTGTTACTTACCTGCAAAATCACTTACTAATAAAAGTATAAATAATGCCCCAGTTATGTTAAATAACAGGAGCAAACTCAATCTGTGACATCTAAGGTACCTGGATGATATACTCCTAAAGAAAAAAGGAATAAATTAAGCTGCAGAATGTAATTACAAAAGTTGACCTACTAGATGTCGAACCTTTTAGAGACCGAGTGCCCAAACTGCAACCCAAAACCCACTTATGTATGATTGGGTGCCGGGTGGGAGTGGCCCATTGGGTGGGTGTGGCCCATTGGGTGGGCATGGCTGCAGTGTAATGGCAGACTGGGTGGGACTAAAAAGTTCAATCAATCAATTCCAACTTTGCAAGATCTTTTTTTTCCCACGAGAAGTTAAAATTGATTGATTGATTGAACCTTTTTTTTTTTGCACACAGTGGCGGAGGCCTAAAGCAAAAAGGTTTTATAAAACCCAGCTGAAGGCCTAGGACTGGGGCGATGGGGCACATGCCCAAAGAGAGGAGATAGGAGAAAGAGACTATAGGTTTCTGAACTTAAAACTGGAAAAAGTAAATACAATTAAAAATAAAGGATAATAAATAGCAACAACAATGAAAATGGCCCTCTCAGAAGGGAGTAATGAAACAGAGTCTGAGGACCTGAAATGAAATCTGACAATGCACTGCTGATAATCACAGTTTGCAGACGGTGATGAAAAAGTAACTTTGCATTTACGACTGTCACAGAAGTATAAAGCAAAGGAAAACTGAAGTAAGATCAGTAAGATTTTTCAGTTAATGATTTTTCAGTTAATGATTTTTCATTTAATGACCAAGTTGCTCGTCCCAGTTGTGATAGTTAAACAAAGACTGCTTGTACACAATCGGAACTGTACTCAGAGCTAGAATTAAGATCTCAAAAATCTAGTAAGGAAATTGCACCTGAAAGAACATGTTGTAGAGCTAGAGCAAGGGCTATGCCCGACCCCAACTTATGGGGCTGAGTATAGGGACTATCAAAAGTGGAAGCAAAAATACAGAAGGAAGCTGCCTGGGAAGAAATGAAATCCTTGCCCAAAGGATCTAAGTGTGGATTTTTAACAGAACAACCCAAGGACAAGAAAGCCACAGGATGAATGTGGGTTTTCAAAACAATATATATATGTCCATCAACGTGCACAACACCATAAAGGTTATTAGCAAAAGAATAAAATCAAACTATGGTGAGGATTATGACATTTTGGCACCAGTAATTAAAAATACAAGCATCAGAACACCACTGAGACTCAGGTGCATTTATAAAATTGCATGTGACACACTCAGAAATGAAGACAGAGATTCTGCAGGGCAATCTGAAAGACGAGATTCACGCACACTCACGCCAGCAGGGTTGGAAGAGCTGGGGAAAAGAAAACTGGTGGGTAAATTGCAAAAACTCAAATGCAGGGTAACATAAGTAGCCAAAACAGGGCCAGCTAAATTAAACCAAATGTTTCAAACTTGGGCTTTGACCAGAGAAATTGTGATCCATGCTTATATACAAAACAAAAACACACATACATTCTCTATTATGTAGATAATCTGATTCTGCAGAGGACAAAAGAAACATTTTGAAGTTAGTGAACAATGGAAGTAAAGAAGCAGAAGTAAAACATCCTGGGATATTAGCCCCTACTGTATTTTAGAACCAAACAACAAAGGACAAACATGAAGTGTACTTGCTCCTCCTTGAACATCTCTGTAATTACTTCTTGAAAAACAATAGACACAACTAAACGTGCTCTTTCAAATTAGGCCTTTGAAATGTAGCATGGACAAAATCCTTCCTCCTTGAATTGCCAGGGACTACGTAGCTCAGCCCTAGCCTTGACTATACATTTTTTACCACATCCAGTTGATCTCAAATATTTTCCTTCCTCTCCTCCTTCATCTTTCCAGAGAGTGTTTAAGTAGCATGGCCTAATGTTATTTTATCCAAAGATCATCAGATTACAGCTGGCTGAAACACAGCCTAGGCTTCACTTGTTTATAAGAGCTATAAAGAAGGAACATCCTGAGATCAGACCCATCATTGGATTCAAGCTGAGAAAATGGAAAACTCTGTCTTTACTCCCCTGCTAATGTTTCAATAATTAGTCAAATAAAGATGAGTATTTGCTAGTCCTTTCTCTCTTCCCTCTCCTGAAAATCTTTGATGGAGGGAAATTTGGAAAGGAATAACAAATGAGAGTGCCAAAATATCATTTTCAAGAAGCATCGTCATTACTATTAGAATGTTCTAAGAAAGTGGTCTGCGAAAGGAAGCGGTTCTCAATGTACAGATACATTTATTTATGCTGGTACAGTTGCAACTGTTCCAAAATAAAGCAGGGAATTTCTGAAATGTTGATTCCCATTAGTTGCCAATTTGCTTCCAAGTACATTTCAAAATGTCTGATTACCTTAAAACCACTTCATGGCAACACGAGACAATCTCCCCAGCAGTTGTCCCAACATTGTAGAGCATCATCCCATTAAAGTATAGATCATACTCTCCTTGGCTATTTTTTAGCCAGTGGTATAGACACATTTATAGTCTGGCAGCTATTTTCCTGCTAAATATCTGCTGTTTTATGGATAGATTACGGCACATCTGCTGCCTTCCCGTCTGGTTGTATTTTTATTGAAATTTAATGTCCTTACAGCTTCTGCTAGTTTAATATGTTCTAAGAGGCTCTGAGTAGTACAATACTATAAAGAAAGGTTTTAAAAAATACATCATTTAAATCAGGAGTGTGTGGCTTTATGCAAGCTGAAGGCCACACCTAGGATGAGTGGAATTGCTCCCTAAACATAGGTAAACGTGTCCACTCATATCCGACTTTAAGGGATGGTGCTCCTATCTGTTTCTTAGCTGAGGTAGCCAAAGTTATCCAATGACCCTTGGTCATGTGGCCAGCACCATTATACGCCAAGTCACATGGAATGCTGTTACCTTCCCAGGAAAGTGGTACCTTTTTTATCTACTCGTGTTTATCTACTCACATTTCGATCTGCTAAGTGGGCGTGACCTGGAAGCTCACCGCTTGCACGGGGTTTGGGTCTTGAACCCAAGCTGTCAGCTTTCCAGCTGACAAGCTCAGCATCTTCTAACCACTGAGCCATCATGCCCCCCACAAAAACATAATCAAAAGCTAAATTTGTCTTCTGAATCAATTTCATTTATACTTAAATCTCATTAAGATAAACACAGTGAATAGCATTACTAATTGGCTATGTTAATTTTTACCCTACACTAAAAATTACAATTTGGCAGCAATGTTTTCTGAAGGGACAGACCCCAGGATTGTAGGATTTCACACTCTCAAGTTAAGCAGCTCAGATTTAAAACAAATAAGTGCTCTACTTCCATCATGGAACTAGAGGTGACTTATGTCATTCCCATATGTCCCTGGTTAAAAAAAAAAGAGCTGTCATCTCCTCTGAGCTACGCAAGGACAAAAAATAGCAGTGGCCATTGGAATGGACTTTGATGCAGTTAAGGGGTATTGCAACAGTGTTTTGAAAAGCTTGTCAAAGCCTCTTTCTACATTGATTTATGCTTGACACAAACAACATGGAAATGTCTGAGTTTCTTTTGCATGCTTTCTCCTTTCTTAAGACTTAGTTATCTTTTCTCTATGGACTCTTTTCCCTCCCTTTTCTCTAGTCAACCCGGCATTACATCATGCCATTTCCCCTGTCAAAATCCATTCCCCCTCCTTCATATGAAGATGGGCCAGGCAGCTCATTAAGGTAATAATTCTACAATGGAGTATTTAGATGAAGTTGGAATGTTCCCCACTACACCTCATTGTTGCCCAGCAACAACCATTGGAGAGACTGAGGTGGCCGGGAGCTAGATTGTGGTCTAGCAAGTCTGGAGGCATTACAGGGAGACAGGGCTTGTGGGTTTATTTCAAATGGAATTAGTAGACAAGCTTGACTATCCATCCCTAAATATCCTCTATTACTTGCCAGGATCACTCTGACTCAGAGTAGCTCTCCTAAAGTATCAAATATTCAAGGTCACTCTTTCTGCCTCTAGAATCCAAAATACACTCCGCCTTGAATTCCTCTTTCACATTTAGGTGAACTTGTGGGGTAGGAACCGTGTAACAGGAAGAAGGAGGCAGTGCAATAAGGAACAGGGAGGCCCCTCCCACACATGCAGAGAAAGGCGGAGCTCTGGAGGTACTTTCATTGAGGTAGGCAATTGCAAAGCAAAAGCTGATCTGATCCAATCTGTTTACCTGCAGGGAAGGATCTGCTGTAGCTTTGTATGCAGCCTTGGCCAAGATAACTGTTCTCAGAGAAACTGTGTCACCTGTCTTTCCTGCAGAAAATTAGACTTTTGAGTAACTTTACAGGCAGGGCTTTTAGAGGTCAAATAGCTGGGGTTAAAGCCTTGAACTGCCTGAAATGGAGACATTCTGATCCAGGAATACAGAGTGTGGTTAAACACAAATTCCTCAAATGACAACAGGCCAACTGTCCTGTTGATAGGAAATACAGCAAACCAAATATCCAGCATAGTCTTCTCTAATTACCTACCCAATTCCAGGTAATGAGAACATGGAAAATTAATTTTCAAACAAGCAGAAGAGGACTTTCAAACATAAACTGAGAGTCACAATCCAAAATGAGGTGATTGACTAACTCTTAATATCAAGAAAGATGATGTAGACTGACTTTTGTCTAGTCTCCAGAATAGATGCTAGCTTTATGAAAGAAAGAAAAAAATGACCTATCTTAGTAAACGGATCCACTAACATCAATGGCCATGTATCCTTGCACATCTGGAATTTGGTAATAAAATCCAAGGAATCTGTGCCACATAAGCCTGGGGAGAGGGGAATGGTTAAAGCAAATCATCCAACTTAGCAATAGCAGCCTTGATCACATGACAGAATGAAACATAATCTTTGACATCTGCTTTAAACCTTGGCCACCAGAAAGATGCACTCATTTGAACATTCATTTATATTCAATGACCACTTGTTTATTAGACCTATATCCCTCATGGATGCCTTGAAGCATCCATACTATACTGTCTGTTGTTGAGCAAGGAGGCTGTCCTCAGAGGCATGAATGAGATGGTGGTGAATCCATTCCTCAAGAGATCTTTGCTGGGCTCAAATGTTCTGGACAATTTTTGTTCAGTCCACAACTTTCTTTTCTAGAAAAGGCTGTTGTGAAGATGATTAGATTGCAACTGTAGAGGATCCTGGAAGAAAGTGATAATCTGGACTATTTTAAATCAAGTTTCAGACTTGGACCTAGTACTGAGATAGCATTTGTTTTGCTTGCTGGTGACATTTGGTGGATCTGATGTAATATAGCCACCTCACCCCTCAACTAGCTAACGTATGTTAGGGCTTTCCAAATTGTTCAATAAGAAATAATAATGGGGTAAAATTTAATATAGGGACGCGGTGGTTCAGTGGGTTAGGATGCTGAGCTTGTCGATCAGATGATCGGCAGTTTGGCGGGTCAAATCCCGAGTGCCGCGTAGCAGAGTGAGCGCTTGTCACTCGTCCCAGCTTCTGCCAACCTAGCAGTTCGAAAGCACATTAAAATGCAAGTAGAAAAATAGGGACCACTACGGTGGGAAGGTAACAGCGTTCCATGCGCCTTTGGCATCTAGTCATGCCGGCCACATGACCACGGAGACATCCTCGGACAAGCGCTGGCTCTTCAGCTTTGAAACGGAGATGAGCACCGGCCCTTAGAGTTGGAAACGACTAGCACACATGTGCGGGGGAACCTTTATCTTTACCTTTACCTAAAATTTAATATATTTTCACAGTGAGCACAATCACTCTTCATTGGGAATTGTGCAAGTCAAATATGCAAGTTAGCAAGTTTTGTTTAGTAGTTAAGGCATCAGGCTAAAAAGCGGAAGACTGTGAGTTCTAGTCCTACCTTAGCCATGAAAGCCAACTCACTTCACAGGATTGTGGAATCAATAGAATGAGGAAAGTGTGTTGGGTATGTTCACCACCTTGAGTTATTTCTATTTGTATTATTTATATTCTCAGTTGGCAAGAGAATAAGTCTGAAAATTCTACATTAGTTTTGCTACAGCTTCAACCTGTTGTTCTTGCAGGATATGAAAATCCAGAAAAATCTCCAAATTGCAAACCTGCTTTTCTGAGATAACATAATCTCAGTACTGTTCTGATTTTAGTTGTAAAGCTCAGCTCATTAACATATATTGCTTGGGCTGAATCTCAAACTGTTTTGTTCCATCCAGACCCTTACAGACTTCAGATATTAGGTTAAGTCTTTTACTATCAGTCTTGATTGGTCTAGGTAAAGAAGTATACCATAACCGAGTATCAGCTGAATTCAGCCATTATTGTTTGTAAAATAAGACTTCTGATTTAATATATCGGTCAATCCCCTGGTTGGAGTATATTCTATAAATCAAGTGAAACAAAATATATATTAGTATATATAAAAACCACAAGGCGACAGAAACATAATATTATTCCACATGCACTTGATTTAATAAACTCTATCAACTGAATGTACACAGTGTATTAAAAGTCACCCATAGGGATCCAAAGGTGCTTTTTCAAAAGGGAACTGGAATTTCTTTGTTTTTGCTTGAAGATGTTTCACTTCTCATCCAAGAAGCTTCGGCAGAACTGAAGAAGCTTCTTGGATGAGAATGAAACATCTTCAACCAAAAACAAAGAAATTCCAGTTCCCTTTTGAAAAGAGCACCTTTGGGACAACCATGAGCAGAATGACTGAGAATCGCCATAGACATTCACACATAAGGAATTAATATGTATTGCATCAAATATCTGAATAGTTGCCATTGTCTTCTAAACAATTTCTTGCTTATTTAAAGCATAATATCTGAATAAACCTAGATACACTACATTTCCTTGTTACTTCTAGGAGGAGGCTCCGTGGTATCCAAAGCAGAACATCCAGATTCAGTCACAGCTTTGTTCCATACAGTATTAACCTTGTGAACTCTAAAGCTTCCTTTCGTTAGATCAGGACTGTCAAACTCGCAACGTCATGTGATGTGTCACGACGTATTGTGACTTTTTTGCCATTGCCGGCAGTGGGGTGGGCATGGTTTTGCTATGATGCATCCGGCCTGCGGGCCAGCAGTTTGACACCCCTGCATTAGATGAACAGTAATTAATATTTCTATGTTATTTCTATGTAAGGGTGTAGGTATATACATATGTTGTATATAGCATGTTTTAAATGCGTGTTATGTATGTGTACACTTTGAGAGAAAGCAACTAAATTTCATTTTTAATGTGTGCCATTGTGCCCACAGGGAAAAAAGGACAATAAAGCTTATGTAATCTAAAATGACAATAAAGCTTATGTAATCTAAAATGACAATAAAGCTTATGTAATCTAATTTCCTCTGAAAAAATAGTCTTAATTACAAATATTAATTAATTAAACATATTTGATTGGCCTATGGGCCTGACTTTTGGTACACTTTTTTACATGATAATTATAAATTCATTGACACATGACAAAGGAGACATATCCTCCCATACTTTACTAATTTGGCTTTCAGTGACTATATATGCACTTCAATACGTCACTGTTATTGGTTGAAATCAGTTTGCTGAAGAAGCCACAATAGTCTACTTCACATATAACAGCAAGCTCACTTTTCCCAGTTTGAGCAAACTTCTCATAGAGGAGTCTCAGTTCCCCAAACTCTCAACAACAATCATTGAGAAACCTATGCTAAGATATAAAGCATTGCCTATAAACCACAGGAGCCAAGTTGACACTGTCAAAACTAAACAGAAATTAAGCCAGGGTTTTAAAACTATGATTTAGTGAATAAACTGCAATGTGAATATGCATGGGTAATGCTAAATCACAGAACATGAGTTATGAACTATAACAGTTGGGTTTGCACATTAACCTAAGTCAAAATTAAGCAAACCATATTATGGTTTAGAAGCATATGCAAATCCATCCAGTAGCTCTGGATTCATATCTGCAGCCCAAGAGATCACTCTCAATGAAGCTCTTCAAAGTGTAGTTTTCTGTTTCAGCAAGGAACTCATTGCCATCACACCTTTGATATGGTTTATCTATAGATACAGAAACAAGGTCTACTTTGAGAAAAAAGGAGGAACCTGCCCCACTTTACATCGGAGAGAACTGTGTAGAGAGAGTTTCCTCCTTTAAATTTCTGGGAGTCTACCTCTGTGAAGATCTGACCTGGAAAGTTAACACAACTCAGGTGGCTAGAAAGGCCCAACAGAGGCTTCACTTTCTTAGGGTCTTGCGGAAGAACAGGGTAGAACAACAGCTAATGACCCTTTTTACCGGTCTACTATAGAGAGCGTCCTCTCGTATGGTATTGTGGTTTGGTATGCTGGTCTGACAGCCGCGGATAGGAAAGTATTACAGAGGGTAGTGAGCACAGCACAAGACATTGTGGGCTGTTCCCTGACACCACTGGATGACATCGCCAGGGCTCGTTGCCTTGGAAGAGTGAGGAAGATTCTCAGGGATGACTCACACCCTGGACGGTATCTCTTTACTCTCCTACCATCCGGTAGGAGATATAGGAATATAGCCAGCCGTACCAACAGGCTGAAAAATAGCTTTTATCCGTGGGCTGTTAGGCTTTTAAATGGGACATAATCTTATGCAGAATTGACTTGGGAGGCCGGTGTGTGGTGTAGTTGGTTCACATGGTGTGGTGGGATGGAGGGTTTGTTGTCACTGTGTGTTGGGCGAGAGAGCACGGGGGAGGCTCAGCTAATGTCAATGTACACATGTTGTACTTTGACAATAAAGGTTTATTATTATTTATTATTATTATTTTGATTTCAGGTCACAGGAGGATTAAGAAGAAGCATCTTAAAGCTCTTTGAAAGTACTTGTTGAACTGCAGCCAGATGTGTCAATCAAAAGGCTGCAAATTCCCCAAGCGTCACCACTGGACCGCAAAATGATCCAGGCAACCCTCATCCAATAATGCATTAGGAAATCATAAAGACATCAGTGCATTAACCAATTTGGAAAGCAAGCACTGAAAAATGCAATCAAAATAGAGTAGAGTCAGGGGATGGCTTTTTCTTCATAATTGGTCTGCTGGCTTTCAACCCATATACTGTAGATCCTGAAATCCTAGTTTGGGAGAGAAAAGCTACATTTTCAGGCCAATACTATCACTTGCAATGCTAGTAATATTGAGTCATGTGATAATGATCTTATACATGACACCTACAGGGATGGAGGACAGGGTCTTTGACAACTAATGGAAGCCAAACAAAAATCAAACTCTCACACAAGCACTTAACACAGTCCCTATGGCCACGATCTTGGTTATTCAAAAGTAAATCCTGCCAGCAAAACTTTCCAACTTTAACTGAAGTGTTGTTGTTTTTTTCTTGTAGGGTTAAGTCTGTTTTCCTTGATGGTGTGATCAGGTGTTACACTGGGTGCGTGTGTGTGAGAGAGAGAGAGGTTACAGAAATTCATTACATCTGGTGAAATCTCTCTTAATCACTCCAGTGTCATGTCCTTGCCAGAAAGAGCGAACTTTACCCTAAAAATGAAGTAAGGCTCATTTTCAATTTTGGACCATTTATTTAGCAATCGCTTGAAGCGTTAATAGTGCTGAAAAAAGTGACCTATGACCACACCTCACACATTTGAGCATTGCAAGTGACCCACAGTCACGTGATCACAATTCAGACACTTGGCAACCACAGAATATATTTATAATGGTTGCAGAATCCTGATATCGTCTGATTGCCATTTGTGACCTTCATCGCAAAAAAAAGTCATAAAACGTGATGCAGTCATGGGATGACTCACTTAACAATCACATGGCTTAGCAATGAAAATTTAAATCCCAGTTGTCCTAAATCAAGGACTACCTGTAGGTAAATCGTAGTCTCATAGGGTTGGAAATGACCTTGAAGGCCTTCTAGTCCCTTCTTTGCCATGCTGGCATGGGAATTCTGGGAGTTGAAGTCCACAAGTCTTAAAGTGGCCAAGTTTGAGGAGCCCTGTTCTACTCCAAAGCATTGCCCAGATCAGGAATCTTCAAACCATCCCATTCAAAGGGCTGTGCAACGTTTGTTTGAAAATCTCTAGTGACTGGGCATTCCAAGGGCTTGTCCACCACTTGAAATCCCTCATTTTAAGTTTGAATCTCCCTCTGTAAAACCTAGTGATCCCTTTATGAAATTTCTATTCCTAAAAGGGAAAAAACCCCTATTTTATATTTTTTATTATTTTATCATTTTTAACTGTAAACAGTTTAAAAGATCCTCTGGAAAAGCATAATGAAAGCAAGCAAGGATCAAAGTTGTCCCTTGAAGGACGAGATTCTCGCTTCTCAATCAAGATAAGAGCATCAATTATGCTTTGCTTGTTCACTATAAAGAGTCTAATGTTGTTGCAATTGTTTTTAACAACAAAAAGAGGTGTGTGTTAGATTGTAATGGTAGCAAAGGGTAAATGGAACATTGGAATAGATTAGCAGCAAAAGCTTAAAAGCCATGCAGGCAAATCTAGAGGGTTAGGGATCTGAGTCTATAGACTCACTCCTACATATTAATCTAGTGTCTGGTGATTATAGCCATAGTAAAACAAGAATAATCCTTATTAAGGTTTATATGCAGGTAAGTGAGCATAAAATACAATCTATAATTAATGTGGGTGTTTCCATCTCTGCAAGCCAAACGGACTAGTCAAAATTCACTTCCAGTACCAAAATGTCTCCCTCTATATTTATTGTATTCCACTTTGCATTTTAAAAGCCAAACCACAGAGTTCTTGTGCTGACACATTAAATGAGTGTGGCTTCTAATTGCCACACAATATTTTTTAAACAGAAAAACCAATTTCAGTGCAGTAAGGATGCCAAACTTATTTGTCAGTTTTGAAAGATTCAGCAAAATCCTAGGAGTCTTGTTCCATAGTCGTTGGATTCAGCTGTCCATGACACCATCTTCCATGTACTATGCCTCTTATTTTATTTTTTTTTCCTTTTCACCAACCTGTTATAAAACTAATTTTGAGGTGGAAATTGCCCAGCCTGCTTCAGCGGTATGTATCATGGAAATCAGTATATGTAAAACCTCCTGAGAAATCAAGAAATGCTAATTGTAGAAACTCCATACATGATCCAAAATCCACAGAGCCAAAACTTACATTAGGCCAATTGACATTTTGCAAAATAGCTAAAACCTTTCAGTTTCCAGAAATCTTTCAACAGGCAAGATGGTGAGAAAAGACTGGAGCACGGTTCACCGATCAGCCACTTTTTCCCCCTTCTTCCTCCCCAACCCTTTATTTTTCCTGGCTCTTAAAACACCAAGACTGAAAAAGAGTCCTTCAAAATGCAAGTGTTTTCAACTGTTCTATAAAACCGAAGTAATCGTATTCTTGCTATATATAACTTTGAATGTTTTATTTTTGTGTTTCACGGCAAGTGTGTTTCCTATTGTTTTAGTTAAAACTATATGTTGAATCCAAACATAGCATCTTGAAGCAGCCTTCTTCAACTTGGTGCCTTCCATTTGTCTTTACTTTTGAAAATTTATATGACCACCCATATCATTCTCAGTGACTCTGGGCATCTTACAAGGATAAAAGCCCAATACAACAGCAATTTAAAAAGTGATAACCTCCCACTCTCCTGGTGACAACAATGAAATGAGCCATTTAATGGGTTCCATCTCACTCTGGGATCCCCAGGCTTGTTGGTAAAACCATGTCTTCAGGACCTTGGGAAAGAATGTCAAAGTGTATGGGGGGGGAATCTTCTCTCAATGAGGATGATGTTCCACAGGTAAAAAGCCAGCCCAGAGAAGACCTTTATTCTTGGTCCTGCTAGATCAAGGGTGTTCAAACTTGGCCCTTTTATGACTTGTGGACTTCAACTCCCAGAATCCCTCAGTCAGCGTGCCTGGCTGAGGAAATCTGGGAGTTGAAGTCCACAAGTCATACAAGGGCCAAGTTTGAAGACCCCTGTGCTATATGGACCTCCTTAGGAGATGAGACGTATAACGTTCCCTGCCTCTCTTTGTTTGTTGTATCTCCCCTTTCCTCTAGGAGCCAGGGAGTGACATATTTTTCCTCACAACGAGTCTGTGAATTGTGCTGGGTTAAAAGAATATGTCTGGCCTGAGCTTCCACACATGAAGACCTCTACAATTCTAGTCCACGCCTTAACAAACTGGAAGTGCACATCACCCAAAGACCTGATAATTCTAGAAAAAGTGTGTAATGTGTAAAATATCTAAGGGCTACCCATATTTTGCCAATGCAAGGCTCTCCAAATTCTTCATCTCATCCTCCTGTTCATGAAGCTGCAGATTGTTCATCAACTTTCCACTTATTACATGAAAATAATGAAATACTAGTTTCACTAAAAATACTAACAACAACAACAACAACAAATGGTAAGCGAATAGAGAACGATGGATAGTTCCATCAACCCTTGACCACTTTGGAGAACACTACCCTAAATGTATGGAAAAGAGTCTTGCTTTTTTGAAAGAAAGAAAGAAAGAAAGAAAGAAAGAAAGAAAGAAAGAAAGAAAGAAAGAAAGAAAGAAAGAAAGAAAGAAAGAAAGAAGAAAGAAAGAAAGAAAGAAAGAAAGAAAGAAAGAAAGAAAGAAAGAAAGAAAGAAAGAAAGAAAGAGCTTTTCAAAGGATAGGAGAACACTTAACCTTTTCTTCTCGTGTTGTTTTTCTACAAATTAAAAATACGTTTGAAATCCTGTTAGGAAGAAAAACTATGATGGGATTAGCAAGTTTTAAAATAGCAGTAAGAAAGTAGTGTTTTCCCAATTTAGGATTTTCCTATCCTAAATTTCACCTTCCCAAAATAACTTCCTTCTATTCAGACCTGAACTAGGACTCTTTGGCTGTGATGCAGCCAAGCATAAAAAATATAACATGTACGTGAACTCTCCATATAACTATATCTCGACACATTGTACAAATTCACTAAAAGCCCTCCAATATATGGCTAAGAGCACAAACAAAAAGGATTATTTGCAGAAATTGCACATCGTGAAGCCACCATAACTACTCAGAATAATATTTAAAAAAAACATTTGCCTTGTACATAAATACCAATGCATTCATATTCCAACATTTTGTGTTTTTTAAATAAATAGACCCTTTTTTAAAAGCCTTACTTCAAAAAAAAAGATACACTTGCCTTTCTTAATTGGGTGAGACCTCTCCAAGGAGCTACTCTATTCCAGGAAAGCTATTTCATTTACAAAAAGTCATTATGGACACAAGGCCCAGTGGTATGCCAGGGTAGATCTAACTCCCAGTACGCACACATTTCTTTGCAGATGAGGCATCTGTATGCATGCAAGTATGTGTAGAGCAGTTTTCATTTTAGCATTTGCACACAATTCCAGTTATATACTCAAATTAGCCCTGAACATCCTCAAGCTCATTTCTTTAAATTAGCTAAACACATTGCATTTTAACATAATTCAATGTAACAAATGCCCAGACTGACACTATAAAGAGACACCAGATAAGTCAACTGTCAACACCAATTCTATTTGGCCAACAGCTAAACATCCAACAAGGAGCTAACTTGGATACAACTGCTTTTAGACCAGCTTTTCATTCCAGAAGCACAATTGCTCATCTAAGATCAACCAGGGAACATGGCATCAATTAAAACCAGCTTATGGAGATTTTTTTTTCCAAGTGAGATGGGAGGAAGGAGGGGCATAATTTGCAAAACATGGCTTAGATGTCTATTCATTTCAGTTTTCTTGCAATACAGTTCTTAAAACTGCTTGTAAAATGCAGGATTTTTTACTATCGTCCCTTACTGTCTAGCCTGAGGTCTACAAAAGTTCCATATTTAATTAAAGATACAGCATATGGATTTCTTTTTAAGCACAGCTCATTAAAGAAAAAATGTACAATTGCTGTCATTTGCAATAAAATAAAATATTGAATAACTTTAGTTTGGAATTGGGATTGGGGAGATGGAAAGAAAGAAAAGCATTTTCTAAAGAGTGAAAAAAAACCCTACATAATTTACATCTCGTTGGCTATGCTAGAGATGATGGAAGTCACACTCCAATAAACCTTGAAGACATCAAGTTGGGGATATTCATGTTAAATAAAACAGCAACCTGGTTTGAAAATTGTACTATCAAGCTTTGGAAATACCCAACAAAGAAAAATATTGGTGGACTATATGTCCACTATATTTTAATCAAGATTTCCTTTATGAAGTAAGAAGTTGAATATATAGTTTCTACAAACCTTTTCCAAGATCAACTGAAATAAAAGTATAACAACTTTATGATCTACACAGACTTACAGTCATAATGTTCAGCTGGTTCCACCAGCTGCAGTTTTTTGTTGACAGAAATAGATTACTAAGTGAAACATTAAAATATCAATGGCATTGTGCCATAAGATTAGCCTGCTATGAATATCTGTTTTAAACTGAACTGTTAACTCATCTCAGTATTGACTAATGTAGTTCTAGCAAAACAGCATTTAAGTAATCTTATATCATTTCTAGAGTCCTAGTATGCTGCTAAGGAAGATTTATTTGAACAAATACAAGCCTTGTTCAGGCCTTCTAAACAGAAGTAGTAACAACACAGTCTCACCACAACTTCAGATATAAGATCCCAGAAACTAACCAGACACATTTTTTTAACTTCATATTAATGTAGCATCCAATCATCAAGAATAGTGTGAGCTCCTCTTTCTGGCTATCTTTACTGAGAGCCCCATCTAAACTAAAACCATGGCTTTGTAACCATAACAGCTACAAAGCAAATGATCCCATGCTCAAAACCTGGCAGAAAACAACTGAACTGATAAAAGAACTGACCAAGATTTAAAACAGGCTTTCATAGCATCTGCCCACAAATTTAATCAAAGTCAAAAAATGTCATTACTTCAAAGGCCTAATCAACCCATAACATTGTCGGGCTCAAAATTAATCAAGAAGAATGAGCGAATGGCCTTCAATTTACGTATCATATACTGTTGTGAGAGCACATTCATAGCCCATGGGCACTACATTTTTTTTCCTGTTAGTTTAGAAGAAAATAATGCAATAATTTAACAACCATTTGGCCTCATTATTTCATGAGATGTTAATCCAACAATCATTGGAATACATGATTTCCATTTCCAGTGACACACAAAATGAAAATGCCAATTGCCCATTTGAGGTTAAAGTTTTGTGGCAAGAGTACTATATCCTTTAGAATATTGCAAAGGAACAAATTTCTCTTCTTCAGTCTTCAGCAGGGAGGACCATTCAAACAGTCTAATATCAACAACAACAAGTAATCTCATTAACTGGATAACTCATAGAAAGGGCTGGGATACCATGGCTTTATTGTCTTAGAAATATAACACTATAATCTTGAATTTGTTTAATCAGAAATACGTTTACTGAAACTTGATTCCAAGAAAAATATAAACACAGTAGTCTCCCCTTTATGATGTATTTCAAGTATAGAATACTTTCAGTTTGTTCTGCTGAGTCAATCTGAAAATTATGGGTTTAGAATTCCAATATAGCAGGTATCTTAAGGCAAAAATGCAAGACACTGCAGCCTATGTGACATATTACTGCAGGTCTCCACAGGTTAAATAACCCACATGAATATCCTAGGACAGAAGGACCTTATAAACATATATCCCATCATAAAGTAGCCTGCACTATTACAATCAGTGTGAATAATTTAAAGGACACAGGAAGCTTTAAGAAACCCATAGTTTCTGTTTCACATTTTGCAATGTGAAAATTCTTTTTTTTTTGTAAAAAGATATGGGTTTTTTTTACTCTAAGGGCAACTAACCCTTCATGAAGAAACCCAAGCCCGTAAGCAATTCAACACTTGCTTTCCTCTCCTAACCCATACCAGTTCAATGACTAAACAGCAAGAAACAAATGCAATTTTTAGTCAAAGATACTTTCAGAGAACTGTTTGTGTTTACAAGCTGCCTTATAATTTTTAAAAAACCCTCCCTCACCATGATTTTTTTTTTTTTGCTACCAATGTTTTAAGTTATTTGCGAACTTTTTTCCAAGAGATCTCGCTGGTGCGTTTTAGCCTATCTGACCGTGGAACTTAGTAGATGGGACTGCGGCAGCTTTCCTGTTGGACATCATTTGAAGTCTCCCTGGCTGTTCATGTATCTTCTCCCCCCACCACCCAGGAGTTAAACCGAAGTGCAAGAACTGACACGAAGCTGCAGGGCATCAGTGAGTGGCTTGTACTGCACAAACAGGCTATTCACACATGCCCTCAGACCACCTTATAATTCAATCAGTGCAAAAACATCACCTATTCCAGGGGTGTCAAACTCAATTTCATTGAGGGCCGCATCAGCATTGCGGTTGCCCTCAGGGGGCCAGGTGGGTATGGCCTGGGTGGGCATGGCCTACTGGGTGGGCGTGGCTAGAGTGCATATGGCCTACTGGGTGGGCATGGCCAACTCTACATCGTTCGCATTTAGGGTGCCTATGGGGGGCTGGGCAGGAGTGGGACAGATCTGAGGGTCTCTGGCAGAAGGAGGGTCTCTGGGCCAGGGCCAAGGCAGTGGGGGCCGTTCCCTCACTGTTTCCAGGATGGCTTCACGGGCCACATGAAACCACTTTGCGGGCCGGATCTGGCCCCCGGGCCTTGTGTTTGACATGTCTGACCTATTCCATGAAAATGTCACCAACATTATTTTCTCTTTTAGAATGAAATTTTGATACTAAATTCTCTTTCAGGAAATAGAAAAGGGAGGTGGAATTTGGTTTCTGCAGTGGTCTGTCACTGCTGTTTTTAACATCCACTTGCACATGGTCATCTGTGCATGTTCAAAACTATTTCTAGACAACTACATGAATGAAGGTGAAAAGAACCATTACAGAGAGGTTGCCTGACCGTTTTATTGTCTCCCTAATACTGTGACATAAAGGACTTATTTGAATTATTAGTAGATATTCCCTTTATTCCAGCTGTAAAACAAGCCTAAAACTGTAGGGAAGTGGGTCAAACCCTAGAATGCAGTGTAAGCAAGTAGGAAATGATAAAGTAGTAAACTGCTGGCTAGCCAGTCCTGATGGAAAAGTGACATCATGGATAGCAAAGTACTGAGTTCTATAATAATAATAATAATAATAATAATAATAATAATAACAACAACAACAACAACAACAACAATAATAGCAGCAGCAGCAGCAGCAGAAGAAGAAGAAGAAGAAGAAGAAGAAGAAGAAGAAGAAGAAGAAGAAGAAGAAGAAGAAGAAGAAGAAAAACAGAACAGTGAATACACTTTCAGCCTGAATTTAGCAAATGAAGAAGATATTAGTCACTAGTTTATAGATAGGACCAACAGCAAATTTTATATTCAACTAGCTGGCTAGTTTGACTGGAGTCTTCAAAGTTTAAGAGGAAATTATAAATACAATGGAGAAGCAAAATGCAAAAATCAACAGACACCACATTCTGTTGCAACATCTGCAGTAGGCAACAGTTACTAGTTCTACCATTCACAGCGGATTTGCTTTCTCTCTTTGTTCAGCATTTCGACTCTCAAGTCAAATACCAGTTTGACCATCTTCTGCTTGCACAACCCAGAGGAAAATTATCAATAGGACTTCAAAAACAAAACTCTGGGAAAGGTTTGCTTTTAATAGCACAATTAAGACAAAATGATGGTCAATATTACGAATGCTCTCTCAAAATATCACAAATTAGCTCTTCATGGTATTTTCATATGTGAAGCCTTCTATTTCTTACAGGTGTACCCAAGCGCAGAATATTTTACAATTTAATTCAGGATTCTCGCCAACCTTGTCCTTTGTCTGATCTCCCAAGAGAAAATAGGAATATCACAACTAAGTACAGGATGGGCAAAATCATTATCAGCAGTGAGCTTCCATTGCTTCTGTGGGGGGCCTTCACTGTCTTCATGGTCATGCAAATGCCATGCAAATTTACTTGGAATCCTTGTCACCCCATAATTCCGCAGGTCCCCCCAGCTGCAGAGATTATTCTACAGTTCAGTTTGCAACACACATCAAAAGGGTCAAGAAGCATCAAAGGGAAGTGGGGTCTGGGGAAATATTTATTTGACATGTCCGCAATTACAACAGATCATACACAGAGATAGATCATTCCATTTCAATGGCAAGCTTGCACTAGCACTGATGATGATACTTAGTTTGGGTAATGAAATGCCTGCAAGAAAGCAACCAATATCAAAGAGCACCAAGGAAGCCTCATTTCAACCCAGAGCTATAAATATTCTCCTTTATTGGCATACACCTTTACCTGCAATCCCAATTTTTTGGGGGGTAGAGGCACAGCAAGGCTGTAAAGGCTCTATATGGCACCTGCTTGGCTATTTACTTGGCACATATTTTCTATTAGTGTTTGCTTCATTTGCGCAAGAGCAAACTTTATATGATTCAGCCTGAGCCGGAGATTAGGACTGCAGGACTGTGGCATTGGAATCAGATGGACCAAATGAAATTAAAGGACGTTCGGAGAATACATTTTCTCAACAAGTTGGTTGTTAACTTTTTCCGGGTTTTTGGTACCGTTTTGTGGCTGAGAATCTTAAAACAGTAGTAAGTAGTAACAGCAGCCAAGCAGAATATGTTGCACCTATGTGGGGGGGGGGTCTCCCTTTTTTGTGGTGGGAAGCTTTTAAAGGAAGGGACGGGGGGGGGGAGGAAGGTTCTCTTTCTCCATGAAAGAGGAAAACGGAACTTCCAGGACTCTTGTCCACTTCCCACCCAGCCCGCCCCAATTTTAAATCACATCAAAGCTTACAAAGAAGAATCCATCTATTCCGGTTAAAAGGGGAGATAAGCAAGCCAAAAGGGAGGAAGGAAGGATGAGCTGCCCATTGGATGGAGAAGGGCAGAGATGGAGGAAGAGGTGGCTCACCTCTCTTGCCGCGTCTCAACCGGCCGCCTTGACAGTGGCTGTAATCCATACAGTTTAGGACGATCAAAGCAAAGGAGAAGAGGCGAAACTGCATCCTTCAGCTCCGGGAACTGGAGATTCACCAGGCAGGGAAAAAGCGGAGGTTCGGCCGCCGGTAGCGGCGCTTGGGGAGTCACGGGGGCCGCCCTCCTTCCCTTCCCTTCCCTCGGGACGGCGAGGTGACAGGCGAAAAGGGGAGACGGCGCCGGGAGCCGCTCAGACCCGCAGGTCGGCCGAGCCTCTTCGCCGAGTCCGGCCAACTCCGAGCATCTCCGGCCGATCTGGAAGCGCAAGAAAGGTTGAGAACACGACATTCATACAGACTGGTGGCTTTAAGACGGCAACTCCAGGCTGACCGCCCGGAGGGTCAAACCCGCCCCCCCCAGGAGTCAACCGGGAGGACTTCCGAGGAGGCAAAGCGCGCTGCCGGAGGGAGCCCCTTCCAACTCGGCGGGGCTCCGGCTGCCCGGCCTTCCTTAAGAGGCTCGGAGTTCGAGCGGCCGGCTAAGAAGCCCCGCGAGTTTTACACACACACCCCCAGGTAAGGGCAACGAGCGTCGGCGGTCCGCAGAGCCGCCCGGCCGGAGGCAAGGACCGCGCGCGACCCGAGCCCGGGAAGCCGCCGCCGCCGCTTCCAAAGCAGCGGTAATCCCGTGCACGTGGATTCGGCACAAGCCCGGCTGGTTTAAATTAAGGTGACTCTCGGCTAGGATCCGTGGGAAGCTCCGAGGGGCTCGAAGAACCGCCGCGCCGCTCGCCCCGTCCGAGAAGCGCTGGAAATAGCGGACCTGCCAAGGTTGCCGCAGCCCGAAGGAGGAGAGACGCCGCCGGGCTGGAACCGAGGCACCCACGCCGGAGCAGACGCGGCGCGTCTCCCGCCCGGCTAGGTGGCGTTTTCCTCCCCGTCCACCACTAGCCGGCGGAGCGAGCGACGGCCGGCGGGGAGCAGCCCCAGCCGCCTCAGGTCGAGCCAGCGCTCGGCTCCCGCGAACCCGAGCCGGCTTCGGGAACCACGTGGGGTCGGTTGGGCCAAGAGGGGCTGCCCGTCCCGCGCTGCCGAGGCAGGCCGGGGTCGCCTTGGCGGCCCTGGCAGGACAGGAGCCAGGTCGGGCGGGGAGGTGGAGGAGCGAAGTGCGGCTCCCGTGGGCGAGGCGAGTTGCGGGCTCCTTCTTGGCGCCCCTTCTCTTATAAAGCGGCTCGGCGAGGAGCGCCGCTCCCGCGCGGCTATGGCTATGGCGGCGGCCAGTAGGTGGCGCTACGCTCTACCGCATCTCCCGCCGCGGAGAGGCCGCCTGCTTCTCCGCCTTCCTAACGCCTCCGAGCCGGGTCCTCCCGGAGGTGGGCGAAGGGCAGCCGGCATCTGCCGGGAACTCAGCCGCGGAGCGTCTCTCTTGCCCCTCTGGGAGGTTGGGCCGGGCCCCGCCCGGCCCAACCTCCCAGAGGGGCAAGAGAGACGCTCCGCGGCTGAGTTCCCGGCAGATGCCGGCTGCCCTTCGCGGGGGAGGCATATGAGGCGGCCAGCCTGCACGGGGTGCCGCCTTTGAGCCTCTCGAAGCGCAAAGCGTGGAGCGGCGAAGCGAGGACGCTGGACAAGTAGAGGACCAAAGGCAGGGAGGCTCCGCATCGGTGGATGCCATATTTCAGGCCTCTTCAAACTTGGCCCTTTTTAATGACTTGTGGACTTCGACTCCCAGAATTCCTCAGCCAGCTACTGCTGGCTGAGGAATTCTGGGAGTTGAAGTCCACAAGTCATCAAAAGGGCCAAGTTTGAAGACCCCTGCCATATTTCCTCGAGCGCAGCTTTCAAACTCTGGAACGGGCTGTGCTCGTCGGCTGTGCTCCTGGTAGCCGCCACGGAGGGCTTTTAAAGAGGACTGGCTCGGTTCCTAGAGAATCAAGCTCGCCATGGCTACTGATATTGAGGGCCAGCCAGTCCTCAGTGCTTTTTTTTTTTGGTAAAAGAAAAAGGTGCCGGAACTCATACATGTCATACAACCCGCCTGGCCTACCCTACAAGGTTCCATCCAAAAAAGGTGCCGGAACTCCGGCGTTCTATGAGGGGAAAAAAGCCCTGCATAGGAGTAACAGGAAGCATTAACTTTTCACGACCCACGGCTCCTCTCTTCAGAGGCATGGAGTGGCTGAACGGAGGCCTCTTAGGAAGGGAGCTGATGCCTTTCAATAAAATGTGGACGTCTTCGGATTTTGGTCTGCTATAAATGGGTCCTGCTTTTCTCCGACAATGTCCCATATTGATGTCTTCGGTTATTAGCTGGAAGACAGCTCATTTAAAATAGAGGTTGCTGGAAGGTGCTTAATGGCTCTGGAGCCTGGACTTAGGAGCTACTGCGGTACAGGATGCTCAAGTAGATGAATGTAAGGTCTGATTCATCTTCAGCTCTTCTTAAGTTCAGAACTTCTTAAGATCCGGTGGCCTTAGATGGCCGAAAAAGAGCAAAAGCTAAAGTCACTGATGCCCATCTCACGGAAACACATAAATACATACACCAATCAATAAAAACCACAAATATAGTTGTTGTTGTTGTTAGCTGCAAAGTCGTGTCTGACCCATCGCGACCCTATGGAAAACGTTCCTCCAGGCCTTCCTGTCCTCTACCATCTTCTGGAGTCCATTTAAGCTCACGCCTACTGCTTCTGTGACTCCATCCAGCCACCTCATTCTCTGTCGTCCCCTTCTTCTATTGCCCTCGATCTTTCCCAGCATTAGGCTCTTCTCCAGTGAGTCCTTCCTTCTCATTAGGTGGCCAAAGTATTTGAGTTTTAGCTTCAGGATCTGGCCTTCTAAAGAGCAGTCAGGGTTGATCTCCTCTAGGACTGACCGGTTTGATCGCCTTGCAGTCCAAATATATTTACTTATTGGTATATTTTATAGCCAGAGGAGGTCAGCTGTATTCATTATTGCAGCTGGTACTTTTTCTTCCTTTCATGTTATCCATTCCTACAACATGTGAATTTTAGAGTTAACTGTGTGCTTTGTAAAATGTTGGTGATTAATCGGAACTGGTGCATTACTGTTAATGTAATATCTGGGGAAAGCCATCCTAACAGTCCTGGGTGCAGTTCTGCTTACCCTGAGGTAAGATTGGCAGCCAATAAATTTTCTAAACAAATAAACTGCCAACAAGCTTTTGGAAAAATGGGAAAAGGAGAGATGCAACCCAGTTGATCTAAGAGCTGGAATATATTCCTGATGAAGAAATGGATATTTGGCATTTGGAACTGAGAAGAAAAGAACATAACAGAAATATAACAAAGATACTGTATAGGGAAACTTAAGACTTCCTCAAATAAAGCTTAGCTTCTGGTTGTGTATAGAGATTCTCAGTCGTTCCATCACAGTTCTCCCAAAGTTGTCCCAAAGGTGCTTTTACAAAAGGCAACTAGACATTTCATTTCTCAGCCAAGAAGCTTCTTCAGTTGGATGAGACGCAAAACGTCTTCAAGAAAAACAAATAATGTCCAGTTGCCTTTTGAAAAATCACCTTTGAGACTTAGCTTCTGGTGACTTTTCAAATGGCAGTCTCCATTTGAGGACTAGCTTAGTTTTTTAAAGATCAACCAAATTCAACAAAACACAACAAAAGCTAGTATCCAGAATCACCTAAGTAATGTTGATGGTGAAGAATTTGGGACAGATAAGGAAAAATATGTCAAGAAATGTAGAATTCCCTTCTATAAGATCTGTATCAACATGATGTCCACCAAACAGGAGCATTTGCAAAGGAACTTGACAAATAGAAGTGAAATGAAGCTATTTATATTGTGCTATGGTATATCCATTATATTATCACTCAGTTCCTATACTATGCTAAGTATCTATGTTCAATATGCTGCAGTGTGTTGAGTAAACACAGCTTAGTCTGTGGCTTAGTTTATGGATGATGATTCCAAAATGGTGGTTTGGCAAGGTGTGAATCTAGCTTACATAATCTCTCAACAGAAATAAAAGAATTTCAAATACTAGTGGTTGCTGACAGTGAAGCAAAGATGCTCAGATTTCTGTCCTGCCGATAGGCTTCTCAGGAGCTTCTGATTAGCCACAGAGGAATAGGATTCTGGACTAGATAAATATTTTGGTTTATTATGTAGCAGTGCTATTCTTATTTTTTTGTAGCAGGAGAGACCTTTATGCTTGCAATTCTATAAATTGTCCCAATAAAATACTTTTAAAAATGTATTACATTTATATCTCACTTTCTTCTAGAAGTTTATTGACTTCGTCTTTCCTAATTTTGTCTTCTACCTATGAAAATGGCTGGGCTGAGAAAGAGTAAATGGTTCAGAGTTCATGGTGAACTTACAGCCAGGATCTAGTCTCCCTTAAGCCAGTTGAACAATTTCACCATATAATTTGGGCTAAGTTTGATAATTTGTCTTATCCTAAGAATTTATTAAATTTCTCACTTTACTCTCAGACAAGAATGGCTGATAACTAACTACAGTAAACTATAATACACAGTGTTAGATTTTTTTTTACCATTGGTTCTTTAAAGGCCCTGATTATTTAAGGAATGTTCAATTGGAGGAAAAAAATAAAAAACAAAGGGAATAATGAATAACAGGAAGATAAGCCTTAGGTATACTATTAATAGTTTCCAAGATGGATCTTTACATAGCCAATAGTAGCTCTGCCATCACTAACTCAACAGCACAAAAAAATATACCATTCTGGTATTTGGGGAGCTTAAGTGTCAAAATAAAGACCTTAATTTTTTTTATTCTTATAATCTCTGAAAAACTCCATCAAAAAAAGGAGGGGTGAGGAGGAAAGGGGGCTAAGGAAATTTCATTCCTCTAAAGTCCTCAAAAAGCAGGGCTTAAATTTTTCATCTTCTCCAAACTAATATTCCGTAGTAACTTTTCTGGGTTGTTTTTTTTGGGGGGGGGCGGTGGGAAGGATCATGGTTATTTTTCAGAAGAGGGAGCTGTGACACTGAAAAACGTCTGACAGGACCACGATGATCTCTGATGAAAAGGTTACATGTCTTGGGGGGGGATTATTACAGTCATGCAAATAAATAAAATATTTAAAATATAAAATTAATCAATTAACATGAAATTTAAAAGATGAAAAGATTTGTATTTATTTTGGGGGGGGAATGCACAAGCCATGCAATGGGAGATTTGATACAAAGTATTTGTAAGTCTAGATTTAAACATCACGTTAACCCATGATTTGTCAAACATCCATAAAGGTCTGTATAACGAACCAGAATAGATGGGAGCCAAAACCAAATAAACAACATTGTGGTTTACTGTGATTTGACCAATATTTATATCTTCTTCTTGTGCCATATCCATTACTGGACATTGGCGATCATGTTGGCGAACCTATTTTTATCAGCAGCCACACGAAAAAGTGCTGCTGAGTTTTGTCCAAACCAGTCCCTTAGATTTTGAAGCCACGATGTTCTTCTTCTGCCTGGACCTCATTTGCCTTCAATCTTTCCCTGGAGGATTAAATGGAGTATGCCGTATTTTTCTGGGTGTCGCATCACATGTCGCATCATATTCTAACTAATATTTATATGGCAGGAAAAAATATGGGATTATCCAATGAATCCCTAAGTGTATTTCTAGTCACTCTCAAACAGAGAAGATCCAGCCTTCCCCAACCTGGTGCCCTTCAGAAGGGTAATCTTTCTGGCTGGCAACTGTGAAAGGTGAGGTCCATTCCTCTAGAGTAGGGGTGTCAAACTCACAACATCATGTGATGTATCGTGACATATCGTGACTTTTTCCCCATTGCCGGCAATGGGGTGGGCGTGGTTTCGCCATGACGCATCCGACCCACGGGCTGGCAGTTTGGCACCCCTGATCTAGAGGAAATGAAATGAGGAAAGGATCTTCTGCTTGAGTTATAAGGGGATATGCTCTGCTTTGAACCCAAAGTGATTGATGATTATGTACCATCAAGTTGAAGTTGACTCTTAGTGACCACTAATACGTAGTTTTTTCTCCAGGAGGTCCTCTCCCTAATCTGGTCTTCCACAGTGTACCCATCATCATTGTAACTGAATCCATCCATTTTGCTGTCAGTTGTCTTCTATTTATCTTTCCTTCCAATTATGGCCTGTTATATATTATAATTACAGTTAAATCACCCCTTAGAACAAAGTATAAATCAGGCCAATATGTAAATCAGGCCTTATGTTTGTATCACACCTGGATTATAAAAGATTATCTGTTTGCCCAAGCTTTCAGGTAATGAGGAGAGAAGAAGTATGGGCCAGACAACTTGGTTTTCCTTCTAATATTGTTGGAAGCCACACCCACTTTATGCACTTTATTGTGCATAAAGTCAGTGCACATGAAAAGCTGTTTTTATACACAGAGTTCCATGTCATAAATGCATGCCTAAATATAAATTTCAACATTATCCTGACAAGAAGATTCAAACTGAAAGTACCTAAGGTACTTTAAAGCATGGGAGGTACCCATGCCAGAGTGGGCTTGCTTTGCAATACAATGGTTATAATAGTCCTCCGGAGGATGAAATGCACATTTCTGCCAAGTGATAATCCTCAAAGGAGTTTGAAAGGAATTTTGCATAGTGAACAGTACTTTCTTTGATAAGACATAATGTTTTGACAAAGTATTTAGAGTTATTGGATGGCCTGCTAATGTATTTCTAGAAGAATCTTATCATTAGCACATTTTAAGGATGCAATAATAATTTAGAATATTTCGTTGTGATGGTAGAGAATCACTCAGCTTTCCATACCATCAACTTAATTTTTTTTCCATACTCTATTCATAAATCTCAGGGTAGATTACCATGACCATGATTTTTAGAATTAACCATGCTTGGCTGGATTCACAAATGCTGAACCAAAACCAACAATCCATATTATGGCTTAGGAGGAATCCACTAGATTCACACTTCAAGCTTAGCCATATTTTGTTTTCTATTCCCTGTTTTGCTCACTTCCGTTTTAGCATGTTTAGTATGTCCCAATCGTTGCAGTTTGCAAATTTCTAACATGTGTAAAATGGGTTAAGTTAAACCATGGTTTATGGCTCAGTGTTGCATGACCACATCCAACTGTGATTTATTCAGTAAGCCATGGCTAGCCACAATATGTGGACTATTATTCTATTACAGAAGAACTATAATTCTATAATGCAACCAGGTTAAAAAAAGTAGCACTGATGGATTCCTACCCAATGCCAATCTTATGGCACTTGAAATATTCAATCTCTTTTGTACTGAAAAGATCATGGATGATAGCAGCACCATGATTTATGGAGATCTAACCTGCTTGGGTTGAGGAATGATCATGATTTATAGTCAGAGCCAGCTTTAGCCTAAGGCCAAGCAGTCCATGATCCTGGGGCACCTAGAGGGCACCATCTTTCTGAATCTTTCTTAAAGATGCAAATCTTCACCTCACGGGGAGGTGGCAGATTCAGCCATTGTGGACTAGGAGTGCCAGATACCTTGAGCTGGCACTAATTACATGAATGTTTAAGAATCAGTCTTCTAAACATAGTAAGAAACCAACCAAAAAACTCCTGTAAGTGCTAAAAGAAATATACAATTCAAAATTATACCATGCATTTTACTGACATCTGAATGAGGCATTGATTTATTACAAATATAAAATGCCAACTTAATGGCTGATGTAATTCCCCTAAATACAACACATGATTTGCAAGTATGTATTTTATATTATCACGTGTTCATCTTCAGTGAAAGAGTTTAAAGATGGAAAGAAAATAGCTCTCCTGTTCATCCTTTTAAAATATGTGTTTAGACCTGTCAGTGCCATTTGTCCTCTATATCTGCATTTAACTCAGATACTGTACATCAGGAAAGCTTGTCTCATTTCCCCAATAGCATTGCCTTCCCCAAACTGCATGGATTCCAATTCCCAAGCTTCCTTGCTATCCTGGCCATTGCTAGGAATACTTTGTCCATTGTCCATTCAGTTAGATAATCCCATGTTGGGGAATGTTCTGGTATCGCTGGTACTTAAGAGCTGAATTTTAAACTGATCCAATCCTCTTTCCGGAAGAAAGAATGAAAAAAAGAAGTATCTAATGGAGAATCTTGGAACCCTCCAGAAGTTGGTGAACTAAAATCTATGTCAGCCTCCAACACTCAATAATAGAGGAAGTGTTGACTTCAACTTTAAAATTCCCCAGCCAGTTGAAGTCCACACATCTTAAAGTTACAAGGTGGAAAAATCTGATTTGGAGGGCCTTGTTTTCTCAAAACTGATATATTTGGCTCCTTAATATATTGTCTCGTGGGAATAAGGTCCTCAATGGGAAAAACTGTCTAATCCTAGCATAGTATGATTGACTTGGTTTGGTACCAATAAAGGTCCCTGTCCATTTAATTCCACACAGTAGATGTTTTAAGTCATGGTTTGTTCAACTATGATAGGTTCAGACAAAAAAATAAATTGCTAAAGTTTAGGGTCTACTATGCAAGATAAATCCTTCTAAGTCTGCCATGTGGCCATTAGATTAGCATTACTTTGAGGTTAGCATGGGTTTGTAAAAATAAGGCTTACTGAACACTGCAATTTTTCAGATTGCTTTACATATATAAATTCTGCTGTTACAGCTTTGGCATTTCTGGTTTAAATAATTTTCAGATTTGCTTTACAATCAGTCATGAGAGATTTCTACCAGTCAGTATAAATTGAAATAGGCAGCCTAGTGTTTGATTGAATATGCATGATATCCCCCTTCTTTGGCTGTTTTCTGTTTTCTGCAGCCCTGGAATCTCAAGGTTGCTTCACTGTATGTATGGCAACGATTGCTGTTTTTGTTGTTGTTTTAATTTTAATGTTTCTGTATTTCATTTTTCTTTTAAACACACTGCAAGTATTTTCTCACTTATAATTTTAGGTATATTTTTTTCATTATATATGTCTTTGATAGCTAGCTTAAGAAGGCAGTTTTAACTTCTTTCTCTTTTTTTCAAGAAAATTAAGAACCCTGCAGGCAATGGTTTTGGTAGCTTGCATTGCATTTCAGTCTCAAGCTGGCACATATATTCCATGTAGTACAAATCTGTACTCTTGAAGAGAATTGGCAGATCAGCTACACCGTGATAACAGTTGATTAGAAGTCTTTGCGTAGATTCAATGATGCCCATAGGAAGAATGACTAAAGATTGCCTCAAAAAAGTGGTTTATGAAGGACTATCAGACTGCTAATGCAACTCAGGAGTTGCTGGTTTTTACCTCTTACTTTTTTAGCCGTCTACTTTTCACTCTTGATAAAGTAACTGTGGGAATGTCTCCCAGAAGTTGCCTAACATTTTTAGGATCAAAGCATGGGCCTTGTTTCCACTTAGTTACTTGGTGTCCTATCATTCAATCTGTTTTCCAAGGCCCCATCTGATTTTTATAAGATGGATTCCTTTGCTGCAACCTGAGGATGTACTCCAGGTAGTTGGAGAAGCATACTGTATGGCTGCTGGTCAGATTTGCTCACACTAGTTAGCCGAAAAGATTCCTAACCTCTTGAAAGAGACATTGGTGAGATAGCTCTTAAAATAATTTGGAGCTTGGTAGCACCTTTTCAGGTTTTTCTTCTACAGCTCATTAAATAGTAAATTCTACTTTTTAAATCATAATGGCAGTGCGGATTGCTTCCCCAGATTTGGTTTATAGTTTACCTCTGCGGATAAGGGATCCAGGGAGGGTAGTGCCTTGTTTTCTTCTTCCCTTATGTTATTCCTTCAAATATTATGTCCATTGTTCCATGTCTTCTATAGTTTTTTTTATTATAATGGTGTCGTTTATACTCTTGGTTGTATGTGTGGAAGTGCTATATTGTTTTTAGATGCTGCACCAGTCTTTTCTATGAATCCTGAGAGTGGCGATGGATACAATTCTAATTTGTTGGTATATTTGTCCATTAAACTGAAAGTAGGCAGTGATGGAAAGATTGGTAAGTTCCATGAGTCAGGGTATTTCACTTGGTATATATGACTAGAATTAGATGTGCTATTTAGTACTGATGTAATGGATTCTTCGCTAGTTCTTGTCTGGATGTAGTGCTGTCATCAAATGAAATCAGAAGTTCATCTTGTTCTTAGATCTTTGGGGTGTGTGTGTGTGTGTGTGTGTGTTGTGTGTGTGTAAAAAGAGTCATTGTAATGAGATGACAAAACTAGATCTTTGGCTATATTTGAAGTTTGATCCCTGGATTCAATTGGATGAGATGTATATTGAGCTGTGTATTTTTAGGCTTCCATAGACGTGTGGGAGAATGGGCTCACTGCTTTTTATTTACCACTTCCCTTTTTTTTCTTTGCAATTTGACCTTTCTTGGTTGGGTGATTGAGGATTTTTTTGATCTGGTTGTACAGTTTCTGTATTGGGTTGGTATTTATTGGGATGTAAGTTTCTTTGTCTTCCAGTTGTTCCTTGTTTCTCTGTATATTATGTTCTAATCAAGGAACTACAAAGAGGAAACCATATTCTCATCAAAAACTGACTGGGCAAGCCAATGCATATAAACAAGCGTGTAAGTCTACAAATCATTAACACTGTTGTTAGCTAGTTTAGTAATGCAATGTCTTCAAGCAAACAACAGCTCAGAGAGCATAAAAGATTACACCCTCCACTATCTAAAAATGTATAGCCTGCTCCATACTCTATTCTGAAACATGTAATGCTTTGTAAGTTTCTTTTGCTCTGAATAAATTCTCAGTAGAACACTAAAACCACTGGTAGCAAGGTCATGCACTTTAAAGAAAAGATTACTGATAGTTTTTTTCCTGTGCCAGACATCTAAAAGTACTGAGCATCAATCAATGTATTAATCACTATTCCAAAGACATTTTGAGATTGTTCAAGTTCTTTTTTCAGTAGTTTAGTCTTCACTATTAATTAGTTCATTACAGCAGATTTAAAGTTACCGGTCTCCTTTTCAGCAGCCATGTAATATCAAAGCATAGCTTAATCATGATTTACTGAATAAACCACAATTGGCCATATACAGGCACTATTTATTTAGCACATTTCACAATCTCAGTTTAAATTAGATCTGCCTTTTGAAATAATTTCCTTCATGCATTCAGTTTTGCAGACATAACCAGATTAATTTAGAGATGCAATAACTATCTTAATTTTAGGCTTAATGTGATGTGCTTTGTGGTTTATAATTTATGGTTCAGTATACTGTGTTAAGCAAGCCATTTGTAGAGTATGCAACTTGTGATTTACAATATCTAAACTCATCCAGTGTTAATGTACCATTTATAGGAACCTCCATTTCAAAGTAACATTTTGGTAGCATTTTAAATAATAAATGGATATGCATTGATTTTGACCTCTCCCTCTAAAGCAATGCAATACTTAGGTGTTCTATTTTTTTTCTTATGGAACTACTCTCAACATAAAACAAAATGGTATTTTATTCACGTAAAGGACTATTACTTTCTTCCACTGGAGATTTCTCTGGAGTTTATCCCAATCCTCCAGCATAGATCCAGTGTGCAGAAATACAAGGAATGTTATGCAGTCAGGAAAATTTGTATGACTGAATAATAATCCATGTTAATAAACAAATCTCTGTAAACAGAAAACTCTATCAAACAGATGATGATCACCTTTTTCATGTAGAAATAAATGTGATCATGAAACTTTTCTTACTTTATCATATTTGGAGTTTATATATTGATGCAAAAAAGATAAAAATATTTTTAGGCCAGCTCTTTTAGGCAGCCTACAATCTTCCCACTAAAAAAGTTATTCAACACAAATGCCAAGAGGGGGACACCTTGGTATTTCTAACATTGAGGATTCTGAGCATCATTTCTTTTTAGTATACCTGTAGATATTGTGTTAATTATGATCACATGCCATTACATTATTGTCAATTCTTAGCAACCACACAGATTTTCTCCGTGGCATTTCAACTATAGTGGCAAATAATTAAAAAGTACAGTTTATAATTATGTAATTATGTCATGACGTTCTACTTTTGCCATACTTATTTTTTTAATTGCTTTACTGCTATAAACAGTCAAGAGTTTTGCAACTGCAATGAATAAAAATGCAGTCAATAATTTGAGACCTCAACCCACTAGAATGGGGTTTACAGGTAGGTGAGCAACATAGCCTTCTTGATGTATGGAAGTATGACTATTACTGAAGAAGGCCAAGTAGAAAAGATTGGGGCAGTTCAGAGCCATGTGTTGCCCACCTCTAAAGATTTTCTGAGCAAACCCTATGGGGGAAGAGATGTACTGTGAAAATACAGGAATAATCACCCTGGAATGTCCCAGGGGCTGCATGCAGACAGAGGGATATTTTTTAAAATAACTTTTCTATGGTTTAGTCAATGATACTAGCACAAATAACTTTCAACCATATGGCTAAATAAATGAACCTTTTTCCTACTTCCTTTCCTGAAGGCAAAAGGTTAAAGCCAGATAAAAAAGAGCCAACCAAAACTTTATATCGACAAACAGGAAGTATCAGTTGCCCGTCTCTTGTTTTCTATAAGCTTCAGCTTTTGCCTCACTGCATATTAATTTGCCTTATTTTATAATACAGATAACATAAAATTATTACCAATATCAGCTTCAATATCTTTCATTTGCTCCCTTACCCCATTGCCCTTCTTGCTTTTGGATTTTAAATCATATTACCTGATACTATGTTCAATTTTTTAAAAAAAATAAACTATTTTGTAAATCTTCAGTAGGCCTATTACTTAACAGGGATTCCGATTCTCCTTTTTGTTGCCAGACAATACAGCTATTATTATTTCTGAAGTGTTTGTTACATACTTGTTATATGATTGTGTCTCTGTTGATTAAGTAGCGATAACAGCTGTCTTGTCATCTCACATGTTTAGAAACAAACTGAAAGGTGTAGACTTCAAAAGCACATTAAAAATTGTAATGCTTTTTATTCGTGAATTAAAAGGTTCAAATTAACATCTTCTATTGAGCCAATCTTTTTATATATCCTAACAAAAGAAAAAAAATCCCCCACTCAGAGCCATATATAGATCTAATATACTCTTGAAGATTTTTCAAAAAAATAAAAACAAAGGGGGAAAAGCAATGTTTTTCTGTGTGTGGTTAATTTGGATGTTACTGTGGGTCAAAAAAAGGAAACATCATATGAAATGCTATGAATTATTAAAAAGAACAGATTTTTTTAATTAAATATTTTTAGAAACAAGGAATTTTTCAATAGAATAAATATACTGCAAAGTTCTCCCTTTATGTGGACATCTGTTTATAAAAGAATATCCAGATTTTCCCAGCGCTGTTTGCTTTACTGCAGGAGAAAAAAAAAAGCTGGCTAAAGAATAAAACAGGAACTTACGTGGTTCAATAGAGCCCTTGATCAAAATTACATATTCTTCTTTTAAATCAAACCGTAGCAGATGGGTCATCTTCAAGCTTTTTATGAATAGATATGCAAGCTTACCACTTGTTCTTCTAATTAATTTTATGCTTCCACTTTTGTTTCTACTATTCATTGCCAAGTTCCTGTAAGTATTCTTAGGTAATTATCTTGAAAAATTTGGAATTATTTGGAATTACGTAGCTATCTTATCGCTTAGTTCCAAATGACTGAGGAATTTCTAGTTTCTTAACATGCTTCACTGCAGAAAAATGAGCAGCTAATGCTGTGGGCTATAAAATCAGATTCAGTTCTTGTTTACCTTGCTATACAAGGAAAGAAGTTTGAATCGAATCTGATGACACTATCCAACCTAGGTCCATTGAGTTGGTGTACATGAACGAACACACACACACACACACACACGTAATAGGATTTTAGGTTGCTAATTGCACTTATACTATTAGATCATTATTTTTGCTAAAGCAACTAATTCTGAAGTGCATTTCAAGTTATAAATGCAGTTAAGAGGATCAGGTATTTAGTCCAACATTGACAGAAAGAACTGAATTGGAAATCTACAACATATATTTTAATGACCTAAAAAAAAGACCTAATTTTTCTCATGAAACCAAATTACAAATTGCCATAGACAAAATCTTTACATAAGTTTTGCTTATAGAAAAAATTTGGTATTAAAATTTTTAAATTATTAAAATTACATTAAATTATTAAAATTGGTGCTTGCTCACTAAGCACGGCTGGCACCGAGACAGACTCCTCTGTATGGAAACTTTGTCCTCCAATCTTGCCCTATTCTGAGAAGAGCCAGCTAAATAAAGTTGCCATTTATTACATCTGTTACTCTCTCCATTTATTTTTTTTCCAAAGTAGCCAAAGAGATGGTAGCCTGAATAAAAATGAATATTGCAACCTATTTTTGGCTATAGACTCATTCAGGGCTTGTATCAGCCTTGATTTATTTTTATTTTTTGTGAAACGTCTACCAGATTATCTCTGAGGCAAGACTGTTTCTTGACTGAAAGTACGGGTACCATTTTAAGTTGAAGTGGATAAAGTTTGTAATATACTCTATTAGCAGTGTTGTATTTAAAAAAAATATCACAAGGGGCTTTTCACAGTTGAAATTTAAGTAATTCTTTTACATTTCAATTTAGTTTTTTTAAGCTTTCAAAAAATAACTATTTTTGCTGACCTGAATAAAACCTGTTCACAAATTCAATTAAAGATAGCCAAGCAATTAAAAGTAGCCAGTTTTATTATGATTAATATGTACTGCAAACTTCACATATCACCTTTTCAAAACAGCACATAATTGGAATCTTTATCAAATGAAAGTTTTCTTTTGCTTTTAGAAATATTTCAGTAGAAGCTGGAATCTTGAGTAGCCCAGTTAGGTGCCTTTAAAAAAAAATAAAATAAAAATTATAAAACAGTGTTTTTCATTCCTAATTAATGAAACAAGTATAAGCACAGCTATAGAGCATGTTGACTTTGTGTATCAAAAGATACATTTTTCCAAAAGGAAGGCAACCATGAATCCCATAAAGTAGATGTAAAAAAGAAAGACAAAATTCCTTTGCAATGTGCACTTTTTGCCTTTTAAACTCAGAGCTATTAGTTCCACCTATCTTCCTTATTTTGCTTGTATCAATTTAATTCTTCACCTGACCTTTTTGAAATATGTATTTATATGTCTTTGAATTACTGAAGATGATAATTGGACCAACTTTCTTCTTATAGACTGTCTTCCTTTTTTGCATTCAATATTGTTTTAAAAAGACACTAAAATATCTGCTTACCTCAGCCCTGCTGCCTTGGTTTAGTTTTTTCTCAATATTCATAGCTAGCATCTGACTCCGGAAGGACAAGCTTTTGGTTTTTTCAATCACTTGCTGATAAGGAGATACTGCATTGTTCCCCATAACCACATGGCCCTTAAAAAAATTCCATATACTTATTACAATACTTCACAAAGATATTACAGGCTGAATACTCATACACATTCAAAACTGGAGGGTTTATAGATTTTCATGGATAGAAATTAATACCTAAGCTATTCTTTATAAATTAGTACATCATACCTTAAATGTTCCGGTACTTATCAGTAATTTTCACTCAAATGTTCTAAGTATAGCCAGATGATTTCTCAATTTAGGAAAAAAAACATTGTGACAGGACCTAGATCAATAAATTTTAGCATTCACCTCCACCTTGACTCCTTGTCCCCAAATGTATTATTACTTACTTTATTTTATCTTGTATCTGGCTTCCTTTAGAACATAAGACCATACATTCATTAAAAAATAAAAAAACTGGGAATCAAAGGGGCAGTCTCCTAATGGCAATCAGCTCTCATTTCAGACTTCTTTCCCCAAAACCAATCTCTCTCTCTCTCTCTCTCTCTCTCTCTCTCTCTCTCTCTCTCTCTCTCTCTCTCTCTCTCTCTCTCTGGATATATATATATATATCCCAAGCATCGTTACTTTGTTGTCAAAGTTTCGCAACAAACTTTTTGAGATACTTAGTTAATGGCTAATTTCTTTTATGGAGACAACACTTTTTTGTATTTTTACAAAAAAGATATGAAGTACACAGTACTGTCATAATCATCCAAAGCCTTAAGTACATATTCATCTTAGGATGGTACCATATACTAATCATCTCAGAATCAAATATACATAAAGAGAGTAAAAACTACAAGTAACTCTTTGTGTTCTAGTAACTAATGAGTTTTAAGAATTCATTTTAAGTCAGATTACAGTGTTACATGGAACCTACCAATTTTGAATCTATTTTGGCATCTAGCCTTGCATTTCGGATTAAGTTCACAATCCATCGCTCAGCTTCTTCAGGTGTCATATTTAATTTATCTGCCAACATGCTGAAGAAAGAGAAATAAAAATATAGTATCTAATTCTTATTTTGATTTTTGTACTACTTCCTGAGTTGGAATCATAGTGATTTATGCTGAACAGCTAAATACTCTATTTCACAATTCCTACATTGTTGCCAGTTTGGTTTTGAATCCTGACCCAACATCAACCAGAGAAGATGGAAACACGGAAAGGCAAAGTTCCCTTGTACCAAACTTCAGTTTCCCAGAAAATCTAAAGATTAAAACTTAAATTATACTTTTAAATATAATTTAAAATTTCTAAATGTACCATAAAGAAAAGTGATCTATCAGCTATATCTTAAAGGAGAGTTGTTATTTGTTTGCAGATCTTTAATAGGATACTTTAAAATCTACAGTAAACTATGAAAAATAAACAGCAAGGTAGTCATAAAAACAAGCAGTTATTATTTTCTAACTTAACAAGCCTATCTTGTTGACCATCCAATTTATCTTAAGGCAGTCCAATTTGGTCTATCCACATTTTTAGAGAAACCAGGTAACTTATGGATCTTATACTTAGTGAAACCAAATTAGATGTTATCCTGTAGACTATATACTTGTCACCCAGACTCCACTGGAGTTGTACAGCTAATGTAAATGTGTGTGTACACACACACATGTATTTTTTAAAAATATTCGTGAGAGGTGAAGGAATTTGTTTTAATAGAATGACCAGACAGTTTTAGCCAATAGTCAAATAACACATAACTATAACAAATCTGCTGAATATCCATCTTGCTTCTGGTGAAATAATTGCTCTAAGGAAGGTTTTGTATTAATTCAAGCAATAAAGCATTAGAAATCTCTTTCATGTGCTTTAACAGATCACTTGTTCCGAGACCTAAGAATATCAAAAGAAGGCTTTTAACTACTGGGCCAGATTTACAAAGATGTCCCTTCATGACTAAACTTATTCCAATATCTTGTTCTCTGTAATTTGAAATAGCATTTGTTGTCCTGTTAGTTGTCCCAAAGGTGCTTTTTACAGGAGGCAACTGGACTTTTTTGTTTTTCTTTGAAGACGTTTCGCTTCTCATTCAAGAAGCTTCTCCAGCTCTGACCAGACGGTGGGCAATGGAAGGATTTATATTCCTTGCAGACATGACCAGCTGTCTGCAAGGAATATAAATCCTTCCATTCCCCACCATGTGGTCAGAGCTGGAGAAGCTTCTTGGATGAGAAGCGAAATGTCTTAAAAAAAAAAAAACAAAAAACAACAACAAGAAAGTCCAGTTGCCTCCTGTAAAAGCATCTTTGAGACAACCATGACCTGGATGATTGAGAATCTCCATAGACATCCTGTTAACATACTTTATGCAGATGACATTTCTGTGGCTTTCTAACAAATTCTTAGCATTTTATTTAGTTTTCTATTAATTTGAGAATTATAAAGGTTATTTTTGTAAGCTTCCAGCTTATCTGAAACATGGCCAATAGGCAATACTAGAATCTCTACTTTAATAGTTTCCCCAGTGCAATCTCTATCTACCTTCAATTCAAGTGTTACATATTGCCTTTCTGGCTATCTTAAAATACTTCAGCTTACTAAATCTGTAATCTTGTTTTTTTTCTTCCTTGGTATGAGAACATAACTGGCTCCAAATGACCCAACTGGCTTTATGCCTAAGACAGGACAAACATTCAAGGTCTTCAGATTCTAGTGTGGTGTCTTTAACCAACACAGCAAATTAAATCTCTTAGTTCAATTCAGTGCAGAATGCACTAGTGATCACAAAATGACACATTTGGTCTTAAGTTATACAAAATCATCAGCCTCCCCAGTTTTTGCACATGCTACATTTAAGCCATTATATTCACTTATGTATGAGTAAGTTATCCTTGTCCATATACTTTCTGGACAAAAGATAGCATAGACCAGGATTAAGTAATCTGGTGCTTGTCATGTTTTGGGCATCAGCTCGGAGCAATCCAGCCAACAAGGTTATGTAAAAGGTTTGTGTGTGTAGTCCAAACTGTTTCTGGAATATCAAACTGCCCTCCCATAAAAATAATCACAGTGTTGTCTGTGACAATCACAACTCAAAAGAAATGCTTCAGGGACTGTAGCATCTACTGACCTTACGTATATACTTTCATTATAATTATGATACTTATGTTCAAAGAATGTCTTTGCTTTCACAATTTTCTCTTTTATACAGGAATGCAGAATTCCACAATATTTGGTACCTGAGGGAAAATGCTCTATTTCTGCCAGATAGTAATAAGCTATGTGGAATTTAAAGTTTAGATCACATATAAAACACAAATTATATTTTTTTAATCTACAATCATTTGATTATTTGAGTATACCTATTTTTCCTTTTTGATAGTTCAGCTACTAATTAAGTATCTCCGCAATATTTATCTGATATTTATCTGATGTTAGAAATTAACATTTCTAATGTACTTCACATTTCCTTACTTTATGCTGATACATTGGTGGATCCGACAGAAAGTCTCAAACACAAAGAGTCGTGCGTTCTCAATGAAGTCTTCAAGACAAGCCACCAAAAAGAAGTCATTCACAAGAACCTGTTAAGACATGAGCAGAGCAATGGGGGAAACCAAGATTATATGGATTAGTTGCAAGCAAGTAATTCCTTTAAATGACAATGTCCCTCCAAGATGCAAAACCCAAAACTTAAAATGAATTCTATAGGGTAATTAAACCATATTGTAGCATATTCTCCTTGACTTCTGATAAAGGATTGTAAGCACTATGCTACTGAGCTTCAGAGATATCTATTCACATAGTTTTGGATAAAGCAATTTAACATTGTAAACATACTGCATTAACCTCAACTTTAAATAAAGACAGCTACCTGACTTGGTTTCAGAATTTAACCACTTAAAACTTTGTGCTCTTTTTTTACAGGATAAATTTTGTAAATCCTTTTTTAAAATCCCCCATTTCAATGACCTCAAATTGTTACTGCTGTTTGTCATTTTCCACAACTCTTCAAATATGTATCTACATCCAAAGAAAATATAATTAGGGTATATTTACTGGCTTTTAAATGTTAAAATAATTTTTAAAAGGTTCTTACCAATTCACATTCTCTCAGCTTTTTTTGAGCTCCATCAAAGTCAACATTCACATACAAACATTCTACAAATTCAGTTATTGGATCCTTGTAGGTGTAAGATTCCTGTACATTTTAAGAGTAGTTGTACAATATAGTAAGTACATATGTAAATACTCAATGCCCATATGATTTATAGCAACAGAAGTCAGAGCAAAGCAAGTAAATCAGTTTTAAAGTACTGCTAAAGTAAAATGGCCATTTAAAAAATGACCTTAAATATGAATCATTGTCCTTATAAACATTTATAGTGAGGTTTGCTATAAATTCGTAACACAAAAAGGCTTGCATTGTGCTCTTTAAATTATACACCTCTCAATTAAGATCACACATTTCTTTTTCAAATATATTGTTTATTCATTATTTCAATTATTTCTTTGGTTGCCTATTCATGATTCTGGACAGCTGACAATGTTATCTTTATAATGAATTTAACTGTTCAAATCTGGTAACTTCATGGACTTTTTTTCTAAGTATGTTTCCTGGAAACCATACCTAAGTGGTTTTCAATGCCTTGTTCCATGATTTTTTTATATTGTTGTATAAGTAAGTAAGTAAGTAAGTAAGTAAGTAAATAAAATGATTATTTTGCAGTGGTTTTCCATACTAACATCACTTACCTAGCTTCTAAATATTTAAAGAATGGTTTGGTATCAATAGCAAGAGAACATGCTGTGTTCAACTTAGATAGGAAAAAAAGATCTCTACTTTTGTTTTCTGTTTTTGTACCGTTACTTGTTTTGAAATTTGCAAACCATCCAGAGTCATTGCAATGTATTAATTCTTCTTCATCATTATCATCATCCATCATCATCTAGTATTTCTTACTATAAAAATATGGCACATTAATCTTTTGTGACCTAATGTCCCCTCTCGATGTATTTGATCACAATACCCATCATTTACCATGCAGCACATCTATAAACATTTGTAGGAATGACAGGAATTATATGGATATATATCTGGAGGTAATGGTCAACCAGTTGGTGCTAGGTGAATGTAAACTGAAACAAATCATGATAACATAAGACAGGGCTAATTTAACTGAATTAAGGCAGAGGTGTTCCTCTTAGGACAGGAGTAGGCAACCTCGGCTCTTTTATGACTCATGAACTTCAACTCCCAGAATTCCTGAGTCAGCTGACTCAGGAACACATTAAATGGCTCCTTTGGCTTCCACCTTTTAGTTCACCTGTCTAAAATGTATGCACCTAAATGCATTTTTAAAGGGCATGCATCAATGAAAAATCAGTAAAATTAATGCATTATCTTTAATACAAATGTTGTAAATGTAGAGGTCCCTTTGATTAAAACTACACTGAAGAAGACTTTTTATTTGCCTATAGCACAGAAAACCCAAATTTTATTTTTTGTTAAGGTAACTTAGAACAAATCTTGACCAACCCACAATAATTGTAAAAATGTACATATTCCTTACCTGCTGAATAACCTTGACTAAGTCTTTCAATACCTGCCTTCTTTTTCTAACATCTTTGTTTGTTATCACAGCTGTAGTCAGGTATCGAAGAATATGTGGGCACATTGTCTGAATTGCATTAATATATCTGAAAAAACAAAGTATTAGAGAATGCAATTATTCATTATGAACCCAGAAAAATCCCAACATTTATTTACATATTTATGGTAGCCAAAGGCTATTTAGAGATTAAATAAGCAAGCACTGAGCAGACATATTGAGTCTCTGAAACAATTTTTTTAAAGTAATGATCAGAAAATTGTACTTCAAATCCACCTTAAAACTTTTTATGGACCTAAAGATGTATCCATGGTAAAATAATTAAAATGGAGCACACATAACAGTACTGGGACAATTTTAAAGAAAGTTGCATTTCCATTCAAAACCCTACAAAAAAGCCTACAAAGTGTGCACTAGTTTTAATAACGAATTATGCCAATGAATTATGGCAGAAAATATGAGCTCAGTGCCATTGTGCAAAACAAAGTTACAGATAGAAGAATGACTCAAATATTTCCATACAATAATAATAATTTACTATAACTATCTGGAAGGCAGTAACTGAGTATGTTTCAATCTAGAAATGAAATCATACATATTGTTTGGATATAATGGCCACAACTTATGATGAATCATATGCCCTTGGAACAGTGCAATGGCAGTGAATCAGTGCATTACCTCATGAAACACTTACATCACTACCCAATTTCAATGAAATTGATAGCCTGAGTTCCTTAAAATCATTGATAGCTTTAAATGTAATAGTTTCAGTAACCAAAGCAGAGGAGAAATGATCTTCTGTGTTTACACCAGATGCTACTAAAAGGTTTTTCACCTGCAATATTTCTTTACTGATCCCTACATCACATTATTGCAAAAAGCTTTAAGTTAAAAGATAAAGATCAATTGCTAATTCCATCTATTTTTAAAAGAAGTGTCCATGAAATGCTTTGTTAACAGCTTTCAAAGTTGGCATAGATTTAACCAATTTTGCTCATCAACAAAGAACTGTTTCTTGACAAAAGGCATTCAAATATGTATTCAGCATGAACCTACATATATTTACTAATATTCTATGAGCCAGTGTTCCTTACTAATATTAGTAGCAGCAATAATAGTTAAGTGTCCCTTACTATGGAACTACTTTTATAACTATTAGTACAGTTTCTTGATATGCTAAGCAATAATTAAGTTTGCTTTGTTTTGGCGTAGTCTGTTGTATAAACTCAATCCTTCTGACATACTCAAGAGAACAAATCGTTTTATAAAATTGCTGTTGACAACCCTGTGGCCCCAAATTGAATTTTGTGCATCTCTTGGAAGTCCCCTGGGGTTGCTATTACTAAAAATCCTCTGGTAAGAGACATTAAATATATCTATAACCTATGCTAAACTAATGATGCAATTTTTTAAAAATAAAAAAGCTACTCTCCTCTTAAAAAAATAATCATGGCCACAGGCTTATAGAAAACGTAAAAATGATTCAGAAATAGCTTTTTGGAATTGCCCAACATAGTACATATCTGCTAGTCATTAAACTTTTTTCAGGGCTTCTAAAAGAGCCTGAAAAAAATATGGCTAGTTTAAGAGTTGTATTAAGAGTCACCGCCTTTACAGCATCATCATCATCAACAGCTTTTTCAAGGTTGCCCAGAAGCCAGAAAAAAGATGGGCTGCTTTATAAATAGCAGAGAGGGGCTGTGTTCATGTAAGTGCGTGTAAATTATTTTTAAAATATGCATATCTTATAGCACCTTTTACTGCAAGAATATACCATAATCAAGTCAAATGTTGTAAGTGCACATTCTTCTTTACATGCTCCCCAATGCCTGATGTTCTCCAGATGAATTGGATTACAACTTTCAGAATCCTCAACAAGCATGAACACTGGTTACTCTATAACATTTTGAACTGAACTTCAGACTTGAGAACTAAATTTATTGAAAATTATTTAGCCAAATACTTTTTTCCTGCATGATCTAAACCAGAGGTCCCCAACCTTTTGGGCACCAGGGATCAGTTCCATGGAGAGAGGTTTTTCCATTGACTAGAGGATGCATGGTTTTTGTGTGCTGCCTGCATCCCGCAGATGGGGCTTTGCTTGTTTGTGCGGACCGGTTTTTGGCATGCCGCAGCCTGGTAGTGGTCCATGGACCAGGGGTTGGGGACCCCTGATCTAGACAATCCCGAGAAAGATACAGTAACTCTTAAATATTCTGATTAAATCTTTTAATATGCTCAGGTGTGGAATAACTTCTATATCCATGTTGTCTGTAAGTTCAATGCAACTCACTGAGGCTGATATAGGAAGAGATCGATGATGTTATCTCTGCCTTTAATATGGTTGAAGAAAACAAAGAGGGACCAGTGAATTAGCCATGTTCTCTGCTGAAGAGCCTGGAGAGGAGAGCTGACGGACTGAAAAAGAGATTTCCAAAATTAGAATTATTTAACTACTAAAGCGTGTTGTGTTTTGAGATCTGGAAGCTAAGGACTCAATTTTTTTTTCTTAAGACAGAGTATTCAGTTGCTGTTCTTAACAGTTCCCTGCGTCTGATCCCATGCTGTTCAGGAGTGTACTCCAATGCTCCAGAAAAGCTGCTCTGGGAGCAACAAGATAGTTGTCAGGCACAAGCAGCCAGAACCACCCATGAAGAGCCTGAGGCTATAACTTTATTGCTCATCACCCATGTTACAAGACTCTCACCAAATTGTTTGCCTTCCCCGGGAACACCAGATAAGGCTTCATGGATTTTGGAGGAGATCGTGCTCAATGACTCCAAACTAGGACCTCTTTTGACCCCTCCCTCTTCCACATCGGTGCAGAGAAGACAAAGGAGTAAAGAGCAGCTTTTTTTTTACCACCAATTAAAGTTTTAGCTTCTTTCTTCCTCCATTTCAAATTATGATAGAAAGACATCACAATCTTAAATTCATTTCACTAAGATGCCTAAAACAGACTAGTTGTACAACTTGCTATCTACCTATGGCACAAAGCAATTGAATGGCAAATTATTTTTCTGCAGCTTATTCCCACAGCTGCAGTACCAAGCAATATGTTCCAATTGAAGAAAATGCAAGCAACAAATTGATTTATGTTTCACCTTTAATGTTAAAATTGTGACAAAAAGCAAGTTATGAACATTGCTGCAAGTTAAAATTCTTTTGTTCACGTACTATATACTCCTCATTGTAAGGACAGACTATTGCTGCTTTACTTTCCCTACTCTGCATTATGCAACAAAACCAGCACAGGGGTGTCTACCTATTTCCTGGCAAGTAAGGACGTAGTCTCTTCTTTCCACCATAGAGTTCCTTTTGGTGGGACCAAGGAAAAGAGACTCCGGAATATCATCCCCCTGAGATTACACTTCTTCTGACCCTGCTGACCTTTCACAAAGCATTAAAAACTTGGCTTTGCCTTACAGGCAGAGGTTCTGGCAGTATATGAGAGCACATTCTATGGCTGAATTAAATGTAACATGTTATAAATGTTCCTGGCTGCTATATTATGCTATTGATGTTTTTAATATTTTGATTGTTTTTAATGTTTTTATTTTTTGTTAGATGCCCAGAGTCATGTATACGAGATGTGCAGCCATGTAATTTATAAAATAAACCAATACCAAGTAGACATTGCAAGAGCCCTTTTTCCCATTAGTTTATTAAGGGCAGGAGTGAACAAGTCATAAGTGACTTTGCATGACTCCATTTGTAGGTCTCTAACATAAGATTGTGCTGCTGAAATTTGGTGATAAAATGGCAGATTTTACACGGTGTACTTTTGAGTAGCTCCCACATCAGCAAAAACATTAACGTTTGAAATGGGAGATGCCTCTGGAAGCCAAACAGCATCCATTTTCACCTTTAACATATGTCTTCTGCTCCCAGAAGTGCTTAATTTCAGGCTGTTTTGGTTTGTTTCTCTGTAAGTTTGTTTTTTTTTAAAAGAGGGTTTGTCAAGAACACTGAGAAATTTTCCAGAAATGTGTTAGAGGTTGTATCAGCATCCTCAGTGCCAAGAAAAAATCAATAACATCTCTCTGCATTCTGTCATTGGTGAGGTATAGCAAAGATAATGATTCAAATATTAGATTTCTGGTGCTAATGCCTGGGCTATTTGCAGTACATACAGATGGTCAGCTTGGATGAAACAAGTAGTGTGCCAGAGTGCAGAGAGATACAGAATACACTACTAGGGCTAGTACTGTCCTCAGGGACATATATGGCAGGAGGAAGAGAAGAAAAATTTATGAGGGCTTGGCTGCAGTGCTGAAACCAATTCAAAAATTTTAGTGAAGTGCAATTATGTGATTACAAAACAAACCTGGAATTCATATAAAAGCATATACCATACGTAGCTACAATTAATAATTAAAAAGATAGGTTGGTAAAGACAACAAAGTTCAGCTGTTATCTTCAAAAATGTATATTTGGAAATATCTACCAAAAATAGCCCACATCCTTGATTTAAACTAAAATAACTTTGTATTCAAAGTTCCTAGGCATTAACTTTAGTTTTTTTTAAAAAGGGGGGAAATGTTCCATTTTAAAGAAGTGTTTTATTCTACCACCTTGAAAAATATATATTTATAGCTTGTTGATGGACCTGAAGTTTTAAGAGGAAATTTAAGATCTATTCTTTTTGCTTAACATGCTCCAAAAGGAATAGAAGGCAACCATGAAATATGTTCTGATTTATAATCAGATTATAATTTGTAATTTATTCTGAAAGTGTGAAAGGATAATATGTTAAAGATAAAATATATTTTATCCTGTTCCTATTCTTTATTCTGTATGATTTACTAATTATACTTGCTCTTTGCCTGTTCAACTCTAAAATACTTGTCTATTTTGAAGGATTCAACTGAGTTTATATATAGTTAATATATATTATAATCTCTTTTCTGGCACTATCTTCTATTTCCACCTATAACAGCAGTTTATTACCTATACAACTCATATGGGTATGCTAAGTAAATAAAAAAAATTACAATACTGCTCCAAGTACGAAAGCAATATGGGAACAGAAAGCATTATTATGAATACTTCTTTTACACTTTTGGACCCTCCTGGTAACTAGCTACTTGAGCTAGTCCTGAAATTCTGAAAGCAGAATTCCAACCTTCTTTCAGCTAAGAGTGGGCCATCAATAATTAACTGACTGAGCTCATTTTCCAGGCATGCAAAAACCTGAAAACATTCTCTGAAAAAGACTTTGAAGAGCATAGTCACAAAAATATATCTGAGGGAAACATGGGTTGGTATTAAATATGTCAACATCCAGTAGGTGTCTTCCCCCACCTTTGTTATGTGGTGAAGCAAACAAAAACAAACTCACACTATTATCAATTGTCTCTTTCAACCTTGTAAGGTCTTCCATGGCAGCATCCCAGTCCTGCATCAGAATTCCAGATGCCAGCTTTCCCCAGAGTGAGCTCAAAGCATTTCTATCTGTTGATGGAACCTGTTTTAAATAAGTGAATCCAATTACAATAACCACAATAATTTAATATTTCTCTAGGTCAAACATTCTGATTAGAGACTTGCTGGCACCAGCAGAGAGAGAATATGCCATCGACATACTTGCTCCACAATTTGGGGAAAATGGGCTGTGTTTCATTTAGCAAATCAGTTTTGATTTTCAAGGAAACAATCAGCAGTAGGCATTTCCAAGGAGATTCAGCTGGAGATTAAAACAACAGGAAAGCCTGGAGAATTGGCAACCACAGCTTCTGCACAGGATTTTCAATTCAAGCAATAATGATCTTTTCATTAACAATACTTCAGTTTAGTTTGGGGTTTCGCGCAGTAATTTAAAAGGGTTTAAAGCTTAACTAGTAAAACCTCAACTCTACTGAAAATATTTCCTAATCAGAATGAAGAAAATCTAGACAGGAAAACAGGCCGCTAACTATTTAACTGATTGGATCATTATAAATTTTCAACCAAGATGTAATATAATGGCACTTGTAATATTCTACTTATGTTTCTCATTTTGAATAAAGATAACAGAGTTTAATGCAGCATCATTCAGAAAGTAAGTACACTTTGATCCTTGTAAGTACACATTTCTGATCAATTACATTTTCTCTAACTTTTTTAAAAAAGTGCTGGAAAAAAGCATGCAACTTCCATGTTAGACTATAAATAACATCATGTCTTAGAATGAAGAAATGCATATAAAATTTGAGTTTACTAGAACATTACTAATTCAAATAATACTGATGTGAAATAATACAGTAAAAAAGAAAAAGCACTATCCAATGCTTAAACCTCTATTCTAAGCAGTATTTTTTCATAAACTTTGATATTCAAGCAAAAACAGTTAAATCTTTCTTCAACAGACTAAATATTGTATCCGGACATAAAAAAAATTGATACAGATCGACTTCAGAAATTTTGTAATAGATGTCCTTTAGTGGAATCATCTACTAGGCGAATCATCTGTCCATCCATGTTTAAATGCGTGTACATAATGCTATTTTCCCCGCTATAAGATTAAGGTAAAGGTAAAGGTTCCCCCGCACATGCGTGCTAGTCGTTTCCGACTCTAGGGGCCGGTGCTCATCTCCGTTTCAAAGCCGAAGAGCCAGCGCTTGTCCAAGGACGTCTCCGTGGTCATGTGGCCGGCATGACTAGACGCCAAAGGCGCACGGAACGCTGTTACCTTCCCACCGGAGTGGTCCCTATTTTTCTACTTGCATTTTTACGTGCTTTCGAACTGCTTACAAGATCTTTAATGACAAATTTTGCTGTTTTGACATACCTCCATATAGCATTATTTGGCACTGCACACAGCCTGTTTTACGACAGGTTATGCAAGATTAGTTTTAATATCTGGATTTTCCACACACACACACACACACACACACTCCACTACAGGAGTTAAATGATTTCCAAAACACTCAAACAAATTATCAACAGCAACTGCTAAACTCAGTGGTACTCTTTATTAATCTCACTTTATCTATAAACAACTGTGCTGCCCCACTCATTCACATACAAAGGTAACTGTGGTTTAGTGAGTTTATTAATATTCCCCAGCAATTCCCTTCACCAAAAATCCCAGCACTGTCCCCATTAAGTCCAGCCATGAACACGAGGAGACCAATGTTAGTCCACAGAGCAATGGCCAGAGACTCCACAAAGCACTGGAAAGTTTCTCAAACAAAATAAATCCATCAGGCAAACTTAAATCCACAAGAAAGCTGACAAGGCAAAAAAAAATCCAGCATTTCCAAGGCAGGATTCAAGTCAAAACACAGTGGGGGCACACAGGACAATGGGAAGATGATGCCGGCAGCAGGTGTTCCCTTAGATAGTCCGGGCAACCGGAAGCCAATGTAGCTCACAGAGAAGAGGTGTTACACGGGAATATCGGGAAGCTCCCATCAAAACTCCCATTAAAACAATAGGTCATACAGTAAACCTTTGGATCTTTTTGTGTACTGTGCCCATTACTATTAAACACCCATTAAATATCCAAAGATGTTATTTGCATTATTAACACCATTTTCATCTATTAAGGTCATTTCCGTACATATAACAGAAATTGAAATAAATCTTCCACATTATTTCCAATACGAGTTTTATCAGTTAATTGTAGGCAGTTATGAACAGAAACTTGTTGAATCCAAAGTCTGCTAAAACTAAGATCCAATAAACTTGAGTTTACTGTCCTAGAAAAGTAAACAAATGAAAACCAGAAATAAATCAATAAATCAATAACCCACATTCATAAATCCCCACTAAAAAGATGGACACCTATGTTTTTAGTTTTCTTCATATTAAAAATCATAGTTATTTGCAAGTCAGGAAGTTGGCATTTCTGAGATGGGCGGGGGGCATGGACACTGCTAGGAGTAGATAGGTCCCTCTAGGAAAGGAGGAACATCACCACAGGTATTGCCATGTTATTTAAACCAAATTTTGTTATACATACTATCACAGAACAAAATGTATCAAACAATCTACAGAGATATTCCTGAAGAACAGATATAATAAGCACACACAACTGAACTTTATTTCTTGTTTGCATAATTGCTTAGAGCAGACATGTCAAACACAAGGCCCGGGGGCCGGATCCGGCCCGCAAAGTGGTTTCATGCGGCCCGCGAAGCCATCCTGGAAACAGTGCCTTGGCCCTGGCCTAGAGACCCTCCTTCTGCCAGAGACCCTCAAATCTGTCCCACTCCTGCCCAGGCCCCCATAGGCACCCTTGATGCGAACGATGTAGAGCTGGCCATGCCCACCCAGTAGGCCATACGTACTCTAGCCACGCCCACCCAGTAGACCACGCCCACCCTGGCCATAACCACCAGGCCCCCTGAGGGTAACCGCAATGCTGATGCGGCCCTCAATGAAATTGAGTTTGACACCCCTGGCTTAGAGTCTGAGCAGTTCAACATGATGATACTGCAATCACACAATCCCAGGAAAAAATGCAATCTGCTTTAAAAAGTTAGCTCTATGTTCTCTGAAAACCTTTGTGGAACCAAATGCGAACATGCACAACCCTTAGGTATATGTATTTGGTAAGCAACTCATACTGATATCAGCCATCAAGTCAGTGCTGACTTTTAACTATAACAAGACAATTTTAAAATAACCATCAAATTTCCTAAAGCTTAAAATTTTAGGCAGTTAACTATAGAAATTGTTCTATTTAAAGCAAATGTAGTATTTCTGTTCAGGCAAGTCAGAAATACAAAATTTCCAGACTGCTCTTAAGAATTAAACATGCAGACCTGAAGATATTTTTATGGTTCTCAGAAGCTAAAAGTTGCAAACATTTGACAAACTTTACTGATGCTAACTGTACTTTTGAGCGTTTAGAAATATAAGCCACCTAAAGTTAGAAAGTGAAATAAAAACTTCTGTAATATGTAAAATGACAATATCCTCTCAAAAATAGACATTCCCATATGAATTATTTCCTAAATTAAAGTGCAGTCCATGTACAATTTAATATTATACACCCACTACTTAGAAGATCTAGTTGAAAGTTGTACCATAATTTTAAAGCATAATATAAAGATACTTACCAATACTCTAAACAAGTATAGATATTCTGATGCTGCTGTATAATTACCGCATTTATACTGGAATTTTGCGAATCTATAAAGACTATCTAGATATTCTTGCCTAAACTGTAAAACATAAAAAATAAACATCAAGAAAAGGTTAATATTTAAGTTTTAAAATTTCTTTAAAAATTTATAATTGGGTATTTTTTGTTTGTTTAGGAAATTTATGACCACCCAACTTCCTCATGGTGACTCCAGGCAGCTTACAGGAATAAAATCCCAAATACAAAGCCCAATATACAATGGCAAAACAATGACAATATCACATCACAGTGTCCTGTTACTTCAGACTGAACACAGAAACCTATTGCAAGCAGTTCCTGACTTACAATCATTTAAAGACATTTCAAAGTTTGACAAGCCTTAAAAAAAAATGACCTGCCCTTGAAATTACAACCATCACACCCCTACTGTGGTCACATGATACTAATTTGGGCACTTGACAACTGGCTTGAATTTTATTTTTTATTATTATTATTATTATTATTATTATTATTATTATTATTATTATTATTATTATTATTTATTATTATTATTATTATTATTATTATTATTATTATTATTATTATTATTATTATTATTTATTGAACTTATATACCGCCCTTCTCCCGTAGGACCCAGGGTGGTTCACAAGGCAATTAAAACAATATTAAAATACAAAAGTTAATAACAATTAAAATAGATTAAATTATCTTTAATTGAAAATCTAAAACCCCTATAACTCTGATTAAAAAACCCAATTACAATAAGTTAAAAATTAAAAATTCTCAGTCCTGGCCGGAAAGCTCAAAAAGGCAGGTCTTCAGGTCCCGGTGGAACGAACGAAAATCAGGGGCAGTCCTGAGCTCTACGGATAGCTGGTTCCAAAGGGCAGGCGCGCCCACAGAGAAGGCCCTCCCCCTGGGTGTCGCCCGCCGGCAATCCTTTGCCGCCGGCACCCTGAGAAGGCCCTCCCTGTGGGAGCGCACAGGACGAAGGGAACTTGATGCCAGCAGCAGGTGTTCCCTCAGATATCCCAGACCCAAGCCGGCAGTTACAGTGTCTTGCAGACTCAGCTAACTTCCGAAAAGCAAAGTCAATTGGGGAAGCCGGATTCATTTAACGATGTGATTTGCTTAACATCCAAATAAAATGGTCTGGTGACTTGGCTTGCTTAATAGCTACATTGCTTAGCGACTGAAATTCCAGTCCCAATTTTGGATGTACATCCAAGACTATGTGTACTGAGTTTGTATGAATGAGCTAGCCTAGATTCTCCCAAATACATTTTATGCTTTATTAAGCATGATTTTTTTACACAGAAAAATGTTCAAAATTGTTATACTTCTCTTACATTTAATATGACTAATCATCTTATTAAGCTGCACATATAGGCCACATACTGGAATACTAAAATACTAAGTATAGAAATGAGCTTTAACTATACAAAATCCAGAAAGAAACATAATTACACTTACAATCAATGAGTTATTTAGTCAGCAAAAAAGAACTTTATGAAACAACTAGGCTGGGATCTAATTTATTTTCCTTAAAATGAACAAAACATACTGACCGAGTTTTCCTGCATTAAAACTCCCAAGTCTCTTAGCTTTCCTTGTTTGGTTCAAAATGGATGAAAACAGGGCACAGTAAATTAGGGTAATAATTCAATCTGAGAATTATCCATGCTCTGTTATCGGAAGAGGGCATTTTATTTTGCTTTACCTACTTATCCTTATTTACTAATGTTTGAAGTGAATTCAAACAAGCTGTCTGTACTTTTTGCAAATTGTAGTCTTTAAAAAGTTGCCTGGAAAGTGGTTTTCCACTGAGTTTAAAGGATTTACAAGAATAATCCTGAATACCTTAAGTGAATAAATTGGATTAATGATAGAGATTTAGAAGATTATCTCTGGAATGGAAGACAGGAATTTGTTTCTTTATTTTGTATTCTGATTTTTTTTATTATTATTTTATTTCAGAATACTGATTAGTTCTACAGCCTGCACAGAAAGCAATTGTTTCAATACTTTCTAATCATAATTTGGGAGAATTTAAAAAATACGCATTATATGCCATATCAAAAATAACTTAATTTCTAAATTTAATTTTAAATTTATAACAAGTAATCACAATAGGAATATTTAATATCAGTATTAAATTTAATATTTGTTCCTTTTTTATTGAGATTCACAAGCTGCATTTACAAAACAAGACAAGTTTAACTTAGTTTTACAGATTTAATAGTAAATACATACTCCGTGCTTCTCAGCTAAGTAGTCAAATAGCACCCGACCATCCCTGTAATAAATAAAAATTAACAATGAAGCTATAATTGGCTATGATAAGAATCTTTTAAAATAAATAAGTGTTTCTAAAAGTTAATTCATTCCACACCTTTAATGGATGAGTCTATTCCTTTAAAACAAGTGTGGCCTTGCTTAACACTCAACTATGATGAACTGACCCATGCAACAAACCACAATTAATCATATTTTGACAGCATATAATCAAATTGGATTTGAAGGCAATGCATAGGGAATAGGAAAATGTTGATCCTATTTTCTATCTCCCCTGGCTTTGTTCTTAACAAAAAATCATATGCTTGTAGTGGAGAAAAAACACAATAGGAACAATCTTATTTTTAGTCTTTCCCCCTTTTTATTTTCCTGAAAGAATACTTAACGTGCATTCATCTTAGCTACTTTCCTCTTAAGGGACAAAAGAAAAATACAAGCTTATAGTTTCATTGCTTGTGTATCTTTAAATCAATCTCATAATTTAAATAAAATCTGCTGAACATTATTTCTTATTTTGTTTATAATCAGAAATATTTTAGTGATTTGGATTTTAGCCCTCCATTATTACTCTATAAAAAATTCAACCTGGTGAAAATGCCTAGTTTTCCTTGTTCCTCCTCTTTTTCTCCACAACACACTTTCAAATGGGTTGGGCTGAGAGAGATTGAATGAGCCAAAGTCACCCAGCTGGCTTTCATGCCTAAGGGAGAACCAGAATTCAATTTTCTGATTTTTAGGCCAGCACTCTAATCACTATACCAAGCTAGCTGTCTAAATTTAAATTTAATCCAAAGCTTTAAGCATATTTACTAAAAATCCTTGCTCAATTAAGTGCGACTCACTTTGCTTACTCACAGAAAAAAGATTTAACTGAAGGAAAGCAGCACATTTTGAAGCATTTCATGATTTGTGTAACAAAAGAAAACCATGTGTAGAAATACTACCTGGTGGACTGCATTTGAAGTGTGGTTTCTTTGTCTTCAAACATCTTAACAATTGGATCCATTTCTTCCTGAAGCAACTGTAACTGTGCAACTACTGTGTTTCTCTTCTCACGTAAGGCTAAATAAAAAATATAGTGGGTCATTTATTCACATTCTAATTCTAAGCATACATATATAATACTATGAATTCCATCATTCACAACTACTTTCAATTTACTAAAAATATAAACGTCTAAATTTTATAGATTATAGATGTATGTTACCATTTAACATCAAATTAGATATATTGTATACAAGCTTGATGTAACTTTATTATTTGGGCTTGGTAAAATGCAACACCTCATTTCAAGAAAAGAACTATTACTGTATTTCCTTTAGAAAAACATAATTTGAAAACTTGGTTTTCCGGGTTAATCATGAATTACCGCAATCTGAGAGACTGAGCCAAAGTTTTTTGTTTTTGTTTTTTTTAAGTTCCTTTAGTATTAGCAGAAACTGGTTGTGGTAAATCAAGGACTACCTGTACCCAATTGGAGGTACACAGAGATTATGGAAATGCAGATGAATACATAAATAAGAAAATTTGTAGAATGGAAAATTTACAGAATATTTCTTCTACACCTTTTAATTGTAAGTTTACAAGATTTTAATGAATTTTATTCATTTAACTGTGAAGACTGATTACAGATTTTGCAACAGTTCTGTTTAAAAGCAAATCACATACCCTGTGGAATATCATCAGAGTATAGATTTCTGTAGACATCCATAGCAAAGTCCACCATGTTGGTGTCATCAAGAAGATCCAGTTTTCCTTGCAGTAGTTCCTTTTCATCGTATATCTGGAAAAATAATACGTGTGAAAGAATTCCTATGTTTTCTTTTAATTTCAGGTTTCTTTAAACACACCATTCTTTAGTTTTGTAACCTTTTGTCCAATGAGTTTAACAGTGAGCCAGCTGTTATTTAGATACCATGAATCTGTTTTATAAGTTTAAAGATTTGAGACATTAAGAAGAATTTAGAAATCACATAGAGCAAATAAAAATATATTAATTTAACACTGGATCTAGCCAGTTTTCTTTATTTAATTTTTATTATTTCAATTTATATGGCTGCTCATCTCAGGTTCATCACTCTAGGCCAGGGGTGGGCAACCTCGGCTCTTTTATGACTCGTGGACTTCAACTCCCAGAATTCCTGAGCCAGCAATGTTACAAGCATAGCTGGCTCAGGAATTCTGGGAATTGAAGTCCACGAGTCATAAAAGAGCCGAGGTTGCCGACCCCTGTTCTTGGCAGTATCCATAGCTGTTGCTTTTGCCAGAATGCTGAAAGCAATGTTACAAGCTCTACCCCTTTGGGACAAGTATACAACACTGTGACTCAAGTAAAAAAGAAACAGGGCTTGTGTTGTGATGCCACAATGCTGTAGTGTTAGTTTATGTGCATCCCTATCACATTACATAAAGAAGCAACATCTGATATTAGTAAAACTAGACTCTTGACAGTTATCAAAAACCATTAGTACAGAACTCATTCTGATACCACATGCAATTACTAGCTGGCATGATTTGCAAAATTCTCTAATCTTATTTATAAAATCAAGAAACCTGAGCAATTAACTTCATGCTTTCAGTTTAACTCACTAGTTTCAAGTCATCCATTATGATTGTTATCAAAAGAATTATTTTCAAAATTATTATTATTATGTAGAGCAAGTCCCCTCACTTCATCATGCTTGATATTTTATCTTTTTAAAATAGATTTTATTGTACAATTTCTTTGATAGTTGTGAACCTTCCTGAATTGTTGAAATGGTATATAAATTTAATATATTACCATATCACATGTAATCTATACAGTTTCAATTAAACATATAGGATATAAGTTGTATCCAAAAACAAGTACTAATCATATTTTGGTGGACAAATTTAGGGAATATTACAATTTATTAGGGACGCGGTGGCTCAGTGGGTTAGGACGCTGAGCTTGTCGATCAGAAGGTCGGCAGTTTGGCGGGTCGAATCCCGAGTGCCGCGTAGCAGAGTGAGCGCCTGTTACTCGTCCCAGCTTCTGCCAACCTAGCAGTTCGAAAGCATGTAAAAATGCAACTAGAAAAATAGGGACTACTACGGTGGGAAGGTAACAGCGTTCCGTGCACCTTTGGCGTCTAGTCATGCCGGTCACATGACCACAGAGACGTCCTCGGACAAGAGCTGGCTCTTCGGCTTTGAAACAGAGATGAGCATCGGCCGCTAGAGTTGGAAACGACTAGCACACATGTGCGGGGGAACCTTTACCTTTTACAATTTATTAGTGTATATCAGGGGTGTCAAACTGCCGGCCCGCGGGCCGGAGCGTCACGGAGAAACCGCGCCCATCCCATTTTCGGCAATGGGAAAAATTTCCGATACGTCGTGCGACGTCACGTGACGTCGCGAGTTTGACATGCCTGGTGTATACTGTCCTTATATTAGCTCTCAGACTAAAGAAAGCAAGCTGTCATGGCCTCACATTGGAAATTCACAACTCCAGGGGAAAGAGCTACCGTATTTTCCGACGTATAAGACGACTTTTTAACCCATGAAAATCTTCTCAAAAGTCAGGGGTTGTCTTATACGCCGGGTGCTGAAACTTTAGGGACAGGGCTGGCTGGAAAACCTGGAGCGGATCTCCCATTTAGTCTGTGCAGGGAAAGCGGGACCAATTGGAGAAGAAGCTGCAGTCTGTGATTTTTTACAGGCTGGGGTCTGGGCTTCTTTCCCTCTAAAGTTGAAGAGCAGCTGTCTGCTCTATCCCAACTTGAAAGGCAGGTGGGGAATGTAGCAGTCAGAGCAGATGCTTAGCTCTAAGGACACATTTGACTCAGGAACTGGGCGGGCTGGCTGGAAAACCTGTAGCGGATCTCACATTTGGTCTTTTTTTAAAAAAATCCCATTTATATCCCACCCTTCTCCAAAGACTCAGGGCGGTTTACAATTTAAAGCACAAATCAATGTGCTTAGCAATAGCCTTCATTCTATGTATATGTCTGCTTATTAGGGCTTTCACCCCCCCCCCCCACCCAGCAGCATTATTACAAAGTCAGCTTATTGCTCCCAACAATCTGGGTCCTCATTTTACCTACCTCGGAAGGATGGAAAGCTGAGTCAACCTTGAGCCTGGTGGGATGCGAACCTGCACTAATTGCAGGCAGCTGGTGTTACTTAAGGTTCTGCGCAGGGAAAGCTTTAGAGTGAATTAGGAAAAGTGAAAAAGTGAATTAGGAAAATAGGGAACGGTTGCTGGAATTGGGTATGTGTAGCTTAACGAAGAGAAGGGTGAGGGGTGACATGATAGCAGTGATCCAATATCTCAGGGGCTGCCACAAAGAAGAGGGAGCCAAGCTATTCTCCAAAGCACCTGAAAGCAGGACAAGAAGCAATGGATGGAAACTAGTCAAGGAGAGAAGCAACCTAGAACTAAGGAGAAACTTCCTGACAGTTAGAACAATTAACCAGTGGAACAAGCTGCCTCCAGAAGTGGTGAATGCTCCAACACTGGAAGTTTTTAAGAGACTGGCCAGCCACTTGTCTGAAATGGTATAGGGTTTCCTGCCTGAGCAGGGGTTGGACTAGATGACCTCCAAGGTCCCTTCCAACTTATTATTATTATTGTTGTTGTTGTTGTTTAATCCATTTGCACTGTTTTATGTTTACATGTTTGATGACAAACAGCCTTATGTTTATAAGTGACAGTTTTCCTACTAAGTACCTGCATGTCATAAGCATTTGAATTAAAATTACCATATTAAAATCAAATCTGATGTTTTTTAATTTTTATTTGATGTGCGTTGGAAGAGGGGTAGTCTTATACGGCAAGTATAGCCCAAACCCTATAATTTAACAGGAAATGTAGGGAGTCGTCTTATATGCCCAGTCGTCTTATACGCCAGAAAATACGGTATTTCATTACATATGGCATGGGTCCGGAGTACCTTAGGGAGCACCTGCTGCCGGCATCAACTTCCCTCCGCCCTGTGCGTTCCCACAGAGAGGGCCTCCTCAGGGTGCCACCGATCAGAGAATGTCGATTGGTGGCCCCCAGGGGGAGGTCCTTCTCTGTGGGCGCCCCGGAGCTATGGAATCGGCTGCCGGTTGAGCTCCAGATGGCGCCCGACCTTCGCTCCTTCCGTCGCGATCTGAAGACACTCTTATTTGAACAAGCCGGCCTGGCCTGATGGGGGATGGGTTGGGTTTTATGGTCATTTTTAATATTTGCATTTATTGTTTTTAGTCGGGCATATGTTTAATTTTCTTTTAACTTTTGTATTTTTGTATTTTTTATATATTTGCCCTGTTCACCGCCCTGAGTCCTTCGGGAGAAGGGCGGTATATAAATAAAATAAAATTAAATTAAATTAAATATTCTTGTGGTTAAACAATGCCTAAACCTGTAAGCATTATAGGAAAACTTTTTTGCAGTGATTCACAAGTAATTTCATACGTAGTTCTGATTCTAAATTTTTATATTTGTCTTTACATTAAATTTACACATAGATGTATCAATACAAAAAAAGCAGCTGATAGCATATTCTATTAACAATAAAACAACATACTTTAATAACTCAGAATGAAACATGCATTAGATTTTGTATTTAAGTGACATATCACATGAATCTTTGATAAAAGTCTTAACTGAGAAGGATGGAAATTCAGTCACTTTAATTTGATTGGTAGCCTGGTGGTTTTAGTGTTCTAAGATTTGTATAGTTATTACTGTACTGTAATAATTGCAAATCCATTATAACATACTGAATTAAGAAACTACAATAATAGGATGGCAATATTTCAGCTCCAATTCCCCAGAAATGAGCATGCTTGGGCACAAACACAGCACCTGGCCCTAACCTTTTAGAGCAGCCATGTCTTTTCCTGTGATCATGAAACATATGCTTTAAAGAGTTGCAGACATTTTATTACATTTTATACCACTTGTATTACTATATAAAGTGACAAACAAACATAATATTCCTTCCTCCTCCTATCTTCCCCACAAAAACAATGCTGTGAAGTGGATTGGGCTGAGACCAAGGTTATCCAACTGGCTTTTATGACCAAGGTGGGGCTAGAACTCATAGTATCCTGGTTTCTAACCTGAATAGTTAAGTGTCTTAACTACTAGACCAAACAGTTACTTTGGACAGTCCAAAGTATCTTTCAAGAAGAGTTTTGGATTTACTTCCAAATCTAGCATGATCTAATGATTCAAATCTTCCTATTCATAGAACAATTTCTTAACCCACTAGTCTACTGTGCCAACTACAATACTGTTGCAGAATAACACAGAATAACAGTGTTGGAAAGGACCTTGGAGGTCTCCTAGTCCAACCCCCTGCTCAAGCAGACCTATACCAGGGGTAGGCAACCTCGGTTCTTTTATGACTCATGGACTTCAACTCCCAGAATTCCTGAGCCAGCATGGCTGGCTCAGGAATTCTGGGAGTTGAAGTCCATGAGTCATAAAAGAGCCGAGGTTGCCTACCCCTGCCCTATACTATTCCAGACAAGTGGCTGTCTCCAGTCTCTTCTTAAAAGCTTCCAGCAACAGAGCACACAGCACTTTTGAAGGCAAGCTGTTCCACTGTTCTCCTTAGTTTCAGGTTGCTTCTCTGTCAAAATTCAGTCAAACCATTGTATAAAAGGCACACTAGAAACTGTGTTAATATGCTCAACTTCCCAAGAACTTCAGATTGTGGCCAGTTATTCAATAACCAAGCGATAAGTTTGTTCCAACAAAAAACACCTTACATCGCTTAAATTTACAGTATACAGCAACAGCCGTGATAAATACCTTCAGGACCACGTTTAAGGCACATGACCCAGAGGACTCTTCTCACTATGAAATTCTTTACTATTTAAGTAAAATAGGAATTTGGAATGCGGGAGTTCTTCTTCCACATTACACAGACGGAGATGATCTCAAGTCGGTCCTTTTCTAAAACTTTAAAAGCCTTATTTTTTCCATTATACAGAAATGGCTCCAAATTCAAAAGAAACCTCTTAATAACAGGTAGCGTATTGCATTAGTTTCCTGGGCACCTGTACAAGCATATCGATTGGAAGGGGAAGGGAAACAGCTGAACTTCACCCTAACGGGTTTGAGATTTCGTGGTGGTCTCCCATCCTAGTAAAGGGCATTGCATGTTGTCTTAGATCTGCCCAGTCGGCTATTTAGTACAAGTGTGGTGTTAAATCTACACACGTGGTGCGGGAAAGGTCACAGCAAGAGGGTTCGTTACCCGCGACCCTCAGATACCGCGCCCCGCATAGGGCAACTGGCTTCACTAAACCCGCGCCTCACAGAGGGCGGCCCCGCTTAGGCGGGCCTTGCCGCTTTCGATGAAGTTCCTGGGGAGATTTCGCCCCGAATCCCAGACGGTACTGGAGTGGACGGTCGCCTCACTCACCCCTTTTACGGAGAGGAACTCGAGGAGCGGAAAGACCAGATGCCGGTCCAAGAAATGCGCGATCCGGTTAGTCAGATCGTATTCCGCCATCTTGGACAGGCGGCTGAGGAAAAGGCGGGTCTAACGCACGCCGCCGCCGCCAGCACGCCTAATCTTAAGTGCGCGTGCGCTTTAGGGCGGGCCCGACGGTTCTCTACTAAGTGGATGGGTTCAGCCGGGCGGTTCTTTAGTCGTCAGCATGAGTTACGCATGCGCATAATTCATGCTTTTTTTTTTTTTTTTACGCTATGCTCCGTTGAAAACTTCAGTCCTTAAACGGGTGGACGTTTTGCTTGCAATCGCTCTCCTCTTTCCAAAGCATTGGCTTGGTAGGTTGTGGTTTGGTTTCAGGAAGTCTCTCCGTGTAAGGGTGGTGTTTCTCAACCCGTCAACTTTAAGACGTACGGACTTCAACCCCCAGAATTCTTCCAGCTAGCATATTGGTTGAGAGAATTCTGGGAGTTGAAGTCCTCATATCTTAAAGTTGCAGCGGTTGAAAACATTGATATATATATATATATATATATATAGTGTGTACTCAGGATATCTTTACCTGAACCCTAGTTTATTTGACTATGGCTCACAAATCAAAGAAATCTCAGGAACTACACAATGCAAAGATATTTAGATCAAAATATTGGTGATTGTAGTTGCAGTTGTATTTTGGTCACGGAGATGAACGCAAGTGAAACAAAATGAAAGCAAGCAAAATAAGGCCACAATGGAGATCTAAAGTCTTGGACTTAATGTAAAAATTACAAAGTTATTGCAGCTATGCTTCAAAATCCCAAGCTATATGGAGCAAATCTAAGAAGTTATTTTAGAAATTTACATGCTACCTATCTCTGCTTATCCTGGCTCCTGCCCTCCCTCCTTCTTCTGTTAATGAATTTCTTATTGGAAGATGCATTGAGAAGAAATTTATTTATTTAAAATTTTTATATACCCACTCGACTTGTACCAAATTCTGGATGGTTCACAACCAAGAGATAAAGCCACACATGTGTACAATACAAATATTTAACCCAAAATTATTAAGAGCAGATGTAGTTCCCATCTTCAAAAAAGGGGAAAAATAGATCCAGGAAACTACAGACCTATCAATACCTGGTGTTATGTATTGGGCTCATTTGTAACACCACGTGGTAAGCTGGAGCAGCTAACAGCTCTGTAGCAACCCAGACTCCAGGTCTCCAGTGAAGTGACCTCCGAGTTAATGACCACAAAGAGACAAGCCACGCTAGCGACCTCGTGCTCAGCGGATTCAGTCCCTGGGCCTCGGAGAAGCAGGATCGGAAACCACAGGAACCAGCCGAAGATAGCATGCCGAAGGTCGGAAGACTGCGAATTCGATGTCAAGCATCTAGAGGGATGGCCTTCCTACTTGTCCCAGGTAGAGAGCTACCTCCGGGCAAACCAAGTCGTGGAAGATGGGTGTGGCCCAGCCACATTCGACCTGGCCGAAAATCTTTTGCACTGACGCCAACAGAGTCAGTTTCCTACGCTGACCTCAAGAAGAAGCTGGGAGAGCATTTCCAGCCAAAGATGCCAGTAATTGCTTGGTGTTTCAAGTTTGAAGAAGCAATTGCAGCAGCCTGGCGAAACAGCGTTAGAATACATCGTGGCCTTGAGGCAGGCCGCACGCCTCTGTAAATTTTCCGACCTGGAGGAGCAACTGCGAGACCGGCCCGTCTGCAGCCTACGGAATTGAACGCTCCAGCAAAGACTTTTTGCCAGACCGAATTTAACATTCATCAAAGCCCAAGATGAAGTAATGGCAGATGAAGCCACCGGCGGTGCAGTCCAAACAGTCCAGCCTGCCAAAACAACAAAACACGAAGAAACAGTCCACCACGAGGATGCCAAACGCTAAGAGGAATCTTCGGAGGAAGAAGATCCTGAAGTTAACAAGTTTCACAAGCAACCCGACGCACAGCACCGCAGCAGCAAACAGCAAGAGAACACTTACAAGGCAGTTCTCTTACCTAGATGTAAGGGCTGCGGTGGCAACCATCAACACGTTGATTGCAGATTCCGGTCAGCCACGTGCAGGGCTTGTGGCAAAACAGGCCACATCACAACAGTTTGCAGAGCTCGCCAGAGGGACCAGCCACCCAAACACCAGTCGGAAGATCCGACCAGGAGAGGTACTGGGGCCCAGGCTCCATTTAGTGTGGGGTTTTGTAGAAGCCGTAGAAGTGTATGCCGCACTGGGGCCCGACACCCCCTCAAACCTAAGCTCAAACTGCAGGTGGAGATAGAAGGAGTCCCTTGTAAAATGGAGTTGGACTCTGGCTCTGCTGTCTCCATTATTTCCCAGGAAACCTTCAATTTCGTGTGCAGTCGCAGTAGGCAATGGGCCAAGCTAAGGCCCTCCAACATAATTTTAACTGACTTTCAAAACGCTCAAGTCAAAGTTAAAGGAGAAGCCACCTTGGCCGTAAACTTTAAGGGGTTTTATGGGTACCTGGATGTCATAGTAGTAGGGGGCCAGAGAACGAGTCTCATAGGACTCGATTGGTTTGATGCTTTAGGCATTCCAATAACTGGTATTAACCGGACACAAGCTGCAAACCTCTCATCAGTTTGTAAGGATTTTGCAGACATTTTTGATTCAGCCCTAGGAACATACACAGGCCCACCTATCTCATTCAAGCTAGATCCCAACGTAGTTCCCATTAGGATTAAACCTAGAAGAGTTCCCTTTGCTCTAAAACATAAAATTGTCTTAGAATTAGACAACCTTGTAGAACAGGACGTTTTACAACCAGTTGATGGTGGGGAGTGGGAAACTCCTATAGTCATGCCACTTAAAGCCAACGGAGGAATTAGAATATGTGCAGACTATAAATGTACACTGAACAAAGTCCTGAAGCAACATGCTTACCCTGTCCCAGTGGTGAACTACATTTTAGCCTCTTTGCAAGGGGGAATCATTTTTGCTAAATTAGATTTAGCACAGGCCTATCAGCAACTGCCGGTTGATGAGGCCACGGCTCAGATGATCGTGACTCACGGGGGATTTCAAAGTAAAGCGTTTACAATTTGGAGTTAGCGTTGCCCCAGGCATTTTTCAGGGAATCATGGAACGCACACTCAAAGGCATTCAGGGTGTGTGCCCTTATTTTGATGATGTACATATTGCTGGGAATCCTCAGAAGTGTTAGCCAGCAGGCTCATGGCTGTCTTACAGAGGCTTCAGGAAGCAGGCCTCAAATTAAAGAAGAGTAAATGTAGTATTGGGGTTCCTTCAACAGAATTTCTTGGATTTCGAATTGATGCTAACGGTATTCACCCCGCTGAATCCAAAGTGAAGGCCATTAAATTGGCTCCTAGCCTTAAAACCAAGGGAGAGCTACAGGCATTCTTGGGCCTCCTCAATTTCTACCATACTTTCCTGCCTAACAAAGCTGCATTGGCAGAGCCTCTTCACAGGCTCTTAGATAAAAAAGCTCCGTGGAAATGGACTAGCACTCATGAGAAAAGCTTCCAGGACTTAAAGGCACTGTTGTCAATCAAATCCACTGTAACTCATTTTAAGGAGTCTAAACCAGTCTGTTTAGCATGTGATGCATCTCCTTATGGGGTGGGGGCAGTCTTGAGTCATTTAGAAAAGAATGGAACACAAGTCCCCATTGCATTTTATTCAAGGACACTGTCCTATGCTGAGCGTAACTACACTCAAATTGACAAAGAGGCCCTAGCCATTGTAGCTGGAATAAAAAAATTCCATGACTATTTATATGGCAGAGACTTCATGGTCTTTACAGACCACAAACCACTGTTGGGACTTTTCACAACAGACAAACAAACCCCCCACATACTCTCCCCAAGAATGGTGAGGTGGTCTATTTTCTTATCTGCATACACATTTAAATTGATTTACAAACCTGGTAAAGAAATGGGCCATGCTGATGGCCTCAGCAGACTTCCACTGCCACTAATGGAACCAGACCCGGCCCCTGCAGCCAGAATTCTGTCCATTCAGGACCTGCCAGAATTTCCCCTCCATGCTGGGGACATAGCTGCAGAAACAGCTACAGATAGAACACTTAGTAGAGTGCTTTCATGGGTGCACACGGGGTGGTTAGATAAAAGCCCAGGCTCTGAGTTTCAGAGTTATTTTGTCAGAAGACATGAGCTATCAGCTCACAAGGGGTGCATCTTATGGGGAAACAGAGTCAAAATCCCCTCTTCACTGAGAGCCAGGGTTTTACAATCATTACATGAGGGCCATCCAGGCATTGTCAGAATGAAAGCTTTAGCAAGAAGCTACCTTTGGTGGCCTGGCCTTGACAAGGACATTGAGGCACAGGTACATGGTTGTTATACATGCCAGCAATCTAGGCCTGAGATGCCACATGCCCCAGTTCACAGGTGGGAGGAAACGCACACTCCCTGGTCTAGAATTCACATAGACTATGCTAGGCCCTTTCAGAGACAGCTCTTCCTCATAGTGGTGGACAGCCATTCCAAATGGCTGGAAGCAGGGCTTTTTTTCTCATAGAATGCCCAGAACGGAGTTCCGGCACCTTTTTTGGATGAAACCTTGTAGGGTAGGCAAGGCAGGTTGTATGACATGTGTGAGTTCCGGCACCTTTTTCTTTTACAAAAAAAGCACTGGCTGGAAGTAATCCCAGTTGCAAACATGACTACTGTTAGGACCATCCAGGTGCTGAGAAAACTCTTTGCTACACATGGGTTGCCAGATGTCTTAGTTTCAGATAATGGGGCCCAATTCACTGCTGCTGAATTTCAGGCCTTCCTAAGAGCAAATCTTATCAGACATGCAACATCTGCCCCTTTTCACCATCTTCTAATGGTCAAGCTGAACGTATAGTGAGGACCATGAAGGAATCGCTCAAACGCATCGTAACAGGTGACTGGCATCACAGACTGGCAGTTTTTTTTTACTCTGCCAGCATTCTACATCCTGCACTGCTACAGGCAAAAGTCCTGCAGAACTTCGTTGGGGGAGGTGACTGATCACTAAACTGGACAGGTTGCATCCAGATAGAGTGGCAGCAGAAGCCTCTCGACCAAAACCCCCAAGGGGGCTGCAAGTGGGCGATTGGGTCTGGGCCAGAAACTATGGACATGGGAATCTGTGAGTTCCTGGTAAAATTACCAAATCATCTGGACCCCTTTCTTACAAAGTGGGGCTGGAGGGAGGGCGAGTTGTCAGATGCCACATTGATCAAATCAGAAAACGGTTTCCAGAATGGCCACTAAGCGAGGACTGTGTCATAAGGCCCTCCCAAAGTCCCCAAGCTGGCAGCCAAGCCAGCCCATACATGGGCTCTCAAGACTCTTCCTTCTTAAGCAATGTGGAACTGAGCGTAGAGGAGGGGAGTCCAGCAGTGCAACATGGATCCCCTGAAGGAGCGAGCCAACCAGACTTTAACAACCGCTGTGCCAACTCTGCTGATCAGTCTGACTCTGGGGTGGGCCAACCTGGAGAGGCCAGCCAGAGAGCATCTAAATCCTTTGACTCAAGTGCATCAAGAGACATTGGTCTACCTGGCCCGGTGGGTAATCTGGTAGACCAGAAAGTGACTGGAACCCCAAGGCGTTCCACAAGGGCACGCAAGCCTCCTTCTTATCTAGCATATTATGTTGTAAAATAAAGGAACTATAAGTTGTACGTACTGTAACTTGTCACTGTACTGAAACAGTAGTGGAGCTACAGTTGCAAGAAAAAGTATGTGAACCCTTTGGGATTACGTGGAGTTTTGCATGAATTGGCCATAAAATGCGCTCTAAACGTCATGTAAGTCACAACAATAGAAAAACACAGTCTGATTAAAATAATACTACAGAAACATTAGCTATCATTCAGGAGGATTGCTCAACATGTACGTATAATAGTTAATTTAGAAGGAGAAAGGCACTGTCAAAGATTTTATGTTGCACAATTGTGGGACTGGCTTTTATAAGTAAGGGTCAAGTTTATCAGAAGTTAGTAGACTTATGAGTTGTTACACTTTTCAGCAGACAATTCAGCATCTTCTCTGAAAAAAGCTCAGCAATCTTTAAGCTGGGATTCAGAGGTTTTTCCAAAACCATAACTTTTAAAAATACCTTCTTACATGTGACTTGATTCATAAAATTTGTCTATATTGTAATGCTTGCCAATTATGCTTATTATGGTGCAATCCTATGTCTATTCAAAAGAAGGCCCAGTTAAATTCACTGTGGCTTATTCTCAGAGCAGATTGCAATTTTAGGGAAGTACTGTTCTTTCTTTTCTTTAATTTTTTTTTTAAATTGGAAAGTGTCAAACATCTTGTTTTAAGTCCACAATATCTTTGGCGTCTTGGGATTAGTGGTCCTGCTGAGAAAGGAAATAATTAAAGTCTCCATGGCTGCAGGAATTCTCTCTGGGAGATGGTTCTGCTCAAGGCTTTTTCCATACTCAGCAAGATTTCTTTCTGAATGGGCTTGGAGGACTATAAAAGCTTAAATCCATGACCTTCATTGGCTTCTAACAATAGAGAAGTCTGCATATGGAATTTGAATAGGACCCTGTGTGTTTATTATTTCAGAATATTTTCATTATCCAAACTGCCACTGAAGTGGACTTTAATATCTGGTAGACAAAGGTCCTTGTGTCTGTTTTGGGGAAGTATATAAAAATGGCTTGAATAGAATTAACAAAGCCATTCAAGATGTGGCTTTTTAGTCTAATGCGTACTTCACAAAATGCAAAGAATAATTTATAAGCGGGTGATCTGATTTTTGTATTTTGTTTAACACCTGGGTTTTACATTAGCAGCAAGAATGAAATTTCTTTTGGAGAGCTATTACAGACTGAAAATAGCCCTCCAGTAATTCCATGTTATCAGCCTTAAAGGCAAAGTAGCTTCTGTGGATAAATTCTGAAGCAAGATAGTATTTCTGTAAATAAATGGAAGGAATTATTAGTAGAATACTCAAGCCAAGTTGTATGTAGTCTTTTCTTCCATGAAAGGCGATTTGGACATTTTTCCATGGAAAGTGATGTAGGAAAAAATATACCTTTGGAATTTTGCCATCTCTGAGTTTTCCAACTTGCTGAACAAAATAGTTGACTCCTGCTGGGTCCCACTGACAGAATAACTAAAAAAAAGCCATATTGAGATCAAGGCATGTATACATCTATGGAAATCATATTTAAAAGCAATGAAGAAATAATGAAACCAGAAAAAGTGATCTAGTAGAGAACTTGAAAAAGTCAGTGGTTATCTAATAAAATTAAATATAACATAAAAATGTCCAGTTTAAATACCATACTTTAAGAAAGATTTGGAGAGAAAAGTTGTCTATTCACAGAAATCCTGCCAACATATGCTCAGTTGCTGGTGAAACATCTTTTGTAGAGGATTAAATCCTGTTCTGAAACCTGTCATTGTTTTCAGTCTTAGAAATGTTATGATAAATGATCTGAGCTTGAATATGACAGAAAAATTAAGATAAACAAAGCAGGTGGGCCTTAAGAAAACATGGTTTTTATTTTGGGCACATCCTTTTTTTTACATTAATCCATTTTTCTTTCTTGCATTTGCTATAAGATCCACATGTGGTCCTTGTCCTAACCAGGATAAGTATCACAGGTTTATTACACTTTGCCAGGAGCAACATGGGCTAGTGTAGCCGAAATCAGCGGGAACATATTGGCATGAATGCAAGCTGGAGAATTGGCTAAACTTCCTGAATCCCAGCTCACATATTTATTTTTGTATAGTTTTAAGAAGTTCATGAAGGTAGCCTTTAAATATTTGTATTGTTTCTTTTAAAAGAAATGGTCTCAGATTTCTCAGTTCCATTTCTGCCAATAGTTTACTGTATTATAAGACTGATCTGAGTAAATGGACAGGAGAAACTAACCCCTGTCATTGTTTGGTGCCAAATTAAGTTCATTTCTTAAAAGGTGAGGTCTTAGCAGATAGCTCTTCAGACCTAGATCTTTGGTAACTCTTTTCCTCCATCAACAGTCACTACCTAGGACAAGCAGGCAGAAGACTAGCAGAATGCATCCATGAACACCAGCTAGCAATCAGAAGACATGATGAAAGCTCGCTAATTTCAAAACACATGGACAGGCTTTTAACCATAGTTTCAACTGGGAAACCATGACCACCTTAGACCAAGCCAAGTGCAAAAATGCTAGAGTGGCACTCTGACAAATCAGTCTTCAATAGGCACATCAATATAAACCAACATCTAAAATACCAATCAAAAGAGACAATCAACAAGCCTAAAAGGGGGGGGACCAAAACACCACCCCACCAACAATCAAAACCCAACAATCATCAGGCCAACAATCAAGACGTAGATTGTCAGTTCCTAACCAAGGAACGGACAAGCATACTAACAATAAGCAGCCCAAACAAAGAACTTCTAAGACTACATTCACCAGTACTGACAAGGAAGCCACTAGAATATAAATGGACAGCAGATGCTACTCCCTAGTAACACTGATGATGTTACCTAGTTTGAATAATGAAATGCCTGCAAGAAAAAAAACTTAAGAGAGCACCAAGGATCCCTCTGTTGACATTCTTCATAAAGAGGATATAATATTGGTTTGAGGAAATGGAACAAAGGGGAGACAGTTCTGTTCATAAGTGAGAACAGTAGAGTTCTGACAAGTTTTCCAAGCTAATAGCACGATGGGATGCTAGCTGAAGAACTGAACAATGGATTGATACGGGAGAATATTTGATCTAAGTGTCTCTAGTATGCTTAGCTTATCCTATTGTAATTAAATCAAACTATTCAGTCTTGAGAAAATCTGCCTTTAAAAGTCGCAGACAAATTTTAAAAATACATATCTACAAAATGGTTTCCAAAGCATCCAAGCATGGATAAGCAATATTTTTACCAATCTTGCCTCATGAGGGGGGTTCAGGCAACCACAACATTTTTACCAGAAATTTGAGGATTGTATTCAAGTCTCCCATCCGTGCATTTAATTTTTATAATAGTATGCTAAGAGTAACCCAGTATCCTCAGATCACCTCTTGAGCATCACAATTTCCAAGAACCGAAAGCTAAATTGCCCCTTGTCCAAATCCAGCAGTTTAATCACAAGCCACAAAGGGTATGCCCACTCACACAGACACTTGGGGGGAAATCAAATCACCTAAGTAAAATGCCTACAGACAAAGTAATTCAATTTCAGTTAATGCTTGAGCAATGTTGGCTCATTTCCACAAATTCATTCCAATCGTCAAGGCTTTCAAAAACATAAAAATATTACCCAAAGAGCAGTGTTGCCAGTTTAGAAAGCTCTTTACATCTTGCTGCAGTGGCAACAGTTCTTTGGAGTCAAGGACTCTTTGCCAAAGCAATGTTCTCTTAATTCACATTATGTTTGCTGCCACACTTCTTCCTTTCTTGAAAAGGAAATCCAGGACCATGATTTCAGAGTTATGCTAGTTGTAGTGTGTGTGTGTGTGTGTGTGTGTGTGTGTGTGTGTGTGTAACAAACACAAGGCTGAGATTTTTTAAAAATATATCCTTTGAGAACTCTGATATACCTATTCCAGGGAATTATTTTGAAGAATCCAATATTTTTCCAACATTTGGGACAAATAAAAGCATATTGATAACTACCAATAGTATTGCTTATTGATGCAAGTCTAGGGGAACCATAATGTTCCTAATCGATCTTGAACAGGTAATCTTTGACTTAAAACCATTCATTTAGTGACCATTCAGACACTAGACAACGGTTGTAGTGTCTCGGGGTCATGTGACCAACTTTTGCGACCTTCTGACAAGCAAAGTCAATGTGAAAGCTAGATTCATTTAACAATTGTATTACTAACTTAATAAGCGCAGCAATTCACTTAACAACTGTGGTGTGAAAGATTATAAAATGGGGCAAAACTCATTTAACAACTATCTCACTTAGCAACAGAAATTTTGGGCTCAGTTGTAGTTGTAAGTCAAGGACTATCTGTATGTTCCCAACTTGGAAAGTCCAAATTATTGTAAAATCAATAACAAGGTTTTTGGGAGGTGTTCCTCTCATACAGGATACGAGGTAGGATGGGAAGTTGAGGTTGAACAGTTCCGCAAAAGAGAAAGTCATGATATGATAGAAATAAAAGTGCTCTGCTTCCAACCTAACCACTTATCATGCATAGTGTGATATCTTGTTTGCTATTTGATTCACCATTTCCACTGAATTTTAATAAGTTACATGCCCAGGTAAATATTGTTAGGACAACCACCTTTATTAAGATTTTTCTAGTCAAAAATATACAGCTTGGGGGGGGGTGTTGCCTACAATCCAAAATATTTGAAGTTAAAACAGACAAGATTACCTTGAAGGAATAAAAGCTGTTATGAATAAAAACCGAGGTGAAAAATAGGCACACAAATATCCATAGGGCTTTTTTTTAATCAAATATTGCCTTTGACTTAAAATGGTCTGTCTCAAAACACTAATGCCTATCAAGAGTTTTTAAATCAGAGTAAGAGTTGGAAGGGACTTTTGAAGTCTTCTAGTCCAACCCCTTGCTCAATCAGGAGCATTGCTTGAGCATTACAGACAAATGACTGTCTGGTCTCTTTTTAAAAGCCTCCAGTGATGGAGCATCCACAACTTCCTAAGGCAAGCCATTCCACTGGTTTATTGTTCCCACTGTCAGGAAATTTCTCCTTAGATCTAGGTTGCTTCTCTCCTTGATTAGTTTCTATCCATTGCTTTTTGTCTTGCCTTCTGGTGATTTAGAAGAGAACCCCTCTTCTTTGTGGTAGTTCTTCAAATATTGGAACACTGCTATAATGTCACCTCTAGTCTTTCTTTTCACTAGACTAGACATACCTGCAAGTTCTTCATATGTTTTAGCTTCCAGCCCTTTAATTATCTTTGTTATTCTTTTCTGGACTCTTTCCAGAGTCTCAACATCTTTTTAATATGTGATGATCAAAACTGGATGCAGTATTCCAAGTGGGTCTTACTAAGGCCTTAGAAAGTGGTACTATCCCTTCATGTGATCTTGATTCTATACCTCTGTTAACGCAGCCTAAGATTGCATTGCTTTTTTGGTGGCTGCAGCATGTATGTATGTTAATAGCTGTGTCATAAACCAATCTAAAAAGTGAAAGTATTGATACAGTCTGTACAATAGTTTCCTGATGGGTGATTGATTGATTCATTCATTCATTCATTCATTCCTACAGCTGCCAATTCACTTTTACTTGACTCTGGGTGGCCCTAAGTGATGCTGTAATAATATTCTGAAAATCTTATAAATTGCATTGTGAAAATAATTTGTCATTCCAATCCTCCTGGCAAATCTGCATAGGTCAGCACTGAACAACTTGTCAAACTGAAATAAATCAGCTGCTTCAGCTTTTATTTCCAAGATACAAGTCATTAAACCACATTATGGGTTTTCCCCCCCCCATTTTCTGTTTTTTAAGGAAAATGGCTTTTTCATGAAACAGATGGAGGAAAGGGAACTAATTTGTCTGAAATTGTTTCAGTATTTGTTCTAATTCTCCTGGACTGGCTTTTGGAAAAGAAATTTGCTTTCAGATTGAGAGCGCTGTGCAAAACTCCAGAGCAGAGAACTGTATGGAGGGCCCTGCAGAGGGGTAGAAAGGGAGAATTTATTGGGGCTGAAGAATCAAAAGATGGGAATGGGAAGACAGCTTGGTCCAGACAACTATTGTATTAATGTGAAGGCCCAAACAGAGCTGCTGGGAGATTCTGGGACTTGAAGTCCACCCATCTTAAAGTTGCCAAGGTTGAGAAACACTGCCTAAACCAGAGGCCCTCAACACCCGAGCCGCAACCCACTACCAGGCCGTGGCCTATTTGCAACCGGCTTGAGCATGCATGGGCAACTCAACTTACAGTTGAGCTGTATCTGCATTTGCACGAGTGCTGACCCGCTGCTCATGTGAGTTGAGCTGCACATGCGTGTGCATGCCAGCCTGCTGCTTGCGTGGCCCAATTCCCCTCTTTCACCCAGCCGGACTGTCAAACCACAAAGCTAATATTTGTTACAGCCAGTGAGAAGCAAGCCTTGAAAGATTAGTTTTGTGCATGTGTAGATTGTGTAGAATGAGCAGGAGATTCACTTCTCCTTCATATGTTTGTAGTGTAGTGTAGTGAAAAGTATTCATATTCAAGGCACTGCAAAGAATACCACTATTAGGCTTAGGCTACAAGTTCTGGCTCCATCATTCAGGATTAGGCTTGCCCATTAATGTTGTAGGTCATAAAATGGGTCGGTCATGACTGATCCGATTTTATGATACTTTTAGCAGTGGTTGTTAAGGAAACCCATTGTTTGCTATGACAGTTTGCCAAAACCAGGAAGTAAGTGCTGGCTTTAAGCAAAACTGTCACAAAACACTGTTATATGACCACAGGATGGTAAAAACAGCTGTAAATGCAGCCATATTGCCAAATGTTTGAAGTGCAGTCAAGTGACTGGGGGAGGGGGGGAGGGAGAGGCAACCATTAGAACTTTGAACTCTAGATCCAGGTCATACGTCCTCATTTCAGGTCATAACTTCAGTCAGTAAGTGATCAGTCGTAAATCGAGGATTATTTGTATAAAATTGTATCCCTGCCTTCAGTTGCCAACAAATTACAGAAGATTGTTTAACCAGTAAATATTTCTTTTTAAATGTCATACTGAGTCAAGATGTGAATGTTGGGATTGTTTTAAGCTAGAAAAAAAATTGGATGCACATTTTATTAATAATAATCATTAAGACATCCAACATGGTCAATATCTGTGAGAACTGCAGAAGAAATAATTATTGTATGCTTCGGGTCATTTCCAGTATAATTCCTTATTATAATTCTTTATAAAGAGATAAGGAAAATATTTTGCTCCAGATTAAAATTAAACAAAGCTTTCATGGTAGGTTGAAGCAACAATTCTAGACTTTCGCTGTGTTTATTTGTCTTGCGTGAAATGTTGTTTTCTTTAATTTAGTAGAGATCAATTTTATTTCCTGCCAAAGAACATATATCTTTCTCATAAAGACAGCCAGTGCACAGCTTAGCTGTGTTGGTTTGTTCATATTTGTATCTATCTTTCAGATATTTGTTTGTTTTATTTGAAACATATCCCATTAAATGAAGTTTCAAGGCAGTTGAAATGTCTTTGAGGATTCACACGAACACTAGGCTGTGGTTGTAGACAAACTCATTTGGGCTCAAATCTGTAGGTAGATTCATAACTACCCCTATTAATTCAATCAAAAGCAGAGTCTGGTTAGAAAAAAAGAAAACTAATCTAAGATATTAGCCTGGAAATCATGAGCTCAAATACCTACTCAACCACAAACCTCATTTGGCCGAAATCTCCCTTGCAGCCATAACTACTTTAAATCATTCGGTGTTGTCTAAATCACATTGGTTGAATGTATATGATATGCTAATCCATAACACTGAAAAACAACAATGGATGCACCCCAATCCTATCTCAAAGGATTGTTGAGATGCAGATGGGGTTGCACTACTATATGTGTTTTCTTAAGCTTCATGAGGAAAGATCAATGAAGATTAATAATATTAATTAAAGTACCTAAGGATGATGTGCTGGCTAGAGGAACAGTGAATACAGAGCTCTAAATGCAAATGGGAAGAAAATAGAAAGAGCAACATTAGATATTATCTAACTTGAGAAAATCTAAATTATAAATGCATACAGAAATGGATGCAAAATTCAACCAGCAAAGGCTAAAGACCAAACTGATCAGGAGGCTCCTAATATTTTTGTAGTTAAGGGCATTTGGTAATTTTATTATACATACCCATGTATTTACTAGACTTCTTAATACCTCTTCAACTGATAGTTTCATCATAGTTGATTGGCTCACACAACATGCTAATGTGGCTTATAAGCCACAGTGGCTTAACATGTTGTATGAATCACTACCCATTGAGAGACTACATTCACACCTTGTACTAAGCCATGCTATGTTGAATAAATTGGAATTGGCTGGAATCTACACTGTTTTAGTCATGACTTACAAACCGGAATAGCTGAGTTCATGTAACTAAGCCATAAAGTATACTTTGGCTAAGAATGATGTGTCAGCCCAGCAAGTTGTATTTCAAATTCTTTCTTCTTCTTATGCTGCTTTCCTGCCATGGTGGATAAATAGCAACTGGAGTTATACCTGCAGTCATAGCTACAACAGTAGCAAAGTATCTTTTTTGTATAAGAATTCTGAAGTCTTGCATTTAAATAAATCCAGTGTCTTACCTTGGATTTTTCAGTATGATCAAGTATAAGGATGAAGTCTGCCAAGTGTCCAGCTGATCTGCCTGCCACCCACTTAGAAATCTGGTGTCCAGACTTCATTCTGGTTATTTTCACTCTCCTTGACTTTTTTTTTTCCTAAACAATTTTGTTGGCAAATAACATGCTTGCAAGATTCCATTGACAGATACACAGGACAGGCAAACAATCTAGTCAGTTTCTATATTCTCAGCCATTAAACTACTAGGAATTTATTTTTATTTAAAAAGACCTACAGAGGTAGTCCTCTACTTAGGATCACAATGCGACCTGAAATTTCTGTTGCTAAGCGAAACATTTACCAAGTGAATGTGGCCCCATTTTACAATCTTTTTTTGCCACACTGCAGCTGTTAAGTGGTTGTTAAGTGAATCTGGCTTCCCCATTGACTTTGCTCATCAGAAGGTGGCAAAAGGTAATCACATGACCCCAGGACACTGCAATTGTCATAAATATGAGTCAGTTATCAAGTGTCTGAGTTTTGATCACATGACCATGGGGATGCTGTAACGGCTGTAAGTGTGAAAAATGGTCATATGTCTCTTTTTTCAGTGCTGTTGTAATTTTGAATGGTCATTAAATGAACTGTTGTAAGTCAAGGACTACCTGTGTATGGTTGCTCATCTTATATATAATAGCCCTGGGTGACTCACAGTAAAATATGTGTAACCATACACCAGGACCATAAACAATAAAAGATCAACAGCCTCTTGATAAGACAGAAACGAGAGTGGTAAGGGGAGAGAGCCATCACTCCAGAGGCAGAATGATGCCCGACAAACTCCAAAAAATCAGAAATATTTGTAAAAAGTCAGACCAAGGAACCATTTTGGCCAGTATTTTGCCATAAAGATGGTTACAAAAGAAATTCACCACACATATTTATGAACAGATTTGTGAGATATACTACAATCAAATTTGCCACAGCAATGAATGGAGTCCATTTATTCTCTTCCTCTGATTGAATATTTGCACCTCAAAATTCTGTAAAAGACGCAGCCTCACGCACAACCTAAGCAAAAAGGACTGGTTCAGAGACTGATGGATTGCAGGATTGTACCTCCTTAGGCTCTTGATACGCTTGTCCTTCCCAGAAACAGGAACTTGGGCAAAGAGGAAATGGAGACAAGTGTCTAGGACCGGGATGGGCCACCTTGGCTCTTTTATGACTCGTGGACTTCAACTCCCAGAATTTCTGAGCCAGCATGGCTCAGCTTGGAAACCTCTCCCTTTCCCCTCAGTATGGCTGGCTCAGGAATTCTGGGAGTTGAAGTCCACGAGTCATAAAAGAGCCAAGGTGGCCTACCCCTGATCTAGGAGGACTTATGCACAGGTTTGGTCTGTGCACCAGGTGTGATATTATCTGAAAAGGAAATACTGGAGACGATCACTAATGTCCTATTTACCTCTTGACTAATTATTGTAATTTATTTTGTCCTTGAAGATCAGGGGCAAGTGTGGAAACTTCAGCTGGTCTAGAATTCAGCAATGTGCATTTGTATTGCTGGCCACAGAAATGCATGTTACACCTTTGTTTCACTACTCTGGTTGCCAGCCAGTTTCAAGATGCTAATTTCTACCTATAAACCCCTATATCGCTCACGGCCTTAGTATCTTAGAGTTTGTCAGCCCTTCAGGATAACAAACCATGAATATTTTACATTACCTTTATCATAAGGCAACACAATCTTACCTTTACAGTAACACAATCTTGCAAGTCTAAAAGCAGTTCTCTCCTCCTTTACTTTTTGCTTGCTTGTAGTTGGGTTCCGCCCCGCCTTTGGTACTTTTGAGTCACTATTGAGTACCTGGTGAGTACCTGGACAACTCCCTGTAGTTTTCTTGACAATGTTTTTTTTGGGGGGGGAAGTGGTTTGCCCTTGCCTGCTTCCTAGGGCTGAGAGAGAGCGACTGGCCCAAGGTCACCCAGCTGGCCTCTTGTCCCCCATCTTTGACCTTCTGGCTCTCTTGCACCCTGTTTTGAGGGGTGGCAAGCAGCCTTCAAATTCGGCAGCCCTGGGGTTGCTTACCACGCTGTGGCTCAGGGGCTTCTTGCTGGGCCACAGCTCTGGGGCTGCATGAAGCTGCAATACAGTTTGGAATCTGCAATCGATCATCGAAGCCTCAGCTGGCCCACCCATTCTGGAAAAGCAGCACGTATGAAATCACAGCTGCCTAGAGAAACCTCAGCCCACAGCATGGCACAAAGCCACAGCTGCCCTGGGAAAACCACAGACATCCCAGCCTAGCCCAGCTCAGCCACAACCCACCAGCCACATTGTACACGACTTGAGGAAAAAATAGCCTTGTCTGGCCAGCATTTGTGTCATGAAGGGCCAGATCTTGGTCAGCAGTGACAGCAAAAAGGCAATGAAAGTCAACTAGTGTGCCAAGGGATTCAGAGCACAGAGGCCCAAAAAGTCAAAGGTAGGGGAAGATAGGTAGATGGGGGGGGAGTTGAAGTTCCCCTGTGGTTGTAAGTGTGGGTAGGCTGCCAGATTCCTAGATTTTGATTATGTGACCCCAGGAGTGCCGCAACCATTGTAACTTTGGGGACTGATCATAAGTCCCTTTGTCCAGCACAGCCATAACTTTGAATGTTCATTAAGTGAGGATTACCTGTACTGTATATAGGCAAATAAGTCTTATCTCTGCCCAGTTTTCTACATCAACGCATTCTGGAGCTTTCATGTTGAGGGGAGAGGAGCTTTGGCCTTTGAAGTTTGTGATCCCAAGTACTTGTAACAATATTCAATCAAATGATCCCTCCATTGTTTTGAGCATGTGACAGTTTGACAATTCAATAGATTATCTATGTTTATTTGCATCTTCCTTTGTATTTCCTTTTTTAAATAAGTTGCTCCGATGCACTTTCAGATGGATGGTTAGATAGACCGAACGATTAGCACAATCTCACCCTCCAGTGCCTAATGTTATTGTAATGCCATAGCAGAAATTTAAAATACACAAAAGTCAGAATATTTTAAAAATTATGACTCCCAGAGGGCCTGTAGCTCAGCCATGCAGGACACATGTTGAATATTAAAGCAGTGGCTCAGAACTTGTTTTTGTTGGAAAGCCCTTTGGGATAGAGTAGCAGGTGGGCCTCCTCCTTCCCTCTCATTTTGAGCTATATTCTGCAGCGAATTAAGGCAAACTGGAACGCTCAGAAAGCGAAAAGCAGAGACTGAGAGGCAAGCAAGCATTTGCATTTGCAAGCTCTTCTTCTCCGCCAAGGAGAGCAAGTAAAAGTTCTGTCCCAGAGATGCTTTTTCAAAAGGCAATTGGACTTTGTTTTTCCTTGAAGACATTTCACGTCTCATCCAAGAAGTCTCTTCAGGTCTGTCCGTCAACTTATTTGATGAGAAGCGAAAAGTCTTCAAGGAAAATACAAAGTCCAGTAGCCTTTTGAAAAAGCACCTTTTGGACAAACCATGATCTGGACAACAGAATCTCCATAGGCAAGGAGGAGTTCCGTTTAGACCAGGGGTGTCAAACTCAATTTCATTGAGGACTGCATCAGCATTGCAGTTGCCCTCAGGGGGCCGGGTGGGTTTGGCCTGGGTGGGCATGGCCTACTGGGTGGGCGTGGCTAGAGTGCGTATGGCCTACTGGGTGGGCATGGCCAGCTCTACATCGTTGGCATCAAGGGTGCCTGTGGGGGCCTGGGCAGATCTGAGGGTCTCTGGCAGAAGGAGGGTCTCTGGGCCAGGGCCAAGTCAGTGGGGGCCATTCCCTCACTGTTTCCAGGAAGGCTTCGCGGGCCACATGAAACCACTTCGCGGGCCAGATCTGGCCCCCGGGCCTTGTGTTTGACATGTCTGGTTTAGACAAAGTCAAGATGATGGAGTGAAAGGACCTTCGGTGGTGCTCTAACCAGTGATATTTTTAGGTTTCCAAGAACCAGCGACCACTTTCCCAGTTCTGGTAATGTTTATCAGGATTAAAATACGTAATGTAAGTTCTGACATATACATAGATGTTATTGAATATATATATATATATTTACTGAAAACATTATAATAATGTGTTTTGGGCTATCACACTATCTTGTTTAAAAGAATATCCAGAGCTTCCTTTTATCTACTGATTTTCAAGGACGACATAGTAAATGTAAAGGTTCCCCCGCACATGCGTGCTAGTCGTTTCCGACTCTAGGGGCCGGTGCTCATCTCCGTTTCAAAGCCGAAGAGCCAGCGCTTGTCCGAGGACGTCTCCGTGGTCATGTGGCCGGCATGACTAGATGCCAAAGGCACATGGAACGCTGTTATCTTCCCACCGGAGTGGTCCCTATTTTTCTACTTGCATTTTTACGTGCTTTCGAACTGCTAGGTTGGCAGAAGCTGGGACGAGTAACAGGCGCTCACTCTGTTACGCGGCACTCGGGATTCAACCTGCTAAACTGCCGACCTTCTGTTCGACAAGCTCAGCGCCCTAACCCACTGAGCCACCGTGTCCCTAAGGAGGACATCGATATGTACAAATAAAAGTCATCTCGAAAATTTTATGCATCCTTAATTGAAACTATTTGAATCAAACCTTAATCATATCAACTCATTCTTCCTGATGTGAAACATAGAAAGTATTTCATATCAAAAGTATATCAGTAAGTATAGTGAGATTTCATGACTGATGGTTTATAGGTATCAGTGTTATACTACTGTGCCTCTGATTTATGAAGCACAGCCTCAGAAAGAAAAGGAGATGAGATACAGACGTGATTGTAAGGGACCAGGTCTGAGCACTGATGGTGAAATAATCAGGTCTAACTGTTCCTGGATCTGTTTCTGAGATTCTGCCCTGAACCATAGTCTTAACCATCAGCCCACAAAGACAACTTTTGAATCTGGGATGCCAGAAGACAGACAGGTGAAGAACTTGTTCAATTCACACTGAACAAACGCTGGTACTCTGAAGTAACATGGTTTCTATAGTCAGAGTTGACCAGCACAGAATATATACAAGGTAACATTAATGTGTACTGCATTAACTGTTAGTGCCAAGAATTAAATTATTGCAGGTCTTACAAGCTGTACTTGGGTCATTTATTTATTTTTGTGATGAAAAATTGTATATAAAATAGGCAAAAGATTAGAAAATGAGCCTATAGCTCAGACATTATTAGGCATGTATATATTTAGGAACTGTTGCTATGGTTTAAAAACAGGAAAAAAAAGTCTCCACTGTTCAGATATATATTAAAATATGGTTAAAAATGAAATTTCTTACAAAGCAAAATTGGACAATATAGGTGTAATTTGCCACTCCTTCCTTGGGTTTTTTTTAACTTTTCAAAAGTTTATGTTATAATTCTGTAATTTCTAGTGGTTTTCTATCCTAGAACTAATCAGATCTGATCCCACTTAGTTATTCTCAGGATGAGAATTGCCAAGGATGATTAGGTATTGCTACCTTTCATAGTTGAAAAATTATTAAGAAGTCATGATCTGTTAACTGTAAGAGGTAATAGATCTTTTGTCTCTTCCCCAATGTACAACAGCTTAGTAAGTTTTTATAATGACCATGAGTAATTTTTCCATGATATCCATATAACAGTTCTTTTTGTTAATGGAGAATATACATTTAAAATTTTTCTGTTATAGTCTTCAAATTTATATATATGTTAATAGTTTAGAATCTCACAACATCTATTAATTGATAGCATCTAGCTGTATGCAGTGTTTTTCTCACCTAAAATTAGCAATAGCACTTAGACATATACTGCTTCACAGTGCTTTATAGCCCTCTCTAAGTTTACAGAGTCAGCCCCCAACAATCTGGGTCCTTATTTTACCAACCTTAGAATAATGGAAGGCTGGGTCAACCTTGAGGTGGTCAGGATTGAACTCCTGGCAGTGGCAATACAGAGTAAGCCTGCAATACTGCATTCTAACCACAGCACCACCATGGCTCTCCCAGATGCTTTAGTGATGACATAGTGCATAGAGCTGTTCAATTCCCAACAAAAATATGTACTCATTTTTCTCAGCCAATATTATATTTAGAGCAAAAATAATCATGTTCATAAATAAATGGTAGAAAGCCATGGTTTGTGTATTTCTCAGGCTTGTGTGAGAGCACATGGGCACAGAAAGCTTTAGATTTAATTGGAACAACATCATTTTTCAATGGGAGCTCTCCAATGTCCTGAAATGCTTCAGATTGCCTTTGTCTTTATTTAGTTGTGCTGCACCATGCTTCTTAACATTGATTGTTCAGTAATTATTACATCTCAATTCACCTAAACATTGTCTATCATCTTTCAGGCCTTTAGCTTAACATCATTATTTTATAAACAATTTTAGCCAATTTTTTCCATTGTTATAATTTTCAGTCACAAAATAATATAATTTCATCTTTGAATTTTGAGTTCTATATAGTAACAGGGAGATTAAACTATTTACAATTGAATTTGAATTTAAGGAATAATTTCTGTATTTGAATATATTCATAAAACAACTGCCTTCTAACACAAGTTGAGCTTATGGTCTTCTTTGAGTCAAGTGTCAAGGATTGCAGACTTATCTGACCCATTTAAATTGCTACATCTTCAGTTTAGTTCCTGGCTTTTTCCTATTATAAAATGTACATATCATCTAGTTCAGTGGTGTCAAACTCAATTTCATTGAGGGCCGCATCAGCATTGTGGTTGCCCTCAGGGGGCCGGGTGGGTATGGCCTGGGTGGGCGTGGCCTACTGGGTGGGCGCAGATGGAGTGCGTATGGCCTACTGGGTGGGCATGGCCAGCTCTACATCATTGCCATCAAGGGTGCCTATGGGGGCCTGGGCAGGAGTGGGACAGATCTGGGGGTCTCTGGCAGAAGGAGGGTCTCTGGGCCAGGGCCAAGGCAGTGGGGGCCGTTCCCTCACTGTTTCCAGGATGGCTTCGCGGGCCACATGAAACCACTTCGCGGGCCGGATCCGGCCCCCGGGCCTTGTGTTTGACATGTCTGATCTAGTTACTACTGGAAAGATTGGCAGTATGAAAGTAAAAAAAACAGGAGCCATTCAGTTAGCTGGCAGTCTTAAATTTGTACTTCATTAGCCTGGAAGCTGCTAGCTGTTTTCCTATATATTTAAGTTCCATTTTAGGATAATTTTTATTAGTACTTAGAGAATATAAATGAATCAGATTTGACTCCTACTGGTATGTGAAGAAGTTGGAAAGCCTTACCAGGCTTTTTATTTTAATTCAGTGGTTCAGTTCTTTCTCTCTTTCATTTTTCCCCCAAGTGTATATAGCCATAGGCCATTACATGTCTTTAGCTTTAAATATTAGTAATAACTCTACACCAAAGTGTAGTTACCTATGAGATACCATAGTGATTCTTGGAACCACCCTTCATTTTTATTACTAGTAGCAATAAAGCACCAAAACTTAAGTATCTAGGAAAGGGCATGGGCTTTGTCAGATACTTGGTGATGTTAAGCCTAGTTGTTATTCTTGTCATTACAAGCAATGCATTATTTCACATAACACCTGTAAAGTCAGTACCTTCCATTAGATGCAGTTGCTATTGGTTTTGTCATCTGCTATAGCCACATAGAGCACAACAGTCCAATTGTTTTTTCTGCATGATTGACATTACCAAGCATTGGCAAACATTGATGGCACAGTGTAGAAATTCTTATACCACCAAGGAGGAATTCCTTGCCCTGCTGGTCAGCACCTAGCTGACCATGGCTGATGTTCAAAATCGAGTAGGTTTGGCCTTTCTTATTACTTGGATAAGAGACAACCAGGAAATCTCAGGTTTCTAAATTAGACTGTAAAATTGGGGGGGAAAACTGGAAGAAGGCAGTGTCAAATCACTTCCATATTGTTGCCAAGGAAACTGCATCTATGTGAACATACAGGGCACCAGAAGTTAAACTTGATTCAAAGGCATTTTTACTTTTTTACTGCTAATTCCTTTTTTTCTTTCCACTACTACATGACGAATGTATGCGTTAATGATTGGTATATCTGTAGCTGAAGGCTGACAATAAGGTAGGGGCTGGAATATTGTTTACTCAGTCATAAGAATCAATAATTACTGTATTTGTTTTGCATTTTCAAACTGCATGCCAAACATAAACCTTATAGCACTGATATCACAATATATGTAGGTTATGTATATTTATTTCTTTTAACAGGTTCCACCTTTCAGAGAAAACCAGAGTTCGAATATGTATATTATGCATAAATAATATGTATATGTAATGAACTGCCCAGAATCTTGTTTGGAGATGAGGGGCTGTATAAATTTGATTAGTAAATAATTAAGTGGGAAACCTGTGCCACCCCTCCCAATGGCCATGCATGAGATTGTTGTTCCACAAATCTCTATAACAACCTTACAACTAGAAATACATCAACAAGCAGTTAAATTAAAATGTAATAGAATTCAATCTGGCAAAGTCTTCAGCAAATTAAATGCATAAACATATACAACTTTTCCACCTGCTATTTCAAGGTTATACTGGATGTTAGAGAAACTTCTCTAGCCAGTGTTTCCCCAAAGTAAGCATAGATCATGGCCTGTCTGTTTTTAAGGCATGTGAACCCAAAGAAGAATCTCACAGAACAATCTTAACAATATATAGATTTATATGGATGCACTGTTAATTAATTCCTAGCCATGCAGAGCTTGAAAAATTAACATACTACCTTGAAATGAATCCGGATAGAGATGGCAAATTTAATGCTTATTTTTAAAGGTTTATTTGACAATATCTGCTCACTTGTACCTAATCACTTGCAGAAACCTAGCTGTTGTGCTTTCCGAGCTGTCTTCAGTGGCAACCCCACATTTATTTATAACTTTGTTTGTATCGTGCCTTTATTATTTTTACAAATAACTCAACATGGTGAACGTATACAACCCACTTTCCTATTTTCCCCACAACAATCCTGTGAGGTGGAGTGGGTTGAGAGAGAGCAACTGGCCCATGGTCACCCACGTGGCTTTTATGACTAAGGCAGCATTTGAACTCACGGTCTCCCACTTTTTATCTCAGGTGCCTTAACCACTATACCAAACTGTACTGTACTGCTGAAATTCAGGTCAGATGTTACCAGAATATGAGCGTTTATAGCTAGAGACAGAAGCTGTCACTAATGTTCTAAGTGTGTAGTTTGGCATTGAAATATTATCTGTTATATAGTAAATATTTCTAATATAATATAATATAATTGGGAAGTATGACAGCAGCTTTTCTGACTAACAAGTTTTATTAAAAGACTAGCCATCAAAAACTTACGCCTTTTAATAAAATTAAAAGATTCCTTTTGATTTTTGCTACCATGGCTCTCCTCCAACAATGTCTACAAGAAGAAGCAGAAGTGATTATTACAGTAAGAGGAATTGTAATAGGCTTTCTAAAATCTGGGGTCAAGAATGACATGGCCATAAATCATTGTAACATCAAGACAGACAATCTTATAGGAACTTTCCTGTCTGATGTATAATATGTGTCGGTTAAAATATTCCCATTGTGGTTGTCTTTCACTTTGAGGCCTACAGAACCAAATTTCTGTCACAGATAATTATTTATCTTCTGTTTTACCCGGCAGGGATGTCTTCCAAAGCATCAACCATAGTGTTTGGAATAGAAGGCGGCTATAGGGAGGGAAGAGGTGACTTAACTATATAAAACGGAGAAGAAAAAACAGACACATAAAAACCTAATGTAGAAAAGTAAAGAAAAAGAAAGATGGGGCTCTGTGTAACATCTGTGTGCCACATGTATGTGTATGTGTATGTGTGTGTGTGTGTATATATATATATATATATGTGTGTGTGTGTGTGTGTGTGTGTGTGTGTGTGTGTGTTTTCATAGATTCTCGCAGGTGTCTATGTGTAGATCTAGAGTCTCAGGTTTCTTCCCGCGTTCCTTTCATCTTCAGAAAGTTGTGGCGACGTTTCGATGAAATCACATCCGTCATCATCAGGCCGGAGTGTTCCTCCTGCTGCTTCCAGGAGCAATGCGTGGTCTGGCTGTTCCTTTCTTTCCAACTGCCGGTGGGGCTGAGTTCTGACTGGGTGGAGGCGTGGTTGCTTTCTGATTGGGTGGGGGGGGTGTCCTCCGACTGGGTGGAGGCGTGGTTGTCTTCTGATTGAGTGGAGGCGTGGCTGTCTTCTGATTGGGTGGGGTGTGTTCTGAATGGGTGGGGTTTTTGTTGTGTTGTAATATCCTGAGTGTTGTGATTTGGTGTCCTGAGGAGTGGGCTGTGTAGTGGCCTCCAGAGCTTTGGTTTGGCTCCGAGTTCGAGGACCTGCTATGTATCTCTGGTATGGGTCAGTCAGGTTCGTGTGTGCGTTCTTCTGCTTGGGTGATGGCACTTTTGCTTGACTTGTTCTGTCTTCTGTGTGGGAGAGTTTTTGTTCTGGGTGTGGATGAGTCTTGCTGGGGCTGGTGGCATTTGGGGTTGTTTGTTGGTTTTTTAAATCCTTGTTTGCTGAAATTCGTGTGTAGTTCTGTTTGTATATGTGTTTCAGCCTACATCCTGAACAGCCTACATCCCAAAATAAAATTCAACATGGAGATTGAAACAAACAACCAGTTACCTTTCCTGGATGTACTTATATACAAAAAACAAAACGGCACCCTAGGACACACAGTCTACCGAAAGAAAACACACACCAACCGTTACCTCAATGCACAATCACATCATCACCCAGCACAAATAAATTCAGTAGCCAAAACACTAATAACAAGAACCAGACGCCTTGCAGATGAAACACATATACAAACAGAACTACACACCCTGACAGACATATTGACAGCAAACAAGTTCCAAAAAAACAAAATCACCAATATGATTCAGCAGGGGACTCCGAAACAGAAAAACATCCAAGAAGAAGAACAGAACAACGGACGAGCCATCTTGCCCTACATAAAAGGAACAACCGACAAAATCAGTAAAGTACTACGCAAACATAACATCAAAACCGCATTTAACACTGACAGAAAGATATCAACCATCCTGAGAAATCCCAAAGACAAAATAGAACTGGAAAACCAGGGCATATACCAAATCCCATGCGCCTCCTGTCCAGCAACATACATCGGACAGACTAACAGAAGAATAGAGGTACGTGTAGAAGAACATAAGAACTCAGTACAGAAAAAAGATCACACATCTTCACTAGTACAACACATAAACACTACGGGACACAACATCAATTTTGAAGGTACAAAAACAATCGCCAAAATAGAACATCTCAATAGCAGAATAATCAGAGAAGCCATTGAAATAGAAAAACACCCAGACAGTATGAACAAGCGAGACGACACCTCCCGCCTACATGCCATTTGGAAACCAGCATTGATAGAGAAACGAATTTCAGCAAACAAGGATTTAAAAAACCAACAAACAACCCCAAATGCCACCAGCCCCAGCAAGACTCATCCACACCCAGAACAAAAACTCTCCCACACAGAAGACAGAACAAGTCAAGCAAAAGTGCCATCACCCAAGCAGAAGAACGCACACACGAACCTGACTGACCCATACCAGAGATACATAGCAGGTCCTCGAACTCGGAGCCAAACCAAAGCTCTGGAGGCCACTACACAGCCCACTCCTCAGGACACCAAATCACAACACTCAGGATATTACAACACAACAAAAAACCCCACCCATTCAGAACACACCCCACCCAATCAGAAGACAGCCACGCCTCCACTCAATCAGAAGACAACCACGCCTCCACCCAGTCGGAGGACACCCCCCCACCCAATCAGAAAGCAGCCACGCCTCCACCCAGTCAGAACTCAGCCCCACCGGCAGTTGGAAAGAAAGGAACAGCCAGAGCAGCAGGAGGAACACTCCGGCCTGATGATGACGGATGTGATTTCGTCGAAACGTTGCCACAACTTTCTGAAGATGAAAGGAACGCGGGAAGAAACCCGAGACTCTAGATCTACATTATATATATATATATATATATATATATATATATATATATATATATATATATATATATATATGTCAAATGCTTGTTAACTATTTTTAGATTACCTTGCTAGGCCCCAAACATGGGACAAATCTTTATTTCCTGTGTCAGCCTAACCTGAAGGCCATCGACAGGCAGTAGTCACACCGGTGACAGCTCATATTTGTGTAAATTTTAAATTGTTAACAAAGAATTAAGGGAGACTGATATGCATTTCAAACTTATTAGTTTTCATCAGTCAGCCATACCCTTCTGAGATTCGAACCTGGGCTGATTGCACATTAGGCAATATATATATATATGTTTTCTGAGGTTTTCGCGGGTGCCTGTATGTGGATCCTTGGTTTTTCGGGTTTTTCCCCAACAAAAGCAGCACAACTCACCAGCTCAGTTCTGGAGCTGGCAGCTGAGACCAGCCCATCCACTCAGAACACACCCCCACCCAATCAGAACACACCCACCATTCAAAACACACTCCCACCCAATCAGAACACACTTGGTCCCCTACCCAATCAGAGCACACCTCCACAGAACACACCCCCTCTGGCAGTTTAAAAAAGAGGAACAAAGAGCAAGAGCCACATGCTTCTCCCAGAAGAAGGAAGCAGAAGCCTGATGATGACGGATGGGATTCCGTCGAAACGTTGCGCCTACACCTTTAATTCTACGCGGGGAAAAACCCGAAAAACCAAGGATCCATATATATATATATATATATATATATATATATATATATATATATATATATATAAAAAGTGGGATTTTAAACATTTCTTCTTTTTCCTACATGTAACTCAGGTTTTATAGTACATGATTTTATCCCAAACATTCTTATTTACCTTGGTTTTAAAGTGATATTTGATCAAGTCTAGAAAAGAACTGCTAGAAGCCACTGACTTGAAACGTGTGCCTTTCAAAATCAGAGTACCAGTTCATAGAGTATTAAGCAGAGGTGCTCAAAATGAACACACTTCCCAAATTACAGGTGTTAATGTGAATATCTATGGAAATTTTCAGTCATCCAAGTCATGGTTGTCCCAAAGGTGCTTTTTCAAAAGGCAGTTGGACTTTGTTTTTCCGTGAAGACATTTCGCTTTTCATCCAAGAAGCTTCTTCAGTTCTAACTGAATGGTGGAAGATGGAAGGATTTATATTACTTGCAGTCATCTGGGCATTAGCACTCTTTCTGAGAGTCATTGAGGCCAGTTGGATGTTTAGCTATGCCCTCAGGGTAACCTGAATAGTGCAAATGCATGTGGAACCTTCTTGGAACTGCTAAAAGGACTGTGTTATAAACAGGAGATAGGTGCTGTCATAGTCTTCGTCCTTTGTCGAGAGAGGGCTGTTCAAGTCTTAATATAGATGGCCTCTTTGACCCTTCTTTCAAACCAGCGGTCCTCTCTGTCTAGAAACATCTTCAAGGAAAACAAAGTCTAGTTGCCTTTTGCAAACGCACCTTTCGGGCTTAATGTGAATAACATATATGGCAAGAAATCATATAAATATAAGCTGAAGTCAATTAAATTTGACTCTTTGGAACAAGCAAGTTAGATAAACAGTTTTGAAATATCATCTTCTGGCACAACCCTTGATTACTATACAGTAAAACTGTTGAGACTCTGAAACTGAAGGTCACATGAGAAACCAATTTCATCTCATCTGTGCTAACCTGGACATGGACCTGCATGTCAGGGGCCACACTTAGTGACGAAGGAATGGCGGTCATTCTTTCCTACGAACATAGTCTAATAGCTACAATTTTAAAAAGGAAAACAAGAATTAGGATTCTTTTTAAAGGGAAGACTATGCAGGTTAGCTTTCAAGTGTCACAAATACTTACTTAAAACTGTAGAAAAGAAACAAGATGAAGGTGTTTAGCAAGAAATAAATTACAGTAAATATTCTTTAAGAAAACATGATATATATGGAGAACAGAACTGGGAGCCTCTGCAGTTTTCTGTTTGTTGATTTGTTTGAGGCTTGTTTGTTTGAAGTTCTTCCCTGAAACAGTCATATTTCAGAGAAGTCTGTAATTTTAAACAGTAGAACTCAGATCTACCTGCAAATTCTGATACACAGTATTGTGCTTTAAACAAATTCTTACAAGGATTAAGTTTTTTAACCCAGAAAGACAAAGTTCGGAGACTATTCAAAGGTAATATGGAATTTAAATATAGAAAAGAATATTCCATGCGTAGTTATTATTATTATTATTATTATTATTATTATTATTATTATTATTATTAATAATAATAATAATAATAATAATAATAATAAAAATTTATTTGTATACCGCCCTTCTCCCGGAGGACTCAGGGCGGTGAACAGGGCAATACATATTAAAAAACAAGATACAAAAATTAAAAACGATTAAACAAATGCCCATGAATAAGTTAAAACACATTAAAAATAGATTAAAACAGATTAATACAACCCAACCCCATCCCATCAGGCCAGGCCAGCTTGTTCAAAAAGGTAGGTTTTGAGATCGCGCCGGAAGGAGCGGAGGTCAGGCGCCATCCGGAGCTCGACCGGAAGATAGTTCCATAAATCCGGCACGCCCACAGAGAACGCCCTCCCCCTGGGGGCCACCAGTCGACATTCTTTGACCGGTGGCACCCTGAGGAGGCCCTCTCTGTGGGAGCGTACTGGGCAGAGGGAAGTTGATGCCGGAAGTTGATTACTATACAGTAAAAGTGTATAGTTGATGCATATCATTATCAGTCATCTAGTGCATGTACTAGATTACCAAAATAACTTGTTCTAGTTGTTTCTTTCTTTGCCTGGCAGTGATTTATGTGCATCAATCAATTACAGTGCGCTTTGCCCATGTCAAATGGGTTGGGGCCATATTTCTCAGCCTTAGCAACTTAAAGATGTGTGGACTTCAGCTCTCAGAATTCCTCAGCCAGCCAGTTCTGAGGTTGAGAAACACTGGGTTAGTGTTTGTCCATGTTAGACAAAAACCTTTGGATAAAAGGATTAAAAAAAGAACAATTTTCATTCCATTCTAAGAATTTATTTATTTGTAAAATGTATTAACCACCCATCTTACTGCATGGTACCTCTGAGCGGCTTACAATATTAAAAGACAGAACTATATAAACCTAATAATATAAATACAATACTATAAAAATCAATCTAGCTAAAAAGATGGGGAAGGGGGGAGTTTGATGAGAAGGGGAGCAGTGGCATTTGCTGTTAATCTATCTACCACTCCCAATGTGAAATCCCTCCATTGCATCCATAAGCCAACTGGCAGAGCCAAGTCATTAACTCTTATAGAAGGTAAGGAGGATTGGAGCTGACATCATTGGGTGGGTGAGTGTGTGTGTATGAGAGAGAGAGCTGTTCCAAAGGGCCGACACAAAGGCATGGAAATCTCTTCTCCTGGACCCCGCCAGCCGGAATTCCCTGCATGCAATGGGGTCCACAGCATGCCTCCTCCTCCGCCAGCATAGGTGGAGCAGGCCAATTCTTTCATTTTATGTTTATTTCTTCAGCCTAAAGAGAATTCAACCAGCTTCACAGATAGAAATGGTCTTCTTATTCATGGGATTTTGATACCAGTGTAAAACACTGAAAAAAAAACATGAATAAGGACACCTTGAGTCTGTGGGTATTGGGGCTTTGATACTGGTGGGCAAAGTCATCTGCTTCCTTTACTGAGCACTTATTTCCAAGTTCTCTCTACAGTAATGGTCAGTGCAAGATGGGGTAGAGAGAGTTGGAGTAGAAATCCTATCTACGCTATACTTAGAGAAGTTGAAAAGTTGCTGAAGGCTGAAGCCATGAAACTGTAGCATGACCAATGTACACGCAGAAAGCATGCTTGTCACATAAAGTAGGCATCAGGTCTGAAATCCCACCTGCAAGAGCTGAAAGGCCAAACAACAGCAACAAAGTTCAGCAATTTAGACTGTGCTAGACCTTCACGCAGGAATGGAAACCAAAAGACATATCAAGTCCCAAATAAAAGCCAGACCTTTATTTTTCCAGTAATGGAAAGCAGCATTTGGCTCCTATGCTGGAATTTAGGGTTATTCACTCTAGTCCAAACCGGAAAAAAGGAATTTCCCTGAAAATTTTAACTATCTTTGCCTCTTTTATAAATTTTATGTTTACTTGCACACAACTCAGAGTCCTTCTGTGAAGGAGTTGGGCGGTTTCTAATTTGATAAGTAAATAAATTTTGCTACATCAATACAAGGACCTTCTCACACCCATTTTATCCATAGGGTGATTTTTCCAATCTTTATCCTTCTCACAACGGACCATGAATAAACATGAAACTACATGTGTAGTAGAAAGGAATGGAATCTTAGGTGATAGGATAAAATGTATCATGAGCTTCAAACTGGAAAAATGAATGCCAACATTTAAATCAAAAACACCTTGCATCAAGGGAGGCGTCAAGGACTTTTCTCCTGATGTGCTATTTTGGTATATAATTTTATTCTGCTGCATGAATGGATTTTGCTAAACTCTTATTGCTTACTGAAAAACAGCTGTCACCATTTCACTATCGAGAAGCAATCTTTCAGAATGAGAAGCAGAGTTAGGAGGACCTCATAGTCCTTTCATGAATATATTGTTTACAATATTACTAAACAGTTGTTTCAATCTAATTTCCAAGATGGCATTCAATCTAACATTATTTTATCTTTTTTGGGGATAGGGGAGGGAACTTTGGAGAATATGCAGCAATGATGAAATTAACTGTATATATACATAATAAAAGTTTAACCAAATTTAAGCAAGAAAGATTACCCCTCTCCCCCAATTCATCTTCCGTCGGGGAAAAAAAAGATTTCAGCAGAGATACTATGACTTTTTTTCCTTTTGTTGCTGAAATCTGTATTTAGTTTTAAGTCTGGCAAAACTATCTACTCTTCTCCAAAATTGCAAACATCTTTTTTTTTTAATGACACCAGCCATTTGTCTCATCAAGAGGTCAACGTCTTCTGTTGCTCCTGTCTTGAAGCCAAAAGAAATTTAGAATGGGTTCTTTCATCTGACCTTAACCTATACAAGACTGATTAAAACTGGCTCGGTTTTGTTGGGATTCATAGTTTTGTTCCCAAGAGTCTTTCATTTACAACAAACTTGTCAACTTGCTGGTTGCAACCAACCTCCTGCTCAGCCCTTTTAGTGAATCACCCAGAACCTGTAACATTTTCACTGGAGGCAAACGATTAACTTTAGACAATTTTCTACATGTTAAGAAAAGAAATCAGAAAGAAACACGTGAGATGAACTGTTATGTATTGGGCTCAATGGTAATACCACGTGGGTTGCTGGAGCAGCTAACGGCTCTCCAGCAACCCAGACTACAAGTCTCCAATGCTACTATTGGCTGTCCCTAGGCAGCAATGGTTGCTTCAAACCTATTGGCTGCCGCCTAGGGGCTAGACTATATATTAAAGCTGGTTACAGCCCAATTCTCTGTTAAGATCTTGCAAGCAGTAAACCATGAGTTTTCCTATACTCACTTGCCTCATCTTCATTCCTGCACCAAAGAACCCGCTACACAACACTGGCGACGAAGGTGGGATCCTGCTTCCCTGAAAAAGAGTTGAAGTCTCAGAGGTGAAGGCAGCGCACGCCGGAGAGAAAAGGCATTTCCCCCACCTCCCTCAAGGTCAGCTAGCAAGCTATGCTAGCAACCTCGTGCTCAGCGGACTCATTCCGAGCCTGGAAGCAGGATCGGAAGAAATCGCAGGAACCAGCAAGAAACAGAATGCCGAAGGTCGGAAGACTTCAAGAATTTGATGTGAAGCATCCAGAAGAATGGCCATCTTATTTGTCCCAGGTAGAAAACTACCTCCAGGCAAACCAAATCGCGGAAGAAGGCCTCAAGGTCGCAACGCTACTCTGCCTCTGCGGCCCAGCAACCTTTGATTTGGCCAAGAACCTCTTTGCTCCGACGCTAATAAAATCGGTCTCTTATGTGGACCTCAGGAAGAAGTTAACCAAACATTTCCAGCCCAAGATGTCTGAAATGGCCTGGCGTTTCAAGTTTGACCAGAGAGTGCAGCAAACCGGTGAAACAGCTTCAGAATTCATCGCGTGCCTGAGGCAGGCCACACGCCTTTGCAAATTTTCGAACTTAGAAGACAGACTACGAGATCGGCTCATTTGCGGCCTACGGAACTGAATGCTTCGACAAAGACTCTTTGCCAGACCAAATTTAACGTTTTCAGAAGCACAAGATGAAGTTTTGGCTGATGAAGCCGCCGGGGGGTGCAGTTCAAGCAGTCCAGCCCGCCAAAATGACAAAGCATGAAGAAACGATCCACCACAAGGACGCCAAACGCCCCGAAGAGTCCTCCGAGGAGGAAGAACCAGAAATCAACAAACTTCAAAAGCAGCCCAACGCACAACACAGCAACAGCCAGCAGCAAGAGAACACTTACAAGGCAGTTCTCTTACCTAGATGTAAGGGGTACAGCAGCAGCCATTTTTGCGCCGATTGCAGATTCTGGTCAGCCACGTGCAGAGCCTGCGGCTGGACAGGTCACATTGCAGCAGTTTGCAGAGCCTGCCAGAGGGACTGGCCACCCAAACACCAGTTGTAAGAACTGACTAGGAGAGGTACTGGGGCCCAGTGTCCGGTTAGTGTGGGGTTTTTCAGAAGCCGTAGAAGCGTGTGCCGCACTGGGGCCCGACACCCTCTCAAACCTAAACTCAGACTCCTGGTAGAGCTACAAGGAGTTCCTTGTAAAATGGAATTGGACTCTGGCTCTGCAGTCTCCATTATTTCTCAAGACACTTTTGATTTCGTGTGTAGGCACAGTAACAATTGGGCCAAACTGAGGCCCTCAGACATAATTCTAACTGACTTTCAAAATGCTCAAGTTAAAGTTAAGGGAGAAGCCACCTTGACTGTAAAATTTAAGGGGTTTTATTGGCACCTGGATGTCATAGTAGTAAGGGGCCAGAGAACGAGTCTCATTGGACTCGATTGGTTTGATGCCTTAGGTATTCAGATTACTGGTATCAACCGGACACAAACTGCAAACCTCTTGTCAGTATGTGAGGACTATGCTGACGTTTTTGATTCTGCCCTAGGAACATACACAGCCCCGCCTATCTAATTCAAGCTAGACCCCAACGTAGTTCCAATTAGGGTTAAGCCTCGAAGGGTCCCCTTTGCCTTAAAACATAAAATTGATTCTGAACTTGACAGCTTGTAGAACAGGGCATTTTACAGCCAGTTGATGGGGTGGAGTGGGAAACTCCTGTAGTCACCCAACTTAAAGCCAACAGGGAAATTCGCATTTGTGCTGATTATAAATGCACCCTAAACAAAGCCCTCAAGCAACACGCGTACCCAGTTCCAGTGGTCAACCACATTTTAGCCTCCTTGCAAGGGGATACTATTTTAGCTAAACTTGATTTAACACAGGCCTATCAGCAATTGCCGGTTGATGAGGCCACAGCTGCGGCTCAGACGATCGTGACTCACAGGGGAGCTTTCAAAGTAAAATGCTTACAGTTTGGAGTCAGTGTTGCCCCAGGCATTTTCCAGGGAATAATGGAACGCACACTAAGGGCATTCAGGGTGTCTGCCCTTATTTTGATGATGTTCTTATTGCTGGGGAATCCCCAGAAGTGTTAGTGTTCAGGCCTTCCTTAGAGCAAATCTCATCAGACATGCAACGTCTGTGCCCTTTCATTCGTCTTCTAATGGTCAAGCTGAACGCATGGTGAAGACAATGAAGGAATCACTCAAGCGCATTGTAACAGGTGACTGGCATCACAGATTGGCAGATTTTCTACTCTGCCAGCATCCTACACCCTGCACTGCTACAGGCAAAAGTCCTGCAGAACTGCATTGGGGGAGGCGTTTGATCACTAAACTGGACAGGTTGCATCCAGATAGAGTGGCAGCAGAAGCCTCTCGACCAAAACCCCCTAGGGTGCTGCAAATGGGTGATTGGGTTTGGGCCAGGAACTATGGTCATGGGAATCTGTGGGTTCCTGGTAAAATTACCAAAGCATCTGGGCCCCTATCTTATGAAGTGGGGCTGGAGGGAGGGCGAGTTGTCAGACACCACATTGATCAACTCAGAAAATGGTTTCCAGAACGGCCACTAAGTGAGGACTGCATCATAAGTCCCTCCCAAGGTCCTCAAACTTGCGGCCGAGATAGTCCTCACTTGGACTCTCAGGACTTTTCCTTCATAACCTATGAGAAACCAGATGGAGAAGTGGGGAGTCCAGGTATGCAACATGGATCCCCTGAAGGAGGAAGCCAACCAAATTTCAGTAACCGCTGTGCCTACTCTGCTGATCAGTCTGACTCTGGGGTGGGCCAACCTGGAGAGGCCAGCCAGAGAGCATCTAATCCCCTTGACTCAGGAGCAACAAGGGACATGGGTCTACCCAGCCCACTGGGTAAGCTGGTAGACCACAAAGTGATTGGAACTCCGAGACGTTCCACTAGAGCACACAAGCTTCCCTCATATCTTGCTGATTACGCTGTAAAATAAAGATCTATAATGTTGTTGTATTGCAACTTGCCACTGTACTACAGAAACTGGGAGTTATGATGTTAACTGTCTAGTGTGCTGTCAATGAAGCCTATTCATTCAGATGCTGTAAGTTAACCTTGTAACCGATATGGGTTTATTTTCTATTATTATTATTTAGGATTGTTTTGATAATGAATCTGGATAATTGTATTAAGTCTAAATTGTGTTACAATATTGTCTGATCTAAGAGGGGAGGGGTGTTTTGTATTGGGCCTTCTCTGTGGGCGCTCCGGCTTTATGGAATCAGTTGCCGGTCGAGCTCCGGATGGCACCTGACCTTCGCTCCTTCCGACGCAGTCTGAAGACCCCTCTATTTGAACAAGCTGGCCTGGCCTGATGGGGGATGTGTTGGGGTTTTACTGGGGATTTTTATATTATTATTGATTGTTTTAGCTGGGCTACTATTTAATTCTTTTTAATTTTTGTATTCTGTATTTTTATATATGCCCTGTTCACCGCCTTGAGTCCTTCGGGAGAAGGGCGGTATACAAATATACTAAAACTAAAACTAAACTAATACCACGTGGGTTGCTGGAGCAGCTAATGGCTCTCCAGCAACCCAGACTACAAGTCTCCAATGCTGCTATTGGCTGTCCCTAGGTGGCAATGGTTGCTTCAAACCCATTGGCTGCCGCGTAGGGGCTAGACTATATATTGTGGCTGGTTACAGCCCAATTCTCTGTTAAGATCTTGCAAGCAATAAACCATGAGTTTTCCTATACTCACTTGCCTTATCTTCATTCCTGCGCCAAAGAACCCGCTACACAACATGAACTATTAAGTTTCTTTCTTTTTTTTCTTCCATAGAACTTCTGCTTCCATATGAAAATATATTTCAAAAGGAGAGGCAAAAATTCCATCCTGGTGCAAAAATTCCATCCTTAGTAATAAAAAAAATGATTATACAGTAGTTGAAAAATGTCCTTGATTTATAGAATGAATGCACACACTAGGTGTATCCCTCAAAAGCTATTTTGGTAGATATTTTTCCAGCTGGCCAGCTAATCATACTGTGATGCAAAACAGATCTCTGCTTTCAGTAGCAACAGGAGGTTGGTTCTCGTTGGCCAGTGGATTCATATCAGCCCAACTTGCACAGAACACATAATACTCTTCCAGCTACCATAATAGTAATCTTTTTAGATTTGCAAGCAAATCACTGAGAAAGGTAGGGTTGGACTAGAAGACCTCCAAGGTCCCTTCTAGCTCTATTCTGATTCTGATTCCTAGATCCTTCTGACAACCTTTCCAGGTCCCTTCCAGCTCTGTTCCGATTCTGAGTCTGATTCTTAGATCCTTCTAACAACCCTGTTCAAGATAATTGTAAGAAAGTATGGGAGGTTTGATATCAAAATATATTTTATTCTTTATACCGTTTCCATTTTTTCTTAAAAGATTAACAGAATCCACAATGGACTGAGAATCAGATCCTCTGTTGGAAAATTGACAGTCAAGATGAAACTAAGCTAATCCAGTAAAATAACCAAAGGGGGAGATCTTTTGCTCAAATGTCCTCAAAATCCCAAATAAGTTACCCAACCCTAATCCACATATCGAAAGATAAGGTCTGTAAACACAAATAGAGTTCATTAAATTGGTCCCAGCAGAATTGCATGTTCACAAGAATAAATATCGTACACCCATGCTCAAGTGTCACCCTAGAATTAGCAGATACATGCTGCCACACCCAGGACAAGCTCCCCTATAAAAGCATCCTGCTGTACCCCATTTCTCTGCAGCTGCCCACAAAGCAAACTCCTTTGCTTTTGGGAATAAATATTTCTCCTTTCCTCAGAGCTGTCTGGGTTTCATTTTTATATATTCTTGTGCAACCCCAGCTCGAGATGGAATCCCAAATATAAGGAGACCTATACATGGGTATAATTTATGTCACTGTAGTTGTGTAAAAGAACAGGCAAGTGTTTTGCTTATGTCCATTTTCTCCTTGCTTCAATCCACATGTGGTTCCCACACCTCCCACAATGACTGTGGCCCTTGACCCCTAAAATAGATTATGCCCCATGATTTATGGTGCATAGCAATTGCATATAGATTCCATGCAGAGCTGGCATTCTGCCCACCTAGGTCTTGTTGAAAATGATCCGAAGTTGCACAGCAGCCGTCTTGATAAATCACCTCCAGTGGTCATTCCTCCATCATTAAAAGGATTATCAAATGAGTTCAGTGTCTTGAAAAAGAACAGACACAATCTGCTACCTGTTATATATGTTTGTTGCCCAGCATGCAACATTCTTATATGCTTGAGGATTAGCTTTAATAATTTCCAACTCCAAAAGGACAGCTATACATAACTTGAAATGAAACATGGTATTTCTGCTTGTGCCATCACATCCACTTGTTTAGGTCTCTTACTGCTAACTGGAAACATCTGTTCCTTTAGAAGCTAACCGTTTCATGGCAGCAAATAGGGTTCCCAGGGTGACTCAAGTATAGAATGACAACATTTGACAAGTTTCAGTGGTTGGTTTCTGGACTGGGGGAAAGGTACATGAAAATGGAAAAATTTGGTATCGTGCTTTTTTTTTAAAGCAACCATCTGTCTCTAATGAAGTTTATATAATAACACACCACAAGCTACAGCACCATATGGTAATGGGAGGATCTTTAATAATCTCCATTTCCTCTATCTCCAAATCTGATCCAGATCATAGTCACTGTGAGGGGTTCTAACAAAACTTAAGTCATTTTAGTGGAGACAAGTGCATTCCAAATCAGCATCTGATTATATAAATAGATGAACAAACACCCTATTCCTTTTCCTCAAATATTTAAATCAGGTGCATTTAAGCTAACATGACATGGGTAAAGATTAAGCTGGAGTCATGTTAACAGGCAGAAGCACAGAACATCTCTAGCAAACTATGTCTATATTTTTGGAACAATATTTGCATGATACCTTTTCAGATGTGGTCAGGAATCACAAAGAAAGGATGTGTGCATGGGTCATAACTCCTCTTCCTATTTCTTCTGAATCTCTCTAGCACTGAAATGAAATGAGGCACCACAATTAATTTTGGAATCATACCATATATTCCACTGGTGGGCACCCTGTGGGCTCCATGAAGTCCTCAACATCTTTGGGCTGTTGAGCATTGGAAGTGCTTCTTCATTCAACTGTAACTTCACTTAGGAGGACAACTTTTCTGCCTATTTTAGAATTCATAAATTTTTATCTTGAGCTGATAACAGTCGCTAAGTCTTTCTGCCACTTGTATGGCTTGCTAAAAAGAGAAGAAAGCAGAAGTAAAAGGCTGTGAGGATTTTTGTATGTTGACCGTTCATGCAGATGCAGATTTAGAAATGATTAGTGCAGTTAAAATAAAACCATCTCACCATATTTGACTGAATATACAGTATTCATGAATATCGGATCCAAGTGTAAATGGGCAACTTCAAGGGTTCTATTACTTTCCTTGATGAGGATTCTTTATCATTATACTTAGGGATACATGTTCTCTATAATGTATGATATATGGCAGTGCTTTTTTTGTAAAAGAAAAAGGTGCCGGAACTCACACATGTCATACAACCTGACTTGCCTACCCTACAAGGTTCCATCCAAAAAAGGTGCCGGAAGTCTGTTCTGAGCGTTCTATGAGAAAAAAAGCCCTGAATGGCCACTGATATGAGAGAACTCTCCTCCAGGAGCATAATGGAGCATACATGCCCTCATTCTCTCTTCTAATTTCATAACAAATCAATGAAGTATGTTGGGGGGGAGAGAGAGGAGAGAGAGTATGTGTGTGTGTGTGTACGTGCATGTATGTGTGTGAGAGAGAGTAGGTCACCCCAAATCAACTAGGTTCTATGGCTGAATAAAGATTTGAGCCTAGTCCAATATCTTAATCATTCCATCACATCTTCTGACAATATAGAGCCTTGGTGGAGCAGTGGGCTAATGCCTCCTTAAGTAACACCAGCTGCCTGCAATTAGTGCAGGTTCGCATCCCACCAGGCTCAAGGTTGACTCAGCCTTCCATCCTTCCGAGGTAGGTAAAATGAGGACCCAGATTGTTGGGGGCAATTAAGCTGACTTTGTAATAATGCCGCTTGGGGGGTGTATGAAAGCCCTAATAAGCAGGCATATACATAGAATGAAGGCTACTGCTAAGCTTGTAAGCCGCCCTGAGTCTTCGGAGAAGGGCGGGATATAAATGGAATTAAAATAAATTAAAAAAATAAAAAATAGACAATATTAGACAATAATACTTCCCTTCCTAGAATTCACAGATGAATCTTTATGTCACAGGCTACATTTTTGAAAGAACAGACTCTCCTTATTCAAGGATTTTGAAATCTCTACTAAACTATGCCTTTGACAAGTAGACACACTTCCATATTTAACCGTTTGAATCGCTGCTGTCACTAGCAGTTAGTGTTCACCCATTTTATACTAAAAACAATTCATGCATGCCAGTACTGTTGGTCAACCTGCTGTCAAAACAAGAAAGCTGATGTCCTACCAACTCATTGGGTGTTGTTTCTTTTGCTGTCTGAGTCCTCTGGTGGCTAAGAGCTTGGCAGATGCATTTAACAGCTGTTCTGGTGTTTGTTATAGGCAGTATTGCATGTTAGATCTGGCAGGGTTGTTTATTGGAAGCTGAAAGAGTGGAAAAAAATGATCTTGAGGGACTGGTGGATGGGAATAGAATTAATGAAGGGCTTGACACTCAGAACATAAACTATCCGGGCCAAAAGGCCAGCTAAGCAAACACTACATGGTTCTCCTGTGGTGGCCGATGTTTTGTACTTAGAACTGACCTGAATAAGGATAAAAGAAAGGAAAACAAAGAGAAAAAAGTTTGTATGGATAGAAGCATATCATATATATCACCACCATTGATCCGATGTCATTGAATTACTTATCTGTAGGATTACAGTCCATCATTCCATAATGTCTATCAGTTGTCTACCTGATATACATCTATATGATGTATGAAGATGTAGTTAAGGCTGAGCAAAGATAAAAGCAAAACTAACCTTAACATTATTTTACCAATTGTCTGTTATTTCTTCTCCATTAATGGCAGCTGGAAAGCAGCACTACAAAAATACAAAAAAATGTATTCAGGGCTTATTCCAGTATCCTTCAAGTGAGTATTCTGGAACAAATCTCATGAAATACATTGTGCAAGGCAATGCTGCAACAGAATAAAACATTCACAGGTTTTTAATTATCATGCTCCTAGGGCCAGACCTGTAATATACCTTTAATATACAATGTGTCTGAGCACGTTGGCCTAGAAGCAAATGTAATAACAAAGGACATCAGAGGGTTCATCTAAGAGAGAAATAGACATAGCATGCAGTGTAGACTAGTGCAAGGCTGCTGCTCATGTATATAATTACACATTTGTGCATTTGCCCAAAGAAAGCATGGCAATCCAGATCAAGAAAACTGGGAGCCTCCCAGAGTTGTCTAATGAGATGGACAGCTGTAGAAATCAATCAATCAATCAAATAAATAAAAAAAAGAAACTCCCTGGAAGTCTAAAGCTACTTGTATTAAGATGGACTACAGAAACAGAATCTTGGAAATCTGGTTACTTATCTCCTGCCTTTCTTGTACACATCTGAATTAAGAGTTCTCTATCAAAGTCATCTCATTTACTCTCTTTAGAAACTGAGGATGCTAGAAAAAGAAAGTGATAGCATGGGACCATAGAGGAAGTAGGGAGTGGTCCTGAAGGACAAGATAAAGAATTGCTACCAAGGTGATGCAGTGATCATACAAGGACAGCATGAGCCCATTCCAAGAAACTAATTTGAGAAAATCCCTCAGACAGGCCCCTTCCTAATTCATATGAAAATAAAATGAGGGAAGAGGGAAACCCATTCAGACTTTCAAGATTCTGTTACTACATCTATCCCAATAAGAGTAGTTTTAGACCTAGATGGCATTGGCTTCTTAATCTGGTCTACCCTGTTGAGCTGACAGCTAGCCACTTCTCACATATTTAATGGAACAGCCATTACCATGTTTTGGGAAAGTCTATCCTGCAAGGCCCAACAACTAAAGCATAATCTTAGGTCAGGATCCAGAACATCAATAATGGTAGCTTCTGAGGGAATCCTTGGTGCTCCCTGAGCTTGGTGATTTTCTTGCAGACATTTCATTACCCAAACTGGGTAACTTCATCAGTGAAATGTCTGCAAGAAAACCACCAAGCTCAGAGAGCACCAAGATCCCTCATTTCAACCCTGAACTACAAATATTCTCCTTTAATAGTACTCTAGCTTCTGTTCTGAGATAACTTTGGTATGTAAGCTTTCCAGAAAGAAGCTCATTTCCTGAAAGACTCTAGTCGAAAGAGCAAATTATAAGGTATCAATTGAAATAATAATGCTGGGGACCAAAATATGTAAAGAAACACCGACTCCCACAAGAATTTGCCTGTTCTGGCTTATGAGGATAATTGTAGTGGTCTCCTCTGAGTCCTCCTCATTTTGAAGCGAAGTATAAGTTCTGTTTATATTTTCAATTCCAATATCTTGATTTTAGGGAGTAAAATTACCTTTCAGATAGACGATGAATAGCATGCTATTACTACAGGGGTCCCCAAACCCTGGCCACAACTCACTACCGGGCCTTCAGCCTTTTGGAACCGAGGCTGCGGAACTGGTGGGTGAGCATGGACGTGTGCACACGCATCCCACTCACGAAAGAGTGGGCAAGCATTTGCATGAACAGCGGGTGAACATGCCCACCTCTTGCGCAGAAGGAGCTGTGTGCATGCCTAAGTGGGCTAATGGTCCTATCTTACAAATGAGCTACAAGAAGAACTAGCTGAACCACTATTGAAATTCAGATCTGCCAGACCAAATCCTATAATATATATAATTCTCATTTTTATTGTAATGTACACATTTTGTTACTTGCCACTTAATATATTTTTAATTTTTAGCCTCCCAGTGGTTGAGAGTTGAGCAGCACATTATATTATTATTATTATTATTATTATTATTATTATTATTATTATTATTATTATTATTATTATTATTATTATTATTATTCATCACACAGTCAGCCAGATGTTCAGACTGGATTTGGCATTTTTGTCTACCTATTGAGTCTTAACCAAGGACCTGGGATAGGCAGATCTGGATGTTTATGGTGTTAGATATTGTCGCAGGTGGAAGTTGTCCCCAGTAAAGCTGCCTTTTGCATAATACTATCAATAATAATAATTATAATAATTGTTGTTATTATTGTTGTAGTTGTTTTACAATGATGATTATGATGATTGGAATAATTTGCTCAGAAAATTAAGGCTTGACAGAACATTCATTTTAATTCCTGCAATTCTTCCTAACCAAGACAATTTTAAAGTTTTTTATACTGCAATATTTGCCGTTGTATTTTCTTTTCCAGATATGTGAGGAATTATTTTTAAAGCAGTCATTATTTTATAGTTGTTGCACAGACAGCCAGATGCTTAAGGTGAATTTGGCATTTTTATCTATTGAGTTCTTCCCAAGGACCTGGAATAGGCAGATGTTGTTTTTTAATAATATTGAAAATATTGTCACATAATGTAAGTTGCTCCAAGTAAAATTGCCTTTTGCAATTGACTGATAATGATTTTGTCAATGGTGAGGATGTTCAAGTGGTACTCCCTATGTTTTGGGATTGCATCCACAATGCCTATCACTATCTTTGCTTTCATTTGACACAATCTTTCTACTTCTCTTTGCAAGTCTTTGTATTATCTTGTCCAGCAGTTTCTCTTCTGTTCTGTTGTCTCCAGGTACTGCCATGTCCACTATCTAGACTTTTTTTGTCTTTCTTATTGATGATTGTTAAGCTGAGGGTGTTAGTGGCAGGTGCCTATCTGTTTGAATTCTAAAGTCACAGAGAACTTTAGCTTCATCATTTTCTATGACTTTCTCTATTTTATGGTCCCATGGCTTGCTGGTATTTCTTGCAGATACTGCAATTATTATGGTTTTGTCGTACAGTCAGCCAGATGTTCAGACTGGATTTGACATTTTTATCCACTATCTAGTCCTTCTCACAGACCTGGGACAGACAGATATTGATATTATGATCATGGTTGGTGGATGATGATGATGGTAATGATTACCTTATGACAAAATGAAGGCTTTGGTCAATATATCTGGCAAAGTGTTTATTTTCAAAGTTATTAGCAGCATCTTTTTCTCTGAGATATGATTCCAGTTGACAAACCCAGTGTTTTTTTAGATGTATTGAGTCTTCTACATCTCCTGCTATATTTTGAACATAGATTTTTTAACAGATTATACTATGATTATTGTTTTTAGAGTTTTATAACAATAATAATAATTGTGATTATGGAGTGTTATGGGAAATCTCTGTTTCTAAGGGCAGAATGTTTAAAATAAATGCATCCATGATAATGTAAAAACAAACAGTCTTACCTGCCATGAATTCTTGCATTCCGCCTGTTAAAAACTGTCGACAGAGGCAGCCAATCTTACAGTAATAAGTTCCATGGGATAATTGTATGGTTTGTGAAGGAGTCATTCCTTTTATTTATTTTGCAACTGATACTACTCATCTTTCATAAAAGATCTTGGGTTGTATTTTTATAGAGGGTGTTTCTCTCCATCCATCTTCTTATGCTATGTAACTTCATAAAGGCCTTATTATAAAGGAAATACAAAAATCTTTGGCTTCACATGATCAATTATCTGTCTTTTACAAACTGCCTCTTATAAATCAGATGCGAAATTGAAGCTAAATAGACAATTTTGGACCAGCTGTATTACTATTCCAGAATTAATAATACATACTGTATATATTATAAAATTGAAAAAAATCAGGATTTGAATTTTCTACTTTTCTGCTTAAAATAATATTGTACTTTATGTATGAAATATATAGTTGTATCCTGAGACTTAAGATATCCAGAGTTTTATTCAATTGGAAATTGGTAGAGTTTAACTTGGAAAAACAACGGTCAATTACAGATTGGGTGGTCCATGTCCTACTGGACACCCAAATATTATATATGGTTTCCAGAAAGACTGTGGTTTAATTGTGGCTATTTCATTTTGGTTCTGAACACTAAACTATTATTACAGAATATGTATTTACTGGAGATAATTGCAACTCTATTAACCACAGCTTGATAGGATTATAATCAATATCATACATTCCACCACTGTAATTGAAAAGATTTTGACATTTGCGATTATCCTTTGCACACTTATAACTATGCACCCTTTATTCCTTTATGGATAAATACCCTCATTTAGCCCTCTTTATTCATCATGACTCATACATTTTCATTATAATGTAAGATTACATGTTAATCTTCTTCCCTATCTAAAAATACTCTTTGGATTACAACCTAGTCTTTCACTTTCCCAAACAAATCTTTTTCTTTTTAATTATAGATAGAGCTTCTGATTTATTTTGTTTTTATCATTATTAAATTTATTAAATTAAGAACACTTATAAAATATAAATATATTGCATTTATTCATTTATTTGGCTTGTTATGCCACTTTCTAAACATGCGGGTCATGGACAAGTGAGTTATGCAAACACAGATCTGGGAGATTTAATAGTGGTAGTATAATACTACAGAAAGCACAGTTACGTTAAGGCTGAAACTGGATATCTAACAAATACTAAAAATGAATTACTATTGTAAGTGTGCTCAAGGATTCAAAGATATATATTTCTTGTGTGCATATTTCAGAACCTAATTCTGAACCAGAAGCCACAGTAATTGTTAGTGACTTTTAGTAACAAATTCAAATATATTTCCTTGATCCAGTAAAATAACTCAGGCAAATCTAATTGTTGAGAAAATACATTTTACTAACTATCAGGACATTAGCTGTGTAAAAGATCCTTTTTTGTTTTACGTTGGTTAATGGATTGCCAATAAACATTTTTTTCTCATCATAACCACTGCATCTTTTTTAAAAAGAAGGAAAAAAGTGCTATTCATATTTAATATAATCTTGACTTTATGAGGTTCTATGAAGAATGTGGTATTCTGTTCATTAAAAAATCTTCAATTCGAATTCTCGATTTAAGTAGCTCTTAAAATATCTTGTAGAGGTTTCAGATATTAATTAATAATATCCATGACTCTGATTTTGGGGCCCAAGCATTTCTCAAACTTTTCTTTTGCCCATGAAAACATTGAAGCTGGGGTCAAGTCAGTTTAAATAAATGTATAGAGAATACAGAACACAAAGTTACCAGTTTATCCCATCTGCAGGAATTGTCCATGAAAGGGGGAAAAAAGCTCTGTTGAAAAGGAAAAAATATGAGGCCCAGAGAGGTAACTAAGCAGAAGCTTGCCAGATCATTAAAAAAAGAGAAAAAAGAGGATTCTGCCAAGTGGTGGTTCCCCCCCCCCCATTTTTATTTATTTTTCTTCCCCTTCTCCCACCCAAAAAGCTTCACTTGAGCCTGATTACTTCTGAGGTATTGACTGAATATTCTGCATCTTGTTTCCAGGTGAAATATTCCTGTAGAAAGCAAGATCATGTCAGCCAATCAGCATCTCAGAAAAACAGAGGGCACATATTTAGGTGGCAACAGAAAGACTTCCCATTTAAGGCCAGTTAAATATCTGTTTCCACTGAACCATATGGGAACAAATGGCACAACCGGATACATTCCTGAGGAAACTGAAAAGGACACTAGAAGACCTGGCGGAAGGATTTTTTAAAAAAATTAGGGGCACAGTGGTGTTTTCTTTGTGCCTTTCTGTCAAAGGACACAGTCCAGAAAGACAGAGAACACTGGATATGGCTAACTGGGTACTTTGATGGTATCCAAGATAACAGAGTTTGGACACATTTCCAAGATGAGGGACTCCTAGCAAGAGAGGAGCTACATTTCACAAGCACTGAGAAGAATGGGATTGAGATTGGTCTGGCAAATGTGATCCAAGAGAATCTGAACCTCGTGTCTGACAATTTGGGTACCTAATGAGTCTCAATGTAATCCTTCCTTTTTGTTTGTTTGCTGCCCAGGGATTAAGTTAATGTAAGTTATATTAATGAATAATTAAAATCCTGTGAGGGAGGGAGAAGAGTTCAGAACATATTCAGAACATAATGCCGCTTGGGGTGTGTGTGAAAGCCCTAATAAGCAGGCATATACATAGAATGAAGGCTACTGCTAAGCTTGTAAGCCGCCCTGAGTCTTCGGAGAAGGGCGGGATATAAATGGAATTAAAATAAAATAAAATAAATAAATATTTGTGTCAGGTGAAATACTGCAACTGGCAGTATTGGGAGGGATAGGTAGGATGAACTCAACGGAGGGAACTTACGTGATAAATATTGCTGACTTGTGCTTTACCGCTGACCATTATGAAGAGAAAATACTGGCCTGTCTTGAAAGAATGTCACAACATACAATGTGCAGTGTGTGTCTTTATGTCTGTATTAAAAACACACAAGAAAAGAAATCAAACCTCAGATTGCAACTGAAGTGTGATTATTTTCTTTCTTTTTTTTTGTTTGCTTCCTTTTTATTTGCAGATTGCCCAATAAACTAACAGCCTTTTATTTATGGGTAAAACATCTTCTACTAAGGCCACTTGCTCAAAATAATGTCTTTAAAGAATTATTCCAAATGCAACAGCTTTTTGAGGTATAATATTGTTGCCAAAGGGCCTAGTTAAATATGTTACTGGAACTTGTGCTGGATACTTCCAGATGATGCCTGTAATTCCTGCCACTTCTAATATACATGACAACTCTGAACTAAGCGTTCTCAGCTGTTGGTGACATAAACACGTACAACATTTGGATTTCAACTAAAGATTCCACGATCCCCAGATTCACTTATTTTATGATCCTAACAATGGTTTATTCATTGCATATTAGGCAACTCAGAAAGATAATAATGCTATTCTGGATTTTGAGTATGCGTGTGGTCTGTAGTTTTGTTATTTTGCAGTATTTTCTACAGTATTGCCTTAAAATCATTCAAGAAAACATATGTATCATTTGGGGCTGAATTATTTGAGTCTACATCTGTTGTTTTCCAGAAACAGCATCCTTTCCTTGGAGATGCTAGACTTTGTTCTATGCCTATTTAAATAAACCTTGATATCTTAAGCACACCAGGCATGTCTCTGTTAAAAATAATGAAAATATTTCTCAAGATAAAATAAGAATGCTCATAACTAGCCCGAAACATGGTTTTCAGCAATCTCTTTTCTGTTTTTAATTTACAGCCTAAATAAAATAGCATTCTGCTTGCAATTAAACGTGCCAGCAGAAATCAGAACCGGAGTTTTATCAACACTAGGATCCAATCCAGAAACAGTCAATTGAGGCAAATTTCACATGAGTGAACTCTTCTTTTTTTTAGGAAATATGAAGATTATGACCTCATTTTTATAAAGTTCCCATAAGATTGTAGAATAATAACAGTATCATAGAAACCTAGAGTTTCACAAAAAATCATGATAAAAAAAGACATCATTTTTTTTTGCAAATGTGAGCATTTGCAATGAAGAGAATTTTTATGCACTGTGATTCAGCTGCCAGCTTTCCCCCCATTTCCGTTGTAAAACATGGATTGCGTAGGTTAGAAGTGAATGGTGATGTGAAGTTTTTATATTTTTTTTCTATTTTTATGCAGAGCTTCTATGATATCTGGTCATTTTCTTAAGAGTTCCTTCATTGTGAAGTGGCTGAGAAAGGCTGCTGTAGATGATAATAGAGATAAATAGGGAGATATAAAATTCCCATTAAACTTTTCATTGATCATGGGATATAAATTTAACTAATAAAAATAATAAGGATCACATGATAGATCAACACCATTATGAGTAATAATGGTCATTCAGTACAGGTAGTCTTCTACTTACAGCACTTCATGTAGTGACCATTCAAAGTTACAACGGCACTGGAAAAAGTGACTTATGACTGTTTTTCACACAACCATTGCAGCATCTTCATGGTCTTGTGATCAAAATTCAGATGCTTGGCAACTGACTCATATTTATGATGATTTCAATGTCCCAAGGTCATGTGATCAGCTTTTGAGACTTTCTGACAAAGTTAATGAGGAAGCCAAATTCACTTAACAACTGTGTTACTAACTTAACAACTGCATTGTTAAAATAGGGCAAAACTCACTTAACAACAGTCTCACTTAGTAATAGAAATTTTGGGCTCATTTGTGGTCATAAGTGGAGGACTACCTGTAGTCAGTTAATTATCTCAAGACAATTTGATTAGAGCTTATAATAGTGATGACTAAAGGATCTTTGATTCTGCAGTTCATGAATTGACTCAAAAATTTTTTAATGGAAGAGAATTATTTGATTGTAGGGTGCTAAGCAATAATGTGGTTTCTTTGCTTTAGGCTAGTAGTTTATATAAACCTAGTTATTATAACTATGGAGATTCTCAGTCATCCAGTTCACGGTTGAAGAATATGACCTGGATGACTGAGAATCTCCATAGACATTTAGCTATGCACTTTGGGATGGACACCCTTTGAATGGTGCGGAAGTATGAACAGATTTCCAGAAAACATTACAGACTACAGGAACCATTTGCGCTTCAGTTTGAGATGCAGGCAACATAGACTCATCCCCAATAGCCTGTGCCTGTCTTCAACAGTGAAGGGACACAGGGCAGAAAGCATCCTGCAGCCAAGAAGGCTCTACACCCATTTGCACTATTCAGGTATTCCTGAGGACACAGATAAACCTCCAAATGGCCTCATTGACTCTCTAATGCAAATGACCAGCTGTCTGCAAGGAATATAAATCCTTCCATTCCCCACCATCCAGTCAGAGGTGAAGAAGCTTCTTGGATGAGAAACAAAGCATCTTCAAAGAAAAAGCCAAGAAAATCCAGTTGCCTCATGAAAAAGCATCTTTAGGACCTAGTTATTATGGTTTATAAGTTATTGGGGTTAATAGTATTAAAAGAATGAGAACTTCATTGGACTAAGCATGTGGCATAAATGTAGCCACTGTAATTGTGTGATATATAAATTCAGTAATAAACCAATCTGGATTTTGGTTAGATATGATGTATTTTTGGCATGCTTATGGGAAAAGGCTCCCAAACTGCTGAATACCATCTCTAGGGAGTTGTGCCCATAATTTTCCTTTTCAGCTAGGTCTTACTCTTTGAATTGATTAATAATGATTAAATTTTATCAACTATGTGTATTTAATCTTTTATTTATGCCATTATTTGCTCCTTGGAAGTGGCTTAATACAAATATATTTCATTATGAAAAGTAACAAAAGACTTATTTTTATATTAACAATACTATTACTTATACTAATAAATATTAATATTTGTTGATCAACAAAACTGTCCAAGAATAATATTTCTATAAGGCCTCCGCATCCCAGATTAATGGTGTTATTTCATCATGGATTTATTCAAATGTTGTAGTTTATTTATTTTCTGTGGACATGTTTATAAACATCTGCTCTAGATCACTGGCTTTTTTTCTCCACAGCTGATAACAAATGCAAGACATATTTGGGGGAAAAATACTCTATGAAGGAGTAAGTTACTGTATATTATAAAACCCAGATACTCTTTACAGAACAGCACATATTCTTGAAGATTTATTTATTTATATTTACTTAAATTTATTTATTTACTTATTTAAATTGATTATCTATGTACTCAAAAGGAATTTTGACAAGATGTCCAATGTTTGTAAGGAGTTTCCAGAGATCATTCTAACTAGCAAATTCAGTATTAGGAATTAATAGGATTTTCATATATTGCCTATGTGATCTAGGAGTTTCCTTTAAATTATACAATTGTAGACATCTGAGGATTTCGTTTGATTTTTAGACACATTTCGGACACTCAGCAGAATGCAATTAAAATCTGTCTCTGTTCTCTCACTAGGCCTTGTGTAAGTAAGGGGAAAGAGGGACTTTAATTGTGATGGAAGCAGCACAAGCGGATTATCTCTTTAAGCTACATTTTGAGTTAGGAAGATATGTGTGCATATTTGAAAATACACAGAAGCAGCACAAAATAGCTGTGATTTCAGGTTTAAAAAACCCACATTAAGTCCATAAAACAAACTGACCAGTTTTATATTGGCATGCTGCCATTTGTGGTTTGTAAGACATTGGTTATATCTAAACACAAATCTAGGGAACTGTAGCTAATTAAAATAGCTAACGTTCAGCCATCTTTACTGTACTTTAGTGCAGAGGTCCACACCCTTGGCCACTTTATGACTTGTGGCTGAGGAATTCTGGGAGTTGAAGTCCACAAGTCATAAAGTGGCCAAGGTTAGGGACCCCTGCCCTAGTGTCTTTCAAATTTGGCAGCTTTTAAAGAGGTATAGACTTTAACTCCCTGAATGTCCAGACATCTTGAGATCAACACGGTTGGAAAACTCTGCTGTAGACACTTCTCCAGAAAACCCTTTTTCAATGACACCGAACTCTCCTTCGGTTAAAGAAGATAAAAAGCTGATCCCTTCCCCACTCTATGTTGGCACAATGAGGGTCGGGTCTGCTTTGTCCACCCCCCTGAAGCTTTGCACCGGCACGCCACAGGGCTGTGTGCTTAGCTCCTACCTGTACTCTTTATACACTTATGATTGAGTATCATCTGACCCATCCACTGCGATAATCAAGTTCGCAGATGATACAACTGTGGTGGGTCTTATTACAGGTGGGGATGAGACAGCATATAGGATGGAGGTACAAAAACTATCCATATGGTGTAGTAACAACAACTTGCACCTAAACATCGGCAAGACAAAAGAGATGGTGTTAGACTTCCGGAAAAAAAGGAGGAACCTACCCCACTTCACATCGAAGAGAACTGTGTAGAGAGAGTTTCCTCCTTTAAATTTCTGGGAGTCTACCTCTGTGAAGATCTGACCTGGAAAGTTAACACAACTCAGGTGGCTAGAAAGGCCCAACAGAGGCTTCACTTTCTTAGGGTCTTGCGGAAGAACAGGGTAGAACAACAGCTAATTACCCTCTTTTACCGGTCTACTATAGAGAGCATCCTCTCGTATGGTATTGTGGTTTGGTATGCCGGTCTGACAGCCGTGGATAGGAGAGTATTACAGAGGGTAGTGAGCACAGCACAAGACATTGTGGGCTGTTCCCTGACACCACTGGATGACATCGCCAGGGCTCGTTGCCTTGGAAGAGTGAGGAAGATTCTCAGGGATGACTCACACCCTGGATGGTATCTCTTTACTCTCCTACCATCCGGTAGGAGATATAGGAATATAGCCAGCCGTACCAACAGGCTGAAAAATAGCTTTTATCCGTGGGCTGTTAGGCTTTTAAATGGGACATAATCTTATGCAGAATTGACTTGGGAGGCCGGTGTGTGGTGTAGTTGGTTCACATGGTGTGGTGGGATGGAGGGTTTGTTGTCACTGTGTGTTGGGGGGAGAGAGCAGGGGGGGAGAGAGGGAGGCTCAGCTAATCTCAATGTACACATGTTGTACTTTGACAATAAAGGTTTATTTATTTATTTCTTTATTTTATTTCACTTCCCCTGTCATCCTTCTATGTGCTGGTATCCTGGGATCTGCCACCAATCCTATATCAGGGGAAGGGTATCTCCTTTACCGAGCCATGGTGGCGCAGTGGTTAGAATGCAGTACTGCAGGCTAACTCACTGCTCACTCCGGGAGTTCGATTCCGAGCGGCTCAAGGTTAACTCACTCAGCCTGCCTTCCTTCCTTCCTTCAGAGGTTGGTTAAATGAGATCGCACCAGGGAACACCCCGCCTCTGCCCGACTGATCGAGCAAGTCCTCCGACCTAATCTCCTTCTTCCCGCCCTCCGCGAGCCCAGCCAATCAGATCGTGCTTCAAGCACGGGCTAGAAATCTGAAGGCGGGATCACGTGAGCCGGTCGCTCGGCAAGATGGCGAAAGTCTCTGAGATGTACGATGTGACTTGGGAAGGTAAACCCGGCGGCCGTGGAGTGGAGCGAGGGGGGGAGGGGAGGGAGACGTAAAGAGATGGGGTGCTTACGATGTTTCTTTAGTCGCGTGAGGGGAGTTGTTCGTAGCAACGGAGGGGGCTTGTGTTTCACCGCTTGTATTCGTCCCTCTGCTCTCCTCGCAAGGGAAAAGTCGTTTGGAAGCTCTTCCCAGGTCCAATTCTCAAAGATAACTTACGCATAATTCGGAGTAATTAACCCTGTAATCGCCTTCACGTCTTCTCATTTGCCCATCGTAGCGTGTTTCAAAAGTATACGTAACCCTTCACAGTTCTGTTTAGAAGAGAAGGAAAGGTGGTGGAGTCTGATCCACTCGGAAGTTACGGATATAAAATAACAATCCCTACTTTGATCCCCTCCGGAGACACTTGGCGTCTTCCATCCCAAGAATGGAAGGGGAAGAAATTATACGCTGAAGAACCTGAAGTGTGAAGGTGAAGTATTTCACGTTTTCCTGTGCTGAAGATTTTTTCCCCCTCTAGGTTTCTTTTCAAAGCTATCACCGCCTAGGAAGATTTTGTCGGGTTTTTCTGGGTTTCTTGAATGACAGACACTTACTTGGGTTGGCACACTAATGTGAGCCACAATGTTGCTTAGCATGATGTGTAAACCAAGCCTTTTCCTGAATCAAAGTTAATTGCAAAAATGTAATACATAATCAGAAGTGAATTCATGATACTCCCTTATAATATGCAATGAAGACTTTTTTTTGAACAGAATCTGTCTTGCTTTCAGTTATGGGACAGGCAGTAATAATGTAAATAGTATGATCTTGAGTCTGTAAAATTTGAGTGGAGAGAATGGATCTTAAAGTGGATAGGCTGCCTGCCTTTTTTCTTTCTTTTATATATGTATTAATATACTTACCAAAGCTCATTAAAATGAAATGATGGAAATGTAAGTTTTCAGAACAAACTACTTGGTGAAGTATGAATGTAGGCAAGCTATTCAGACAATTTTGCGTAAACATAGGCCTTGAATCTTATGTGGAATGCAGTTTAGGACACAAGACTGATTTTTATTTATTCAGAAGTCTGGGTATATACAGAACTGGGCACAGACCTGCAGATTTTATGTGGGATGTTGTTTTGGTACTTTTTCTGAATTCAGGATAGTTAATAGGTGATTTTTTTTATTACAGATGTATTGATTCTAAGCTAAGAGTGGAAAAAAATAGTTTCAAGTTCAGTTCCTACTCTATAAATACTGGTACAGTCTTTACAATGGAAATGCCGCAGCACTTCCTAAAGAAACGGCTGACTTTCATCTTTCTCCAAAGAGTCTGTGATAGCACCTGTTATCTTCACAACAGCCCTTTGAGGTTAATTAAATAAAAGTGACTACAGTTTGCATAACTGTTCCCTGTGAGACAGAGGAAGACATTGATAGCAAAATACTTTTGCCTATTTACCTGGAGGTAAAATATGGGACATTTTAGTTTTAGGATATTGTCTTTTTATTGTTATTTTGGGCTTGCTTTGGCTTGGGATCATTATGTGAGTTTGTCCAGGATAATAGATAGCTAATATAGGTGCAGTAGATAGGTGTTTTAACTGTAATTATTAAGTTAAATTTCATTATTATATTGAACCAGATTGGTCTATTAGTTAAAGCACCAGACTAGATGCCAAGAGACTGTAAGTTCTAGTCTGGCCTTTAGCATGAAAGTTGGCTGGGTGACTTTGGGCCAGTCACTGTTTCTCAGCCCTAATCCCTTCATAGGTTTGCTGTTGTGAGGAAATAGAAAGATGTTCACTGCCTTGAGTTATATGTAAAAATAATATAGGCATGATAAAAAAATTGGTGTGAGCTAGTAACTTCGAGTTGACCATAAATTAAGATTCTTCCACTTTATATTTGTAATGGCATGTGGGAATGACCTTGAGAGATGAGGGGAAGAGATGCTGTCTAGGGGGTGATCAAATAAAGAGCAGTGGGAGCCTGAAGTTGAATAATGTGCTAAGAAAGATAATAATAGTACTAATCTGCCCTAATTTATCAGGCGGTAAAAAGAAACAGCATGAGATTTGTACTTTCAGACTTGCAAGATTGTGTTAATGTAGCCTTACAATAATGTAGAATTAGCTCATGTGTTTCTTGTCAAGTCTACTTGATTTATATTTATTTTATTTATTTATTTAATCCCGTTTATATCTTGCCCTTCTCCGAAGACTCAGGGCGGCTTACAGTCTAAAGCACAAATCAATGTGCTTAGCAATAGCCTTCATTCTATGTATATGCCTGCTTATTAGGGCTTTCAACCCCCCACAAGCGGCATTTTTACAAAGTCAGCTTATTGCCCCCAACAATTTGGGTCCTCATTTTACCTACCTTGGAAGGATGGAAGGCTGAGTCAACCTTGAGCCTGGTGGGATGCGAACCTGCACTAATCGCAGGCAGCTGGTGTTACTTAAGGAGGCATTAGCCCACTGCTCCACCAAGGCTATTTTATTTTATTGCTATTTTATTGCTGTTCCACTTACTCAGTTTCTTACCACGTTTTCTTCAAGAAATAAAGCAAATTGTAATATTTTTTCCATTTATTTGAGTTAGCCATGTGTAAATATGATTTTAAGATTTTTATATATTTTAGGTATTATATCCATATATATATTCCTATAATTATATATTTATATATATTAGAGCAACTCATCCGGCTAGAAATCAAGAAACTGTTTCTAGCCCTGCCTTAATCATTGAAGCCAGCTGGGTGACTTTGGGCTTGTCATTTTCTCTTAGCCCTAAGAAGGAAATAAAGGCAAACCATTTCTGAAGAACCTTGCCAAGAAAACCTCAGAGACTTATCCAAACAGTCTCCAAGAATCGGACACACTTGAAAGAGGAAAAAAAAGTGTTGTGGGTGTATACATATACATACACACATATGTGTGCGTGTATGCAAGTATAGGTATTGTTAAGCACAGGAAAATCAGGAAGTCTAGGCAATCCAAAATCAATATAAAGGTTTACTGCAAGTTCATGTTCTCTACAAGAATCTTAACAGTCAAAGCAAATAGGTAATAGATAATGAAATTCAAGGTAGGCTTGACTTAGATCTCTTGTGGGCATGAAGGGATGGAAGACAGGATGCGTTTGATCCCTTCCTTGGGCTCAGCCTAGTCATCTCTTACAAGTGTTATTTATTACTGCTATACATGTAATTATACATCAAAAACCATAAAAACAGGATAGGAAAGACTAACTTTGCTATTAAGATAAATTAAGCAACAATTCTGTGTAGATAAACTGTACCAACTTATATGATCCTTGAACTTTGTTATTTCTATATGGATTTCCCATGTTTGAACCTATCTTGTGTATAAAAGTGAGATAATCCTTCACCTATCCACTATTCCTAATTTAAGGGGAGATCAGAGTTTATAGGAGATAGTTTAATAGAAAATAGGGGAAGCAGTTTCCATTAAGCACAATGTTTGTTAAATTCAAATGAGATTATTTTACACATATGTAAAATGGCAGATAAGATTTTATGCATGTGCAGAAGGATATGGAATGCAGGCAGATTTTATCTTTTTTATCTGAAATCCATTAAATTAAGGTTTACTACAGTCTTACAAATTCACTACATTTACTTCTCCCTCCCATTCCAACAACAAAATGCTCTGAGTAGGATTGACCATTTTCAAATTTAGTGTTGGATTTACTAAGAATTATATAGGGCATATTCAGAACTAGAAACATTTTTGAATTTACTATGACTGATACTGCTTAATATTAATCTATCTTCCCATTTATTTTTATTGAAAATATGCCATTCATATATTTGCAGAACAAAATGTCACGAGGTTAATGAAAGGCATGGGATTAATGAATAAACACATGGAGGTGGGGGAGAGGGAGTGAGTAATTTCAGATATTCTGAAATCACTCCATTGTTGCTGTTGTGTAAAGGCTAAGAAGTATCAATTCAGGCCTCACTTCAAACTAGTCTTAGGAAATCTGGTCCCTCTCAACCTTGAACTGGTTTGATGCCTTAACATTAACAATTTGCTGATTTCACCTATCAGGCCAAACCATAAATTATGTTTTACAATTAAAGCAGGTGGATTTATAAACCATACGATTTAATTCATTATTTTTATTTATTTATTTATTTGTTTTATATACCGCCCTTCTCCCGAAGGACTCGGGGCGGTGTACAGGGCAAGGTAAGTATACAGTAAAGCAATAGTAAAACAAATGAAACCCCAAAATCTATCAGGCCAGGCCGGCTTGCTGGAATAGGTAGGTCTTTAAGTCACGCCGGAAGGTGCGAAGGTCGGGGGCCATCCGGATTTCTGTTGGCAAGCAGTTCCAAAGGGTTGGCGCACCCACCGAGAATGCTCTCCCCCTGGGGGCCACCAGCCGGCATTCTCTGACCTGTGGCACCCTGAGGAGGCCCTCTCTGTGGGAGCGCACAGGACGGAGGGGTGTTGACGCTGGCAGTAGGTGCTCCCGTAGGTAATCCGGACCCATGCCATGTAGGGCTTTGTATGTCATCACTAGCACCTTGAATTTCACTCGGAAGGCAACTGGAAGCCAGTGCAGCTCACGGAGGAGAGGTGTAATATGGGAGTATCGGGAAGCCCCCAAAAGTGTTCGTGCAGCTGCACTCTGTACCAGCTGAAGCTTCCGAGTGGTTCTCAAGGGCAGCCCCATGTAAAGAGTGTTGCAGTAGTCAAGACAAGAGGTCACAATTATATAATTATATAATTATATAAATAAAATAAAATAAAAATTATATAAATCGGATCTGTCTCTAATAATAATACAGAGTTATAGAACTATATGGACTACTGAAGTAATGTACCTCATTTGGCTATGTTTAGCATGTCTGAATCCAGCTGATGTGACTTAAGAAACCTTAATACACGGTATAGCAGAGCATAATGTGTTAATCCAACTGATTAATTGGAAGAAACCAATACCATCCTTGCTTCTGAATCGTGTTATGACTAATTTCATGTTATTTTAACATTTGAGAGGAAGCCTATACTTCTCTAACCCTCATAAAGAAGGTAGAGAGAACATCCAAAGACTGGTGCAACTTTTTCTGATCATCTATATCGTTTTTAAATGAAATTAATTTAATTCAGGGTTAAATTATTACCTGAAGTGAATTCTATTACACAGAGGAAATGTCTTAAACTGTTACACTCATACATCATACTTTTAAATAAATAAACCTTAAGAGATATTAGATTATCCCAATCTTTAAGATTAGGAGAAAGTGAAAGTACATTTCAAAGACACATATATTCTTTTTTGGATTAGGACCTTTCAGAGTGGTACAGGGAGTCTGAAGAGAAAAGGAGGGAGGCATTTTTCATAAATGAAATTTATAGAAGGTGCCTCTTTACCAATTGTCATTTTGTAATGCCAACGTCCACCCTTTTTAGTGAGCCTTAAAAGAGTATCCAAACTAATATCTATATGTAGCTAAGTATAAAAGAATATTTAGCTTTCCTTAGCCTTCATTTTTCTGGAATTTCACATTTTTGCTTCAGTGTTCATAGCCACACATTTAAAATAGAGGTATAATGCAAATTTAGTTGTAAATGAGAAATTCTGTAAAGGAGATAAAATTATCAGCTTGAATTTGATGGTTGATTACTATTCTAGCATGAATGTGTATTGTACATTGCTGAATAAAGAGAACCATGGTGGAAATATTAAAATAAAACTCAGAGGATAATCTTTCTTTTTAAAAGCTTATATAAATATACAATGAACAAAAACATAACTAAAAAAACACTCAGAAATAATGTGTGAAGAAAACTATACAGGTGGCCCTGGACTCTCAACCACAACTGAGCTGAGAATTTTGGTCATAAATCATTGTGGTTATTAAGTGGGTCACCATGTGCCCTGTCTTGATTTTATAATTCTTTTACAATGATCATAATCATAAATCAAGCTACCATATGGTATTTCTGTTCTATCAGGTTACTACAAATTAGGCGTAATTTTTACAATCAGGTGCTATAGCTCTCATTTCCATTTTTGAAAGAATTAAATTTATTAAAGTAATTCTAGCTGTGAAAAAACTTTTACATGCTTTGATTGAAGTATATTATCTTGTAATCTCCCTTTTCAAAGTAATTCTTAATATTTCCAATAATTTTGAAAGACTCGCAACAGTGATGAGCGTTGCATCTAATTTGGTAATAGAGAGCCATGTACAGTGGAAAAGATTTCTTCCTGTTTTCTATGTATCTTCAACTCTGGTCCTTTAACTTATCTTAGGCATCAATATTTGTCATACTGCTGGAAATAATTTATTTATTTACCGGTATTTATTATTTATTAATTCGGTTTATATACCGCCCTACTCCCAAAGGACTCAGGGCGGTTTATAATGCTCTTTGAAGACTCTAGTATTAATCTGTGACAAAAATTCAGCGGGCAGAATTTTTCAAGTTACTTCAAAGTTACTCTTTTTCTTTTAAAAAACAATTATCAAATGACAAAACTGGATTGTCTCCTTTTCCCCCCTCCGTATTTGAAATCCTATAGCATACTCTAACATAGATTTTTTTTTGAATTGGAATTAATCTTACATAATAGATATTCTACCAGTGGTGAAGTAAATTCATGAACACGGCTTTTAATATTTTAATCTTAGTCTCCGTAATAGATACAATATTTACTCAGATTGTTTATGTCCATTTTTTAATTTCCAGGGATCATCTTGAGTCAGGAACCATTTAGCTCTACTCAGGCACATGAAACATAATATACAGTGGTTTTGTTGACTTTTAGAATAAAATGCAGTATGTTTCCAACATACTGAGTTGGTTTTTTTTATGTGGGAGAGGGAGGGGTGGAATAGGAGTAGATTGTAGAAAGAGGTTTATTTAACTTAAAACTCTGACCAACTAATTCAGAGATACGGTATTTCATATTAAATATCAGATAAAATAATTCTGCAAGTCTTTTGCATGTATTAATAATAACAGCACCAATAATAAGGCAGGCTCATGAATATTTGATGTTTTCTTTGGTAAGTACTGATTTTTTAATCATAAAATTGCTAGTCTAAAACAAATCTTCAGAGGACTCGGCAGTGCACAGTGATTTTAAGAAACTGGAAAGCCTTCATGATCTAGTCTATACTTTGATATTTTTAAGCTTTTTAAAGTTTTATATTGTTTAGCGGCATATATGACATCCATTATATTATTCTTGACATTTACTTTTATTAGAGCCGCATCTATCATAAACTTTAAAAAAATAAACTGTAGAAAGAAATCCTGCTCTTGCTCTTTTTCACGTATTAGATGATACCTTGTTAATTAAGAAAAACGAATATTTTAAAAATATAAAGTGTATACATATATGTTGCTTCATTAATTCTAATAGTAATATTTTTCTCCTATACTTATATTTTGATTTAGGAAATAGTAAGAAATATAGCTTTATGAGTTAATATTATAGTTTCATTAGTTTTATTAAAATAAGAAAATTATATCCGTTAGCCATTTAATAATTTATTCTTTAGAGAGTTCTGAAAACAACCTGAGAATTCTCAAAGGAAGTGTAAATGGGATGTGTGATAGTGTTGTCTTTTATCCTATAATTGGATATTGTCATTTTAAAATAAAACTGTTCGGCATTCAGAATAAGCTTATTTTACATTTGCAGCAAGAAATGGCTCCCAGAATAATTACCAATTGCAACAAATACTCCTTGGAGAGTTGAAAGAACAATATCATAAAATAGCAATTAAATAGTAAGATGATATTTAGAAATTTACACTTTCAGTTCTATATGATGTTTTTGTACTGCTATGTATTTTTGGCATCAAGAGGGTAGTAATTCAAAATCAGTTTGGAGTTTTATACTCTGTATAGGTTTAGTCATTCCAAAAAGGTAGAAGTATGCTGAACTATAGCAGTAAGTTTCCAATTTTAATTTTTGTTGAAAGGCGGTGTGAGGATAACACGAGAAAGAGAATTATACATATGTGTTCACATGACAGCCATAATCCAGCAATGATTATTTGTTTAAATGAGATATTGAAATAGAAATAATAGAACAATAGAAACAATAGAAAACAATAGAAATATTGAATACTATTGTTATTCTCTTCTAATTGTTTCTTTCTTTCAGAGATGCGAGACAAAATGAGAAAATGGAGAGAAGAGAACTATCGGAACAGTGAGCAAATAGTTGAAGTTGGAGAAGAGTTAATTAATGAATATGCAGCTAAGCTTGGTGATGACAGTAGGTCAAAACTATTTTACTTCTCTTTATTAGTTAATTTTTCTGATGTGCAGTCATATATGTTGTGTTCTATGTTTTAATAGTATCCAGTTAAAATTTGTATTTTGTAATAAAGGCCAGTAAATTCAGATATATGGATTTATATCAAATAAATATCAGATAAAATAATTAGTATACAGGATCCAATCTAGGTTAGTTACAGTTAATATACAGTTGATTTCTCCATCATGCCACTTTTTTGTGCCATTTTGATGCACAGTATGTCCATAAACTTTGAAAGCTTAAAATTGACCAGTATTCCTAGACATATGATTTTTACAAATATAGTGTGTGGCTAGGGAGTTTGTAGCTACAACAGATTAAGTTACTCTTTATTCATAGCTTTGGGAAATATCTTTCCCCACCCCTCTCAAAAAACATTAAACAAATTTCAACTAGTCAAAAGTTTAGGGATTTGAAATAGAGAAGTTTATTATTGAAAATTAAAGCAAGTTCAGAGACATGAAGTCAGTATGAAGGTTGCTTTTACAATAAAGTTGGGCAGTTCACAATACAAATTCTTCCCAGAAAGAAACTTGGCATTCCGTATTTTATACTAGAAGGGAATTGTTGAAAAAGATGTTTTAACGGAGCAATGTATGCAGTGCAGGGTAAAGCATCTGAGTGTACAGGGTTGAAAGATTCCTATGTAGGCTGGAAGGGAGTAAGAAAAAGATTTGATTTTAATTAATTTATTTTGTCTTAATTTTTTTATAGTTCAGTTAACCTAATTCACACAGTATGAGCAATTTATTTTTGGCAGAGGTCTTTGAACTAGAATATTCTTTATTTAATTTTAGGAAGTCTTGATCTTAGTAATACTTAAATTAAACAAAAAGTAGTTTTAGTTTTAGCATTCATTAAATGCTAAATCAAAAAACTTTTAATCTAGGATATTGCTAGAAGTAACCATGAGTAGTGAAATCCTTTTTTCCTTCACAAGAATAAGTGAATAGTGAACTTGTGTGGGATTAATTTCTATTTTGAACCAAAGTAAATTATGTTGGAAAGAGGGATCATCTTATCAGAACAGCTGAATATACTGATTGATCCTTTTTTGGTGAATTACTCTATGAATTTATAGTAACATCTTAATAACATTCATGAATTTAGATAAGACAACATTACTTTGATTACTTTGTTTTAATTCATTTGTGGTATATTTATTTCATTGTTCCAGAGGTTGCAGTAAATGAATTGTCATTTCTTGCTGTCATGCCCTTTATGGCCTGCATTAAACATATAGCTTATACTTTACTACTCAGAAAGCATTTTTATTTTACTTAGAAATTTCATCTATTCTCAGAATCCTTTCAGGTTTTACACAAGAGATTGCAGATATGTACTTGTCTATGATCTTTTTTTTTTCTTAATGGAAGCTAAACGCCCTGGGTTTGCATGGGAATTGAAAGATGTTCAGTTTATCAGATTGGGTTATTTTTAGTCAAGGGGCATAATCTGAATAGCAAATATATGAAAAAGAAGAAATGCAGTATTAACATGGATTTTCATTAACTTCTGTAGCCAGGGGTGAATAATTATATGACTAATAGCATTTTTTAATTCTTTAGAGCAAGATTTCTCGTTGGAGCATCTTCCATGAACTTTAGAATTCAATAAATACAGCAACTTAGGGATTTTACAAAAACATTATTTAAAGGAAATAAAAGAACATTGCACCTATATCAGCAAAGTTTTTTCTGAAAGCTATTATTTGCCAAAACCACAGACTGTTTTTTTTTTGGGGGGGGGGGTTGAGGCTGGGCACTTCTGAATCATTCCATAGTTGATTTGATATCCCATGTTGCTTTTTCAATTCAGCTTTTAAAATAAACCAGTGTATAAAAATACATGAGCAATGAAGTTAAAACATGTTTAGCAAATACTTATACTTTATTTATTTATTATGCTTCACTTATTTTGCCAAGTGTGGTTAGACACACAAGGAATTTATCAAAATATTCAGGTTTAACACTAGTGTAATCGGTTTCCGTAAGATTAAGTATACTAACTTATAAAAAGCAATATTTCCTACAGTTTGCTATGAGCTGATTAGCAGGTATGTGGGGGGAAAATCTATGCTTTACTCTATTTTGTATTATCTAGTTTGGATAATATATGAGCAAGTGATGATCGCCGCGTTGGATTGCAGCCGAGATGACTTGGCATCGGTAAGTGTTCCGACAGACTTCTTATGCAAATCCAGGAAATTTAATCTTTGCTAACGCAATAGGTAGGGATTCTCCTTGTTTTCTTTTGCAGTTCATTACTGAAGTATATTTCTGCAGTCTACCTTTAGGGCTATGTAAATCTTGTGAAATACACTAACTTCCCTTTAAAACATCCATGCCTTTTCTGAGATGCATATGACTGATTTGGAAACTGGCTGTGCAAGGACATATTTCCTAGGTGTCCAGGAGCAACATTCAAAAGTTTTGAATGTTTTCATCATGGCTTCCTGAAACTCCCTACGGAAGAAGGAATCCTATGAAATTGCATTTTATATCAAATAAGAAGCTGCACTGGAAAAGAGGAGTAATTAAAAACTCTGAACTTTTCAATTTTTAACATACTATTTTGAAAATGTACCGAATTTATTCTGGAGAGTTAATAAAACAATGTGACCAGACATTCATTTTTGTGAAGGACGTTATATTGAAATATTTGGAATTTAAAGCAGAATATATTTACTAGAAGAATATAATTACATTTATTTTTTGGACTTTTCAACTTGCATGTTTTAAAAATTGAGGGGACCTCTCAGTGCCTTAAGCATATTATTAATTCAATAGCTTAAAGGTGCATTAATTGTATGTCCCTACAAAGCTATTCCTTTTTCAGAATTATGTACATCGCTTCTTCAGATTTTGTTTTAAAATGTACTATGATGATTTCTTGTTCTATTTTCCATATGTTGGCACTCACATATGACTTAGTTGTATTTTTTTCTAATAACAGTAATGTGTATTCATTCAGTTTTCACAGTTTTTCTTCTCATTTATATGCAGGTTATCTAGCAGGATATATTGAGACTGATATTTTAACTTTAGTCCCTTTTCTATAAAGGATATACTCAAATATTTCATGTACATTTTTTTTGTTTACCTGCTATAGAAATGTTGCTCATTTTCATGGAAATATTTTTCTCTTTTTAGTCAAAAAAAGAAGAATGCTATAAAATCAGTTAATATGTTTCTTGAGTGAAAGAGCAGATGGATATTAAATCTGTACAGTGTTTCCAGTCCAGAATTTTGAATAGCATAATTGTGGACTCATTTTTGTCTTTTATGTATTCTTGAGCTTGTTCTTGGGCACTGCATTTAAATTTAAATATTTTTTTATTGTTTCATTATAAAATAAAATACAGAAAAAAGGTAGAAAACAAAGAGAAAAAGAGAAACTAAAGAAAAAAATGACTTCTGATGTTTTTCAGTGCAGTAAAATAAAAAAATGCAACCCCTACCTTTTACATTTTGCAACGTTTCAATCCATTTCTATAATTACAAAATTATTCTGATTTTCAAAACCTGAAATTAAAGGTTCATTTGTGTAGTTTTGAGCAAAAACACCAGAAGTAGTTTCAAATAGAAATGAAACTCAATAAATTCCTCTTTTTGATTAAAACACTCTCACCATATCTGTTAACTCTTATCACCTTTACCATCCACTCTTCAGTTGTGGGAATTAGTGTGATTTAGAAATTATATATTTTAAAATACTTGATGTTTTAATAAGACATACAGTGAAACCTCTGGTTGAAGAACTGAGTGAGGCTGTGTTGTTCCTCTCAATAGTTGGTTCCATCATAGTTCTCATTCGATCATTTATGTTTAAGTGTAATCTCTTTAAAATAAACCTACCACTGTATTTAGAAAAATTAAGCATATTTTACAGAGTGAAAGTAAGGAAGATTATACACATTGTTCATTGTTTCATTAGCTTATCACATTGTATTGGCCTTCAGTGATAATTCTTTCAAAGTTTTTTTAAATAAATTGGGACAACAATTATATATATTTGTAAGCTGAATTTAGGATAGCTCGTGATGGTAATTCAAATACTGTTTTTCACTGAAACCCCCAATTAGCTAAAATAAAACAGCTGTATAAACTAGCTTTCCAAAGATCAAAGCCAATTGTATAATTAGAAACAAGGAATAAAATCATGCTAAACGAACTCTGATTATATTAAGCCAAAACCACAGAGCACAAGGCCAGGTTTAATAGCAACTTTAACTTTTCAACACCACTTGTTCATTACCTGAGAATCTCTGTATATTGACTGAATTTTACCTCATTTATCCCTGTCCATTCCATACTCATTATAGGCAGTGATTTAATTACCAATATATGATAATATATTATTATTACTATTATTAATTTTATTTGTATACCGCCCTTCTCCCGAAGGACTCAGGGCGGTGAACAGGGCAATGCATGTTAAAAAACAAAATACAAAAATTAAAAGAGATTAAACAGAATGCCCACAACTCTTACAATAAGTTAAAACACAATAAGAAAAGTTAAAACACATTAATAAAACCCAACCCCATCCCATCAGGCCAGGCCAGCTTGTTCGAAGAGGTAAGTCTTTAGATCGCACCGGAAGGAGCGGAGGTCCTATGTATCTCAGATTGAATTATGGAGACCTTGGTACTCACTGAGTTTGGTTGTTTATAGACATTTGGTTACCCAAGTACCTAATATCTTCTACTCTGTATAAACAGAGAACAACCCTTCTAGCATTGAAGATGTTACCGACTCGGGTAACAAAAGTTTGCAAACAAACAAGCTCTGAGATCATCCATGATTTATTTATTCCTATGCTTCACATAAATTTGATATGGAATACACTGGATACACCAACCCAATCCAGTGGCTTTATTTAGATAGAAGTTACAGAAAGAAAATAGAGCTGCATAAAAAAAATAGTTATATTCCCCTCTACCCTTCCCCACCCCGCCCCATGTTCTTGACTTGGATGTGCTTTTTAGCTGTGGGCCTTTTGTTAAAGAGCAGAATCCAACTCTATTCTTTTCACCTTCCTTTGTGTCTGTAATCCCTCATTTAGTCTTTCATAGTCAATTCCAGTCTTTTAATTGGACTCCTTTGTGAGATCTTACCTTTACTACCACTTTTATTCCTTATGATCACATGTCTTGTCAAATGTCTTTTCTGTTGTAGTTTTTATATTTAGAATCTCTGGCTATAAGACATTTAACCTTTTTAGTCTATATAATGTTCATGTTTTATTATTTTTGATAGCTTCTAATCATGTCTCCAAGCACTGATTCCCCGAAGTAGTTGAATTTGGAATTTGTTTCTGTCTAACATGCTATATTGGATTTGCATTTAATAGCTGTGACTGACTTAGGTAAAAAAAAAATAGTTGTTTTCATTTTAATAGATTTACTACAGTAAATCCAAATTAAATGTGATATAAATTTTTATATAAAATTGTGCACAAAAAGCTGAATTACTGAATTCTGCTAGCAATATAAGTTGCATTATATGTTTGAAAAGGAAAAAAAAACCCTGATCTATAATTAGTTATACTGTGTTTTGGTTATGTTTGTAGTCATGGTTTGATCTATATAATGGCTTCTTTCAAATATTGTTGAAGTGTTAATTTGATATTTTGGTTGTACTGGGATGGATGATTGCCAGATGAATCTCTTAGTTACTATATTCAAATAAACATCACTCAAACATTTGAAAATTACATTCTTTACCTACTCATTTTTTGTGTGTGTTTTGAATTTATAGTATTGCCTTCAAGAACTAAGACGGCAATTCCCTGGGAGCCACAGAGTTAAACGGTTAACTGGTATGAAATTTGAAGCCATGGAGAGGTAACTGAATTCTAAAGAATATTTTCCAGATGCAGCCTTAAAAGACGTCTCCCAGAATATATAAATATAAAAGCTATGAAAAAATAAATTATGTAGTTGACAGTAAAGTATGATAATTATAAATAAAGATAAATGAGAATGGAAACATATTAGAAAATGTAATAGAAATGTATATTAAAAATTAAGATTATGAAGCTTCTTAAATTTAACTATCTTTTAGAGACAGTAGCTTGGTCCAATTTGTTTGACATTGTCCTGTATTATAGAACACTTTGTTGAAGAGTCAACTTATAATCAATTATATAAGCTGGAATGTTCACAATTTGTTTCCTTAAAGAAAAATAAATATTACTAGTTCTGAAGGAACATCTTAATTCTTTTTCTGACATCTTTCAAATTTGAAACAAATGGGACAATGGTCTCATTCATATTCTGTTTCTAATTATTTAAGGAACCTTTTTGAATATAAACTGACTAGATGTCAGACCATTAAATATTAAATTTATTTAACATTTCTGATGAAAAGAGTGAAGTGGGATAATCTTACATTTCTGACCATCATAGGGTCCTCATAATCATGTGATCATGCATTTATGACAATTGTATCATTTTACAGTGACATGTTTGCACTTAGTGCACTTTTCAACTAGCTTCTGACAAGCATAGTCAATGAAGAAGTTATCTCACTAACAACCCTGGTAATTCAAGTAATGTGTGAATGGAAAGTAACATTCTAAGTCTGTTGCAGTCATGTGAAGTTTCACTTAGAGATCATGTTGCTGGTCCCAGTTACGATTGCCAAGCAACAACTACCTTTTAATAGAATATGTGTGGCATGACTTGCTTTCTAGAGGATGAGAAGTTGTTATCAGGAGATGTCACTATTATAGTTAAAATAAGTTGCTGAAAATGTTTGAATCTGTTTCTGAAAAAGCTATGTGAAGTGAGAAGAGTCTAGGTATGAAGAAAATTAGACTCTAATAACACAAAAAATATAACATTTCAGTAATATCATATATATATTCTATGTCCACAATTCTAGCTTAAATTCTTAGCATCTCCATGAGTAAATCTGCTGAAGTCTAGTAAAGCAATAAAGATGTATAAACCTCCGGGCAAGTTAAAACAATTTATTAATCAATATAAGAAGTCTGCTCACACATGGTAACAAAAATATTGAGTCTGATTAAAATTGTACTTAAGTGCTGTAGTGTCTGTATTCTGTTTTGGAGCTTCAAATGCTCCAAAATACAATACAACTACTTCAGTGACTTCAGATGAACAACAACATATATATTTATGTCCATATCCATATGTTATTTTCCAGCAGGTTTGCACATCTTATTGGGTAGGGATGAATGGCTTTAAGTATGTAGAGATGTTAGAACTTTGTTAAATTTACCTGCAGGTGTTTTCTGTTCATATTTGCAGCTATGATGATGCAATACAGTTATATGACAGAATTTTACAAGAGGACTCAACAAACACCGTAAGTAAAATAGAAAAATAAGCATTGCCTTTTTTTTCTTTGCCTTTACATTGTAACATTTTCCTTCTTGTTAATACTTTGTGTTAAAATTCCAACATGAAAATCAGATTTAATAAATTTCTTTGATGAGCTGATGCTTCTTGCCTGTGTGGTAATAGAGCATGGGTGTCAAACTCAATCGTATCACATGACGTATCGTGACATATCACAATGCTTTACCTTTGCGGAGCCGGGGTGGGCATGGCCTGCTTGTGATGCATCTGGCCCGTGGGCCTTCAGTTTGACACCCCTGTAATAGAACATTGGAATGTTTTTATAATAGCCTAATATACTTGGAACTTTAATTAAATTTGTAAAAGTCAGACCATAATTTTATATAGTTGTGACATAAAAAGTATCAGCAAGTTTGAATATGAATAAGTTATTTTTATACTAACCATTTATGCTGCACATATGGTGAAGGTTAAAATCTTCAGAATCTTGAATTGGCTCTCGTGAATTAACTGAAGTGAATTAGGAGTAGGGGAGGCCAAGGTCACACCCATATACTCCTTTTTCCTTGCAACATATTAATATTGACTGGGAAATTGGTCTGCAAATATAATTATATAATTAATGTTGCAGCTCACCCATATGTCTACTGCTGATGGCAGATTTGATGTTATAAACAGATTTTGGCACCAGAATTTAGTGCCTAAACCAGCCTCATTATTGATATTTATATCAGTTTCCAAAATCAGGAGACCCTTATCTTTAGTTTGATTTAATGCTTTCTCCAACTGTCAAAGAAACTCAAAGAAACCTGATATTGCCATGGAACACAGGTGCCATAGAAACCATGGCCTTCTGTATTGTCAGTTTTACAGGGATATTTTTCATCAGTTGATTATCTGTCTTTGATTTAAATTTTTAGGGCATTCTCATAAATTTTGTTTGCATTATCCATTAAACAAACAAGATACTTTTATTTCTCTAAAAGTAGCAAACTTCTGCTGCATTATGTATAAGCTTTGTCTGCAAATGGTTGCTGATTATTATTATTGTGAGGGGATAGTTTTGTTCCTTCTCTTGAATGTATTGTTTCCATATATTTTATTGATTTTTTAAAAAACATAAATCACTTAATAGTTGGTAAACAGTGTGTTTGCTGGGTTTGCATTTGTAAAGAAAAATCATTAACAATTGGTTTCTATAATCCATAATCCACATAGTACATTTAGTTGATTTCCCCTTTTCCCCAAAATCTCTTCTTTGCAAACCTTGAAATAATCCAGTTCTTATTATTTTGATAAATAATATTACATATATAATTTTCCCCCTATATTCCTAGAAATAATGATCACATCAATATAATATTTCTTTTCTATCTAATCATTCTGGTTGCCTCATCTTATATCCTGTTACAGTCCTTATTTAGATTTGTTTCTCCCATAAAGTTCAAAGTATTCTTGCTGGTTAAGATTTTCTCAACAGTTAATTACATTTAAAGATTTAAATCCATTTTTCCCATATAAACCATCTCAACACTTTTACATTTCTTAAAGAATAGGTAAAAACAGTAAACAGAAGGAAAAGAGAGCAAGAGTAAAGAAACATAAAAAGTAAAATACTACTTAAAATATATATTCCTCCTAAGCTAATATATATTCATTCCCAAAATTTCTTATTTTTTAACCATAATTAAAAATATATTTAATATTTAAATACTCCATTTAATGAGTCTAGTCATCTAATCCTTTAACTCTTATTCAAAACATTTTTTATACGCTATAATTCCCTAAATTCAAACACATTCAATTATCTAAAACATTTTCTTCATCCAAGCCATTTCAACAGTAATCCAAGGAGTTCAAAAACGATTCTTTTTCCCCCTAAAGTTTATAATTCTCTGTCTGCAACCCAGATTGTTGTCTTTTTTTTTGTCACAGCTGTTCTTTGTTATTAAGGCTTGGAAGGTCACAAACACAGATTAGCTTTTCCCAGGTTTTGGTAAGTTCTCTGTGGAAATCATAACTCATAATCTTCATCCACCGCTAGGTGTCAGCATCTATTTAGTTTTCAATATGAACAGTGGTCTTTAAAGTGAGAGTCTTAACCATTCAACAATTTTAAACTTGTCCAAAGTTGAGCTTTCAAATTTATAAATTTATTTCACTACCCTATATTTTGATCCTCCATGGAAATTTTAATTTGCTGCTTCCGTTAGTATAAGGGTGGAGCGGAAGTCCCCCTCTTTCACTTTTGGAGGTATTTTGCTTCTTGGAGATCTTTTCCAGGAAATTAAGTGAAGAATAGAAAAGGGAAAATCAGATTCCTCACCCAGTTTCAACTACACTGTTTACTGTTGTGCTGGTTAGTTCTTTTGGACTTTGGTTGCAAGTAGCTTGGGCTGATTGGTGAAATACAGCCTTTCTCCTGTCGGGTTAGAAGGCTTTCCTCAAGATGAACGTAGCAACCGCCATCATTCCAGAGTTGCTGGGGCACCCTTCTTTATTTGCTGCCTCTCTGGGGCGGCTTGGACCCATAAGGGTCTCCAGGCGGGACAAAAAGTAGCCGCAGGGGTGCGGCGGTCAGTCCACAAGCCCACGACCAGTTGCTACCGTGCAGGACCGGAAGTCCCCTTTTCTTGAATGTATTTTTATTGGTCAATGACCAAATAATAAATAAAATTTCTGAGACCAGGATTGGTATGGACAAGAACAAATAAACAGAAATGTGACATTGGCTGAATTCTTTTGGATTGGGAAAATCATTCACCTAATATAAGTGCGCATCAGTTTTCAAGTTATTCTTCCTCTGAAGAATCAAGAAAGCAAGTTGGAGTTGCTTCAGCACTTTTAAAGGAACAGCAAGTGACTTCAGGAGTTGTGTTAACTTTGATGTCTCTATTGTCCAACTGAAGAAAAGTGAACCTCCCCACAATATCACCAGAGTGGGTTACTGCAGTGTGTTTTTTATGGGCCAAATTTAAGAACTGTTCATAAATTTCACTCAGTATGTAATGTAGTTGCAAGAACAGTGGGAGAGGCTAAGATTTTGTGTCATGTTACATCAGTTCAGAGACCAGCTTAGATCTCTGGTTGTGGTTTTTCAAGTCCTGAACAGTTTAACATGGGATTATTTAAAGAATAGTCTACAGCAGTAAAAACCTGTCCAAGTGTACATTCAGTGTGGAATTCTGCTTGTTGGTTTGACAGTAAGAGAATATTGCATTAATATGTACCACAAATTGGGCTTCACGTCTTTGGAACTCTCATCTAAGATATGCGTGTGCCCTTTTCATTTTAACTTGCTGATACTTATTTTCTGCTCATGCAAGAAAAATGATTAATTAGAATAGTGTTTTTTAAAATATTTGATTAAAAAAATATTACTGATTAGAGTGAGAATTACACCCAAATAATTCTGAGACTTGAAAATAATGGATTGTTCTGCAATATTTTTGTAATCATATTTAAAAAATCATCTTGAAAATAGTGAGAATCAAAAGTATTAATTTGTTTTTCCTTTTAGATAAATAGCTATTGTGTTAGATACAAGAATATACTGATCAGATAAATTATTAAAAAGTATATATAATTTCAGTTGCTTTAAAGAGACTGCTTTTAAAATTAATATGAAACATAAGAAATATTTGGTTGGAGACACTGAACTTGCATAAACCATGTTTGACTTATAATTAAACCTGAATTAAATAATGAGAGATTAAATTAACTGGAAGACATTTTCAAAATTTCAATATTGATGCTATGTTTCCTGCTAACATTTGTGCTTTCTGTCATGTAGAAATCCAGTTTCTCATATTTCCAATTCAGAAAATTGTACCAAAGCATCTTAAAATAGCCAGATCATTAATATAAAAAGTATACTATTACTTTTATTATATTGCTATAATATTGTAAATATTAGTCCTGAGTACCTTACCTTACTTAAATTTATTAATCTTGACTATTGGGCAAATGCCTTTTTCTCAGTCAAGTATGGGTACTTTGATTTTGTGTGCTGAAGAATGAAGGTTAAGTAAAACGTTCTGATAAATTGTCAGGTATTGGAGTTGTTTATATGTCATCTACCTGTTAATTATTTCCATGTGCACATATGGCTGCTGTAGGAAAATAAATGCTTCATGGTTTTAAACTGAAACTATTTCTGAGTTTGTCTTGGCACTAACCTGAGCTTAAAGCAGTCTTTTATGGTGTGCTGACACATGGAGTTGCTTAGATATATTAAACATTTTCTGTTGTTTGGCAAGTGATACATCAGCTTTTGTTCACATAAGTCATGTAAAGATCACGCATTGCAGGAGCTGACAGTTTGAGACAGGAAAGATAGGGGATGAATAAGGAATAAAAAACAACTTTACTCTACCCTACAGTATTTCCCATTAGAGTACAGAGGGTTGTAAACTTTACCTTATATAATGGAAAAGTACATCTTAAAGGACTTGTTGTATTGCAATTATGAAATGAAAATAGGGGAAAAAATTAAACGTTTAAAAAGAGGCCTTAAAATAGATTTCTGTATTAATACTAACAATTAAAGTCCTAATCCATGTGCTATTCAAGCACTTTCTTAATGGGAGTTGAAAAACAGTCCTGAACAATGTAACTTATGTAAGGCCAAGTTTTGTTACAGTCCATTAGCTTCAACTAAGGAATCCTTGGGTAGGAATTAATCTTTCTTTCCAACTTATGATGTATCTGATAGGTTTCCACTCTGGAACTTTACTGCTTTTAGAGCATTCTCTAAAAAACATTTCTGTATTTGTGCAAGGAAGCACATAGATTTGGAGTATGAAAGTAAATCATCTCATGGGAAAGTGAGCTGGAATGTATTATTATTGCATTTGTTTACAAATGTCAGTGTGGTGCCATTGTGAATTTCTGTCCCATCATCTTAAATATACTGCATGTAAATCTGGACTTACAGCCACAATTAGATTGGAATTTCTATGGCTGAACAATATGGTCATTAAGTGAGTCATCACATGACCAAAATGATTTTATGACCTTTTTTACCATGGTTGTGAAGCAAATCCATCTTTCTTCATTGCTTGTTGGAAGCCAGCTGGGGAGGTTGCAAGTTGCAAGCACGTGACCACAGAACGCTCCAACTGTTGTAAATGAGATGTAAATGAGACCCAAATTGCGGTCATGTGATCAGGGATGGTGCAGTGGTTGTAACTTCAACGTCAAGCCATAAGTCGCACTTTCAGTGCAATTGTAACTTCAAACAATTGTTAAACAAATGGTCATAAGTCAAGCAATACCTATATGGACAATGGACATATATGTAATTTTCAGACTGCCTTTTGTTGCTTTCATAAGCTGGAAGGTTTAAGCAAGCCAGAGGAATTGCAAATTCCAGGCTAGCCAGCAGATAAGTAGCTGCTTCTGGGTGGGATAGAAAGCCAAGGGGGTTAGAAGGGAAGGTTGGCGAGGATGTGGATGAGAGGTGCAGTGCGGGTCAGGAAAGTGCTGAGAAGTGTGTGCATTGGGGAGAGTGTGAAGAGTATGAGTGGGTGAGCAAGAGCAGGTTGAGGAAAGTGCAAGTGGATGTGTGAAAAACAGGGTGAGCAGGGTGCAAGGAGGTGCATGAGAGGCAAGGTTGAGGAGTGCAAGGGAGGAGTGCAGAAGAAGCACAGGTTAGAAAGGGTGCACAAGGGTGTGCAGGATAGTTAGGGAAGGGATGTGAGGAAGTGGGCAACAGGAAGTGTGTGCAAGGATGAGGGAGGTCAGGAAGGTTGCCTGAAGGTGTGACATAGATAAAAGGAGGGTGTGAGAGAGGAACAGAGAGGGTTGAGGTGGATGGGCAGGAGTACGCGAGTGCAGAAGGCTGAGGAAGAGGGTGCAGGTAGGGGAGACCTACCTAGTGACTTGTGACTGCTGATTTTTCCATTGACTTTCTAGAGAGGTTGGCGGGGAAGATTGCAAACCACAATCACCTGATTGCTAGCTGCTGTAGGCTAGTCATAATTCTGAGCCAGTTTCCAAGCGCCTAGACACGAGCACAGGGGTGCTGGGATTGCCAGAATTCTGAGGGCCAATCATAACCAACATCTGCTCAGTGCCATCATAACACAAAGTGGATCAACATACAAACAGTGCTTTGATAGACAACGGAATTCTTTTTGAATGAAAAGGAGGAAAAAAATAACTCAAGGTAGTTCTCAGGATTCTTTTCTTTTGAGAGGAGTTGCAAATATGTGTACAAATACAGTATAGAAGAATATCCCTGTCTGTCAAACCATATAGTACATAAATTGGTATATTTATTTACGAATATTGCATCTTTCTTATTTTTATAAGCAACTCATGGTGGCAAACATACCTAATACTCCTTCTTCCCGTTTTCCCCACAACAACAACCATGTGAGGTGGATTGAAATAAGAGAGACCAACTGGCTTGACATGACAGCTGGCTTTCATGCCTGGGACTAGAACTCACAGTCTCCCAGTTTCTAAGTCAGCATCTTAACCACTACGTCAAATTGGGTCTTTTGGCTGCTGGATGAACACAGATAAATCTTTCTCTGATTTCTCTAATGTATTCAACTGCTTTGCATTTAATATGGTCAGTATGGAAGCATTGTGTGGTGGGACCAAAAGAACGTGTGTAGGTTTAACTCCACAAGTGTCTCTGAAATCTATTTCTATGTAGTCAGTGCAATACAGCATTCACTTGGCTTGAAAAATTTCCTGCCGGTAAAAAATTATTTTTATTATACAGTACGGTATATGCTGCCCCTCTCACTATCCAAAGTGACTTTGATAAATAGAACATATTGCAGTGAATGGCTTGACTTGGTGGGTTAAAGTTGCCAATTCCTGTTTATACCAGTGCTTCTTCAACTGGGCAGTACCTATAATTTAGTGATAGTCTGAGGTATAATCAATTTTTATATCTGTTGGGATTTGGGTAGTAATGACGTCTATAGGATTGCTGAAAAAATGATGCCATGTATTCAGGAAACATATGATTTATAAGTGTGTTGCTCTTATGGTTCTAGATTTTTTTGAACTGACAATGACAACAGTATAAGGGAGAAAAGATGGGGTAGAAATTGGTCAGTGTGCTAGTGGGATGTCAGTTTATTAAGTACAGATACACAGTTATTAACTTCCCAAGTTTTAAATTCCAATTTCTTGGAATTTAAACTTGGAAGTCTGCAACTGAAGAAAGGTAGTATAAGGAATTTCATGCCCTATTTAATGCAGGCGATCTTAGAATGAGATATCGTACACACTTCACCAAGTCCATCGTCTTCTGATGTGATCAGATGTCTTTTAGTAGTTGAAGATAAAGATCAGTTTATACACGGATGCTTGGAAAAGCATATAATGTTTCTACTGGTAGGCAGCTTAGGAGCCTGAATGGCTTCTTTTTGTGTGGGAATACTGCGGTTTACAAATACAGCAGCAGTGACTGGAAAGTCTTAATTCCAGATCATTTGAGGAGGCCCCTACTTGTGTATTTTTGAAGGAAGAGCATTCAGAGATGAAAAGAAAAAAAAGCCTTCTCATGGCAGTGAGCTGTCCTCTCAGCTGCTGCAAATGAAGTTTGTTTTAAAAGGGGGAAGGTAAAGAATCAGCAATGGCACCTGCCCCAGATTGTTAGGGCATGCCTTTTGTTTACCTGTTATGAAGCTGTTAATTCAGTGGAACAGCTGCCAGACAACTTAGAATTTAAGTTCAGCTGATAGCAGTTGAAATGTTCTTAGAGTTGTTATACTGCCAGGAATCGTGTGCATAATATTGGCTACCTTTTTTCCCCCTGTGATTATTGCAATGTGCAGAGACCGCTTCAGCAAATACAAATTTCTGCTTTGAGATTTATGGAACATTGCTTCTAAAAGGTTCTTAAACCCAGAAAGAAAAAAGAAATATATTGGGAACCTGGAAGTACAGTGGCTGTCTCACTGTGAAACAAAATGCATAAATGGTAGGCTGAACAACTTCGGGGTTCTTTAATGGTTGTAATTATCAGAATCTGGACAACCACTTACGATGCATACGGTTTGTGTATATAAGTTAAAGCATAACATCAAAGCAAGAAAGGCATTTAAATCTCTCTGCAGGATGTCGTTGTGTCTGAATCTATGAAAACTCCTGTCATGCAGTTGCTCAGCAATGCAGTTTTTTTGGTCAATAAAATGGTTTGCAGAGTCAAATTGGCTGTTTCTCAAAAAACCCAAGAGGGGTGTACAAGCACATAATCCTCTGTAAATTTTAACCTATAGGCAGCCCGAAAACGTAAGATTGCCATTCGGAAAGCCCAGGGGAAAAACGCTGAAGCCATCCGAGAGCTGAATGAGTATTTGGAACAGTGAGTGTTTTATAAGAATACGCATTGTGTTGCTTTATCCTAATCTCTTTTTTAATTAAAAAGGCATTTGCATATGACTTTTTTTTTCTTTGCCTCCTTGCTGTTCATTTTATAGAATCTGTTTTCTCCATCTTCCTTTGTTCAGATTTGTTGGGGATCAGGAAGCCTGGCATGAGCTGGCTGAGCTCTACATCAATGAACACGAGTAAGTTGTTTGCGAAGTCTAATTCATAAAGGACTGAGAAGGGTTTTTTTTTCCCATACAAAAAGGGATTGCTTTCTTAAAGCGATTATTACATACTCTTATTTCCCAGTGGCCATTTCCCCCCTTTTTATAAAAAGTTTCTCATTTTTTTTTTATTAGAATGCATTTTTATGGACTTGTCAAGCACATTTTATTCAGCTGACATGGTTTTTGGTAGCTTGGTTAATAAAGGTTAGAATTAATGCCATATATTTAAAAGCATTTTATTAATATTGTCTGATGTAAGTACCGATCTCCTAAATTCAAGAAAAGGCATGCATGAACTGTATTTAAAATTTTATCACTCTTCTCTGAAGAGACAGGCTACATAGGATTTGCAGCAGAGACAAATATTTTCTAAACAATAAATAGAAAATAAGAATGTTGTCTCTTGGATAAATAGCAGCATGCACTCAAGAATGTTGGCACTTTTCTGTTGGAATCTTGAATGTTTTTGTTCACTTTGTATTGCTTTAGTGACAAGGGAAAATCCCAGCATGAGCGGATTAGTGTACAGCTTTAGTTCACTTTTTTAAATATATGGCATTAATTCTAACCTTTATTCCAAAAGGAAATTATTGTATATTTTTTCTCTCCAACTTTACTTCTTAGGCCAAATCTTACAGTGTTGTTGCTTTCTATGCATATTTCAAGGAATAAGAAAGTACAGTAATGAGGTTCTCAGAAGAAAAGCATCTATTTCTATAGAGTTAGCAAAAATTGCTTTATTTCTCTTTTTAAGAACATAGTTTAAGTTTGTTGAGTGTTGTTTGTTGGTTTATTTATTTGAATTTATATGCTGCCCATCTCACAATTAAAGCAACTTACACATTGCTTTTAGTGTATTAACAATATAAGTGCAATATATGTATAATAATTTATAATTAAGGGATTCAGAAACAAAATATTGTTTTCTTATTAGCCTCTTGTGGCATATTTCATTAACATTTTTATTATGACATACTCTGATATGGACTATATCCTACTTTATCAAATGCATGGATAAAACTGGCAGGTGACAATTAAAAATACATATTTCTATAAATTTAATAGCAAACTTAAACAGGCATATTGATAAAATTAGAAATTAAAAGGATCCAAAATTTTAAAACAGAAGTTAAATATTTTCACAAAATCCGTGAAGAATACATCATCTAAGTATTTTCTTTTTGGTAAAAATGTTAGATAAAATCAGCTTTAATATAAGAGATGATAAAAGCTACAGTTACATAAAAATATAATGGTTACATATATTATGTTTTTAGGCAGATTACAATTAAAGTGAACCCAAAAGGTAAAGGACAAGGGATGCATGTGGAATTTTGTGGAGGGAATGGTTGTCAGAATAATTAGTATTAGAAAGAGGAGTATATTTGTAGCTCAGTTGGAATGAGGGATCTTTGATGCACTTTAAGCTTGGTTGTTATTTTGCAGAGATTTCACTACCCAAACAAGGTAACATCGGTAGTATACTGCTGATGTTACCTAGTTTGGGTAGTGAAATGTCTGCAAGAAAGCAACCAAGCTTGTGCATCAAAAGCCCCTGGAATCAGTATTTCCGATTTTTCATTCACTCCTCCCCAAGCCAGATTCCAAGAAGTAGCACAGACAGACTTGTGAATTTTCAGGGTTCAGTAAATGCAACACAAGGGGTTAAGAATGTATTAAGATCTACAAATGAAATTCAGTTGTGATCGCTCTAGATTATAGTTATCAAGTTGCCTTAAACAAGCAAACAAGGCTTTTGGGGGTTTGTTATAATATTATGACAGATTCTTTGTTTGCATTTGTTTTTAGGTGCGGTTTTATAGGATAGACTGAAGTCTGATTTTGTAATAAAAGTTGTAGTTTTTGTTGTTGTTTTTTAAAAATGTGGGTTTGGAACACATGCTTAGTAGTCAATCTACGCTAACTTAACTGAGCATGCACTTTCTCTTGCTATCGTATGTTAGAAGTCAATTGCCACAGTTTTTGAAAGCTTGTAGAAGTTGAGTATATTTTATAAAAAGCATGTGTTTGAAGGATGCGTATTGAATCTTCAAAATACATAAGTTTAGTGACATTATTGATCATATTTAGCTTACACAAACTACTATAATGAAGCATCACTTAAAACCACATTGTATATGAAAACACTATGTACTATACTGTATTCTTCATTTTTTCCCATAACTTTGAGAATTGAGAAATTTGGTACTATACAATCCTGAGAAATTTCTCTTCCTTTTGCTAAACAGAACTTACAATTGAAATCTTCAGTAATATTGTGAACTGCAGATGCTCCAAGGACTAATATATCTGCTTGTGGATAAGATTTTTGTGAATCCAACCCAATCCAATCTTATCCAGTTTGCAAAACCTTACCCACATAAATTTCTTTGTCACTTAAATGCTTTTTCTTTTGCCTGTTCTATAAAAAAATCAATCTATTTTTTAATATTGTTTTCATCCTGACATTATTATAAACCCCCGAATTGTCTGTTTTTCTTTAACTCTCTTTTGTCTTCAGTTATGCAAAAGCTGCCTTTTGCCTGGAGGAACTCATGATGACTAATCCTCACAACCACTTGTATTGCCAACAGTTTGCAGAGGTGAGTATTTTAGAAGACTAGGAGAGCTAGTAATTGTCCCAAAGGAATGGTCAGTTGGAAAGATATACTCTCTTCATAACTTGTTTGTTTGTTCTCTCCTGTGGCTAGCATTCAATTTCTTCTACCGTGATTTTCCATCCTTTTCCCCCATGACATGTCCCTTGTTTCCGAATTCAGAAGCCTTTATTATTTTTTAAAAATAATACATTTAAATTATTTTTTAAAATCTTAAATTTTAATTAAGTTTTTAATCTTTTAATCTGTTATAATCTATAAAAGGAAAGCCCACGAAATACCTTTCTTGTATATTAAACCTAACTAATCTTATATATTTGTGTTATACAGTCCAATAAAACCACTAATAACTGGAGTGAGTTTATGTAATTATAGGTAAAAATAAGACGCAAAATGGAGACTGGTAAATACAGGCCAAATTACTAGATAGCTCTTCAGATGGACCCCTGACAATGCCTGAATTAAATATTTAACATCAACTGTCTCAACTATCTCACCTGGTAAAAATTTCTTTTTAGGGGGAAAATTTGCCTAACTTTTCTATATATGTAATGCATGATAAATTATATATTCCTTTAAAAATGGACATCTTTAGAAAGCCTGTTAAAATAAACGTTTAATTTACAGGTTAAATATACTCAAGGAGGGCTTGAGAACCTTGAGCTCTCACGAAAATACTTTGCACAGGCATTAAAACTGAACAACAGAAACATGAGAGCATTGTTTGGTCTTTACATGGTAAGTCCAGAAAGCAGGGTATTTTTGTTCAAAAATGATTTGCCTTGTTATTTAAATTTGGAAAAGGAAGGTTTCTATTTACTAGTAGAAAAGAAAAAAGATTCTCAAGATCTATTGTGAAAAAGCTTGGATTGGCTCAGTTCTTTCTCTACTAATAAGTAGATTTACTTAGCATTAGTAGCATTTATATTTTCTATCCATTTTGTTATTGTTTGGCCAGCATCAGCATTTTCAGCAATGAATTGTAGTGGTGCCATAATCACGCTATAACATTTAAAGTGGAACTGAAGAGTTGTATTTGTTAATTTATTCTACAGTACAATATATGCAGATTTTCTGATAAATTAGTTTGCCTTAAACTAATCCATTGGAAAGATGACTTTGAATAGCTTTGACTTTAAATGTCTTTTCAGCTAACAGCTAACCTAATTTGCATGAATATATCTTCTCTTAAAAAAACATAAATACTGTTGCATTGTCCTATTCCATTGTAATATTGTGGGCATAAACAGTGAAATATATACTTGTAATGTTGTTTACAGGCACTTCTTGACTTACCACCGTAATTGGGACCAGAAATCTGTCATAAGTCATTATGACCATAAGTCAACGCACCCATGTGATCCAAAGCAATTTGGTTGATGTTTTTAACCCTTGGGAACCATCTAGAGTCACTTGTCAAGTGAGCAGCCATATAAATTGAACACATACAATGTGGAAAAAAATTATTTGATCCCCTGCTGATTTTGTATGTTTGCCCACTGACAAAGAAATGATCAGTCTATATTTTTAATGGTAGGTTTATTTTAACAGTGAGAGACAGAATAACAACAACAAAAGTTATAAATTGATTTGCATTTCAATGAGTGAAATAAGAATTGGATTCCCTATCAATCCGCAAGATTTCTGGCTCCCAGGTGTCTTTTATACAGGTAACAAGCTGAGATTAGGAGAACTCTCTTAAAGAGAATGCTCCTAATCTCAGCTTGTTACCTGTATAAAACATACCTCTCCACAGAAGCAATCAATCAGATTCCAAACTCTCCACCATGGCCAAGACCAAAGAGCCGTCGAAGGATATCAGGGACAAGATTGTAGACCTAAGGCTGGAATAGGCTACAAAATTATCACCAAGCAGCTTGGTGAGAAGGTGATAACGGTGTGATTATTTGCAAATGGAAGAAACACAAAATAACTGTTAATCTCCCTCAGTCTGGGGCTCTATGCAAGATCTTACCTCATGTAACTTCAGTGATCATGAGAACGGTGAGGAATTAGCCCAGAACTACATGGGAGGATCTTGTCAATGATCTCAAGGCAGCTGAGACCATAGTCACCAAGAAAACAATTGGTAACACACTATGCCATGAAGGACTGAAATCCTGCAGCACCCACAAGGTCCCCCTGTTCAAGAAAGCACGTGTACAGGCCCATCTGAAGTTAGCCAATGAACATCTGAATGATTCAGAGAAGAACTGGGTAAAAGTGTTGTGGTCAGATTAGACCAAAATCGAGCTCCTTGGCATCAACTCAACTCGCTGTGTTTGGAGGAAGAGGAATGCTGCCTATGACCCCAAGAATACCATCCCCACCATCAAACATGGAGGTGGAAACATTGTGCTTTGGGGGTATTTTTCTGCTAAGGGGACAGGACAGTTTCACCACATCAAAGGGATGATAGACAGGGCCATATACCATCAAATCTTGGGTGAGAACTTCCTTCCCTCAGCCAGGGTGTTGAAAATGGGTCGTGGATAGGTATTCCAGCATGGCAATGACCCAAAACACATGGCAAAGGCAACAAAGGAGTGGCTGAAGAAGAAGCACATTAAAGTCCTGGAGTAGCCTAGCCAGTCTCCAGACCTTAATCCCATAGAAAATCCTTGGAAGGAGCTGAAGGTTCCAGCTGCCAAATGTCAGCCTCGAAACCTTAATGACTTGGAGAGGATCTACAAAGAGGAGTGGGACAAAATCCCTCCTGAGATGTGTGCAAAACTGGTGGCCAAATACAAGAAACATCTGACCTCTGTGATTGCCAACAAGGGTTTTGCCACCAAGTACTAAGTCATGTTTTGCGAAGGGATCAAATACTTATTTCACTCATTAAAATGCAAATCAATGTATACCTTTTTTGAAATGCATTTTTCTGGATTTTTTTGTTGTTATTCTGTCTCTCACTGTTAAAATTAAACTACCATTAAAATTATAGACTGATCATTTCTTTGTCGGTGTGCAAACATACAAAATCAGCAGGGCATCAAATAATTTTTCCCTTCTGTAATAAATACCTTTGTTTCAGAAGTTGTTCCATGCGGGACTGTTTGCCAACTACAAATTCAAAGAAATCCAGAAACTAGCTTTTTGTATTTTGGTGGACAAATCTACCATATCTATGATTTTTGTCCAACAGAATCAAAATACTTATTTATTGATTCTGAATTCTGATTTAAAAAGTATTATTTTTTCAGCATAGATGATAGGACAAGATTCAATATGTATAGTATATTTTAGTTAAATTGTCAAAAAAAAAATCCTGATTTGTTTCCTGTTGTACTTTTAGTCTGCCAGCCATATTGTCTCCAATTCCAAGGCCAGTGCAAAAGTTAAAAAGGATAATATGAAGTATGCAAGTTGGGCTGCAAACCAAATCAATAGAGCTTACCAGGTGAGTGTTTTGTTAAACTCAATAACATTTGTATATTAGTGCAGAAAAGGAAATTATTTACGATGATTGTAAAAAGCCACTCACATACATATTTGGGTATGACCTATATAATACAATTTTTTAAAAACCCATTCTTTTTGGAACCATGAATACACAATAGAAACTATTTAATTTCTGAATGTGTGAATGTTGTTATCAAAAGGACATACTGAACAGGAACAGAATATCCATCCTACCTGTATTTTATTTTATTTTTTCAGCATTACATCTTTATAAATCATTTTATTCCATATTTCATAAGACACAAAGTTATTTGCTAACTGTTAGTGTCCTTTATTAAATGTACTTCCAAAAGGCTTTATTACTGTATCTTTGGTCTATTTTCTTGGGAGTGTACCCTAATTTTATCTACATCAACTCTGTAGGCAGAGAGACAGTGAACTTGTCCAGAATTCACCCAGTGAGTTCCCCCATTCTGTCCATTGCATTGATGTATTCTTGTCTTAAAACCCTGAGTAGAATCTTTGATTAATCAGGTTTGTATATTTGTAAATGGAAAACTACTAAGGCGATATATTTTGAACAAATATCTAACACTATGTTCAAACAATCAAAATGATACCTGTGTACATGGAAAGCACCAATTGCCTATATTATTGTTAAAAGGAGGCAAAGGAGTTCAGTTATATCATCAAAGACTTGGCCAGGTGCTGACTGTGGAGCAGATTATGAATTGTTTAGATGCAGTTTCCAAGTTAAGCCAGTCAGCTTCCACAAAATGATCTTGAATATATGCTCACCATTTTCAAGAAGAATATTGGGAATTGCTTTGAAGTCCTGAATCTCACTAATAGAGAATCCAAGAAATGATGGAATGAGCTTAAAGAAGCTGTGAAGGATAAATGTGAAAAGAAACTGCCAGTAAGGTAGAAAGAAAAAAAAGCTAACTGGTTATAGGAAAAAACTGTGAAAATTGCAAAGAATACATAGGACAAAAACGTTAGAAAAGTACTTAAAGAATTTCAAACAATTCTCAGAAGAGACAAGAACCATTATTATAACAGTTGTAAAGGCATTGAAGATGCTGATAAAAGAAAATATTTTGAGGGTGGAAAGAGAACTAGAAAAACAAGAAAAGTCTTTCAAAAGAACTCTGAATTCAGAAGGAACTTGCAACTTGAATTGGTAGGCTAAAACAGAGGTCACCAACCTTTTCATTCTGGCGACACGGAGGGAAAGGGAGAAGCTGGGAAATGTGTGTGAGTGTGCACACGCGAAGGAGCCACGCGCACCCACACGATGCTAGCAGCTTTGCGCAGGTGCTAGCCACCACTGCTAGCACCCGCGTACATGTGCAAAAGGGCCCCACGCACCTGCACGGTGCTAGCATCTCCATTTGCGCAGGTTCTAGCTGCTGTTAGCCCAGCATGCATACGCAAATGGGCTGCGCAATCCATGCATGCACTAGCGGTCCCATTTGTGCCAGCATTAGCTGCTAGCCTCGTGCACATGTGCAAACATTTTTTTTAAAATTTTAATCCCATTTATATCCCGCCCTTCTCCGAAGACTCCGAAGACTCAGGGCGGCTTACAATTTAAGCACAAACCAATGTGCTTAGCAACATTGCTGGCGCTAGCATGAGTGGAGGTGAATGCGCACACGTGTGTGCACTGGTCCACCTGTCCCATGGCCCAGTGGCCACTAGGCCACAGCCCGGTAGTGGGCCACGAGCCATGGGTTGGGGACCCCTGGGCTAAAGCACGTTAATAGTAATCAATTCAAAGAGATCAAATAAAGGTGCAAGCAGTGTATTGTTCAGTAGGTATGTCAACATTTAAATACATTAGAAGATGTTTCCTTCTTATAAGAATCTCTGGAACTAGCAGTTAAAATTAGATCAGCATTGCAGTCATTACCCGGGAGGTAGGCTGCAGGAACTGATAAGACGATCAGGCTCAAATTATCCTACTTTGAAGGCATTATATGAAGACAAAGTTCTCTGAACATTCTAATGCTGAGAAATATGAAAAGAAAGAGAAGAAAAGGACAAGATAGATGAAAGCAGGGACAGATTATCATGGAAAAAATCTTTATGGTCATTAGGAATTGACAACAACATGATAGCACATAATCAATTGTGAATAATGCATGGAATGCTTGATTGATTTATATTGCCCGCTAGTTCTTGAATAACAAGATGATTCCACTCCAGCATTCTTGATTTTGAGAGCCTTAGCATCAGCATATTGCAGTGTGCATGAACCACAAGTGTTTCTTCATATTGCTATAAATATCTTCAATTGCTGGCATTCCTATAATGGTGCACTGTAGCAATTTGGTTTAAAAGGTAAGAAACTTATCCGAGTTTAATATAACAGCCTTTTGCTTTGGGTTAATTAATTCATTCTTAATCATTGACAGTGGATGCTCTGTTTTTACATTAATAAAGGCCAAATATCAAACACACAGTTTCATAATCTGCAAATCAGTTTTCTTAGTGTAAAAAGTATCTTTATGAAACAGACTTTGAAATAATATCTGTTAGTAATTTGTAAACCTTCTAAAATTCAGTTCTTTAAAGTTAGATACTAAGAGTTACTTATACACGTTATTTCTAAAATCAGCAGTACAAATTATAAAATTCAATTTATATTTTATAACTATGGTGCAATTCCAAAGCTATTGGGAAGTTATGTTGGAACTGAATCAAAATTATCCTTAACTGGCTCCTCTTTCAGTTGATATTTAACAGAACAGTTGCATTGTTACTCAACTAAAATATACTTAAAACAAATGTCAGCATTTCTTTGTGACTTCATGTATTTATGATATACTGCATACTTCAGCTGTATTTTAACAGAAAAGTGACAGATACCACATCCAGCTAAAAACTGAAAGGGGAATTTAAATATGTGGGATAAAATTACATAAATGAGAAATTGGCTTGAATATCAAATTTGCACACAAACCCCCACCCTGACAAAAGTTGCCATAAGAAACTGCTGAACAAATACCAAACTTTACTTGACCTGAGTGCACCATGTGGTTTTCCTGGTCTGTATATTTGTATTTAAAGCTACTAAAAATGTAAAAACACAGCAAATGGACTGAGAATGCAGGTATTGTTCCTTTGAAACATCTCTGTTGCTGAAGTTTGCCATCTTGTGATTAGAGCAATGAAGTATTCATATTCAAGAACTGAAGTTTTAAGGAAGTAAATAACTACACCAATAATAGGTTAGATTTATTGGATCCTGAAGCATTCCCGTATGCACAGAAAAACTGTGTACTGGTTAAAGCATCAAGATGGAAACTGGGAGGCCATGAGTTCTAGCCACGCCTTGGGCATAGAGCCAGCCAGGAAACCATGGACCAGTCAGCTATTGGTGATCAGCTATAAGAAGGAGACAATGGCAAACCACTTCTGAGAAACCTTGCCAACAAAACTGCAGGGCTTTTTCCATGTAGTTGCCAGGATTCAAAAATTGACTTGATGGCACAAAAGGTTGTAAAAGACGAGGCATGTCATTACCTTAGAGCAGAACTTTTATATAATTAAATGACCTTAACATGGTCAGAGCACCACTAAAATAGAATGAGATGTTGGAACACCTAAATCTACAGTAGATTTTTTTGTTTCGTTTTGCTTTCTGAAACTACTTTGTGACTTTGTTAACCATAAATTCAAATTATAAGTATTTTCTTATCCTTCGCTGTATTAATTTATTAATATATGCATAAAAATTATGTTTAAAATTTTTCATTGCCTTTTTCTGTTGAGCTGGAACCAATTACCATATTTTTCCGTAGAAAGAATAATCCGATCATTTCGTAGGATTCCTTAACTGCACTAATCAAGACCTACCAATACATTATAGTTTATAGGGCAATCTTCAGCTTACAACCAGAATAGGACTGGAAAATTCACCGGTACAGACGGTAGGCGAGGCATCATGGGACCATATCCAGTTTTACTATCTTTTTTCAATTGGTCGTTAAGTGAGACATCACATGTCTGCAACTGGCAATCTCCTTCCAGCTTCCTCATTGACTTTACTTGTTGGAAGCTGGCTGGGAAGGTCACAAATGATGATTATGTGACCAACGGATGCTACAATTTACAGAAATCCAGGCTGGTGGCTAAGCACTGGGATCATGATATGACCACGGAGACACAGCAATAGTTGTAAGTGTGAGGGCCATTTTAAGTCACTTCTTTCAGCACCACCATAACTTCAAACAGTCACTAGACAAATGGTTGAACTGAGCCACTGCCTTTGGTAAGGCAGTATAATCTACCTCACAGTATCAATTGCTGCGAGATGAGCAGGGTGTATCCTTTTACCCTCAAATCCTGCTAGTTGGCTTCTTAAAAATACTTTAACTATTGCATACTAGAATGTTGGATTATATAGCCCTTGATCAGATTTTACAGGATTACTCTTACACTCATGAAGAGTTGATAATGATGGGCTGTTTTGCCAGCGTTTCCTGTAATTTAATAAGATGTCGGAGCATTCTCAGATGTTTGTTTGTAGCCATATGGTATAGATTTAAAGCACACACAAACATCTCACCTAAAGAGCATGCCAAATTAGAGAATGTATATAATTTAGAGGCATTTTTTCACCAACCATGTATACCAGTCAAACTGTTGAGAGAAAGTGCAGTTACAATGGTATAATAAAACATAATGTAATAAACTAAAATATATCTGTTACTTACATTGAGAACTTCTTCTCTGTCTCTGTGTGTGCAGCACCAAAATGAAATACAGTGTATTGTTTCAGTTGTGCCAATGCCACTCAGTGGAGCAATTTTTCAGATTAACAGGAAATGTTATGCTTTTTAATAACCCATATTTGTTTTAATGTATTTAAAGATAGACTAAATCAAAGATTTCTGAATGCATTTTGGCAATCAGCTTTATTTCCCCTTAAGTTGAAATCCAAATCAAAAATTATCCACAATATCTAGTCAATTTCTAAAGAGAGTAGAGGGGAGTAATTATATGTAACCTTTTGGTTTCCTTTTATTTTCTTTGAAATCTTAGGCTATAGAATCAAGATTTCTCTTGTTTAAAAATATTCAGAAGGTCAAAAGCGGGTTAATTTTGTTACCTTTATTACCTGTAACATTACCTTTTGTTGATGGTTCATGAGATGTTTAATAAATTAATTATAAGAAAACAGTCTCTTATTGAGGGCAACATTAATTACGTGTGTGTGTGTGTGTGTGTGTGTGTGTGTGTGTGTGTATATATATATATATATATATATATATATATATATATATATATATATATATATATATATATATATATATATATATATATATATATATATATATAAAACAGCTTTTGATCAATTGAATTGGCAATTTTTGATTAAAGTTTTAGATAAAATGAATTTTGGGGATAAATTTTTGCAACCAATTAGGGCATTATATCAAAAACAAACTGCCCGGATAATAGTTAACAATAGTTTGACTGAAGTTTGTAATATTGAGAAGGGCACAAGGCAAGGGTGTCCGTTATCGCCTTTGTTATTTGTGTTAACATTGGAGATATTATTGGTAAAAATGCGGAGCTCGGAAAGAATTAAGGGTATACAAATTAGAAATCAGGATTATAGATTGAGAGCGTTCGCAGATGATCTGGTTGTGACGATGACCCAGCCGGAGAATTCTGTTGTGGACCTGATGGAGATAATAATGCAATATGGGAAGGTTTCTGGATTTAAAGTTAATGCACAAAAAACTAAAATTCTGGCCAAAAATATGACAGTATCGCAAAAGGCTCTTTTAGAAGGATTAACTGGATTTGAGATTGCTAAAAGGGTCAAATACTTGGGGGTGTTTTTGTCACCCTCTAATACAAAGTTATATAAAAACAACTATGAAAAATTATGGGGAAAAATTCAAAAAGAAATGGAGAGCTGGGAAAAATTGCAATTGTCTTTGCTGGGGCGAATCGCAGCAGTGAAAATGAATGTCCTGCCTAAATTTTTATTCTTATTTCAAATGATACCGGTTCTTAAGAAAGATTCTAATCTGGAGGAATGGCAGCGAGGTATCAACAAATTTGTCTGGGCAGGGAAAAGGCCACGAGTTAAATTTAAGATTATGCAGGATACTCGTGAAAGAGGTGGTCTTAAAATGCCCAATCTTAAATTATATTATGAAGCTGCTGCGTTAGCAGGAATAAGTGATTGGATTAATTTGACACAAGAGAGATTATTAAATCTTGAGGGCCACGACTTGTTGTTTGGCTGGCATGCATATTTGTTGTATGATAAAAAGGTAGATAATGTGTTTAAAGCGCATATTTTAAGACAGGCATTGTTGAGAGTTTGGAAGAAGTATAGACATAAGTTAGATTGTAGGATACCATTGTGGGCAATCCCAAAACACGCAATAGAAAATATAAATGTTGGTTTTAAACATGATCTGACTACGTATAAGGAGATTTTAAGTTTGGAAAGAAATGTCTGGTGTCTGAAACCGTACACTCTCTTGCGAGATGAGAAGATTGTTCAAACTTGGTTCCAATATATTCAGCTACGGGCCAGGTGGAAAGAAGATCAGAAAATTGGTTTTACAATGACTGATGAAAATCTGATAAAGCAAATTAGAAAGCAGGGTCCAGCACATATCAAACGGATATATCTTGCATTGATAGAAATTGACTCAGAAACAGAACTTGTTAAAGATTGTATGATAAAATGGGCCCAAAACATCCAAGAAGTTATTACAATGGACACGTGGGAAAAGATCTGGGTGAGGAACGTAAAATTTACACAAGCTCAAAACTTAAGAGAGAACTTTTATAAAATGTTTTATAGATGGCATTTAGATCCTAAGAAGCTTGCAAGTATGTATCCGAATTATCAGCCTAAGTGCTGGAGGTGTGGCGATGAAGATGCAACATATTTTCACATATGGTGGACTTGTAAAAAGGTTAAGGCCTTTTGGATAAAAAATTGGTGGAACATGCAGAAGATTTTCAAGCAAAGGATAAAGTTTTGTCCGCAACTTTTTTTGTTAGGTATAATTACAGATGCTACGGTTGTGGACACTAAGCTGATGTTGAATTTAATTACGGCAGCAAGACTCTTAATAGGTCAATATTGGAAGAAGGAGGAACTGCCGACTGTAGAAGAATGGATTTTAAAGGTTTCTGACCTGGCAGAGATGGCAAAGATCTCGGCTTACTTGAAAGATCACTCGCAAGAACGTTATATTATGGAGTGGAGAAAATAGATTGAGTATATCCAGAACAAATATGGGACTAAAAAGTTTCATGTAGTATTTGAATAAGTCTTCCTTTCTTTTTCTTTTTTCCTTTTTTTTATATTTAATAGTAATAGTGTTTGTAGTTATCCTATATGAGCTAGAGATAGATTTTAGAGTTTATGGTTGTTAGCATATGGATGTTTATAATTGTTTTTTTTTTTTGTTTTTATACCTTGTACTTAGCTCTGGGAAGTCGGGGGGGGAGGGGGGAGGGGTAGGGAGGGATGGGTACGGGAGGGGGAGGGGGGATTGTTAAAGATAAAATGTATGTTAAAACTTTTCAATAAAAAAAACATTTGAGAACATTACAGTTACACAGACAAAATAAAATTCATCTACAGAAAACTAGGAGAGTAAAGTATGAATGCTATGATCCCATATATGCACGTGTGTATATATGTGTGTGTTTGTGTGTGTATACACATGCTTATTAACATTTGAGAACATATTACAGTTACACAGACAAAATAAAATTCATTCATCCATAGAAAACTGGGAGAGTAACGTATGAATGCTATGATCCCAGTCAATTTCTTCCCTTTCTTTTACTGCCCCAATCCTCACCTCTGATAATCATTTTAAAATGTTTAAACACTTTTAAATGTAGAACTTAAATCAAATTTTGCTGAAGTATATTTAAAATGAATTTAAATAAATAAGGAAGCAAGCAAGCAAGTAATTTTTTGTAATTATTGAAACCTAGGGCTACCTTTATTTGCATGTGTTTTTCAAAAGATTCTTCTTCGCTTTTGTTTTTCATAGTATGCTGGCCGTAGTAAGAAAGAGACCAAGTATTCACTGAAAGCTGTAGAAGACATGTTGGAGGCCCTACAGATTACTCAATCATAAACCATAAGAAGGATCACCGGTGATAGATTTTTTTCCCTCCAGCTCCATTGCTAAAATTCTGTCCTCACCGACTTAAAAGTTCATTTTAAATGTCTCGTTATGTTAACAGTAGTTAATGTCAGTAAAAGTTGCTACCTTGAATGATGTGTTTTATAAAAATATAAGATTTCTATTTATTGCTTCTATGATGAAAAGTCACTAGTTAATGAAAAAAGTAAATTCTATTGAATATAAGTCTCTTCAGACACGGTAGAGTAAATGTTTAAGCGGTAACTTAATGTAGAAATAAATGATAAAGCAGCATTACTTCTTGACTTATGGAAGTCTAAGAGACTTGGGCAAAATAGGAGTCGTGTATGGTACATGAACTGTTTCATAGATCAGACTTAAAAGTTCATCATAATGATCGAGTAATATTCCCCTGGGTATTTTGTATTGCACAATATTATTAGTATGACTGCAGCATTGATTTGTGAAATAGTAGAAAAGTGGTAAGTGCTAGACTTTGAGCTATATGGGTTGAGTACCACCTGTAAGGGAAGCCTTATTGTTGAAGTTACTTTCATGCTGCTGATTCTAACCTGTACCTGAAATGGCTCCTCTGTTTATTTAGATAAATGAAGACATTCTTAAATATAATAATGATAATTGATTAAGCTTGTATGCCACCCAACTCGTAACAGTCAAAAGAAATTACAATAAAACTAATAAATGATAAAAGATGGCAAGAACAAAATGGAATTAAGTCATGCTGAACCGACTTTAGTAACAGCTTTGGAAAAGGTATATATCATTTGCCGACTTGGATTCTCTTCAAAAGTGCCGAGTTATAGAGATTTTATTATGCTCCTATCTGAAAATTTATAGAAAAATATACTCAAGGGGATGGTCAGACATTGAATTTCTACCATGGCCTTACTAATGGATTCCCACTTTACAACAAATTGCGTTTATTATTGATTGTGTTGCTGGCTTTTCAGTGTAGAAGGGCTTTAGGGGGAATAATGGTTTCTTTTCATTTGGAACATTTTAAAAATATTGTGAAAAAGCATTTGCTTCCTTTCAGATTTTCTGAATTTGTACATATCTTTAAATATTTATGCTTTCTAGGGAGGGAAAAAAGGAGTTATACGCAGCATTCTGGTATGGAAAAGTAATCACTGCCTTAAATTCATAACCATTTAGCTGCAGTAACTACAACACCCTTTTCCTATAACTGCTTGTTGCATAGGAATTTTTGCTCATTGCTCCACAGCAAACAGCTTTACTTCATTTTTAAAAATGCCTTTGTGCTTTCTCCACATTCTTTGTCTAAATGCCAATTTCCATGCAATAGAAACTTAGTTCAAAAGAATGAACATCTGAGAATGTGAAATCTTGTCTCAAAATTGAGTTATCTCAAAATTGAGTTAATACACATAATAAATTCCAAAATGAAATCTGTTGTAGGACATTACAAGCAGCTGCTTTAATGGAATAATCTCATTGCCTACCTAAGTTGATGATTCACTCAAGTCTTTTCTGTATAAATGCAATGGAATCCAGTAAATCTGAAATGTTGTTTTTGACTGAATAAATCCAAGAGGTATTGAAGTTCTTGATACTGATATTTTGATACTGAATACCGTTAGGTGAAATGGGAATTTAGACAAAGTAGGAATTTCTAATGAATTTATTCCATTCAGTCAATGTGCATATGAAATTTATTAATTACAACATAATTGATCAAAAGTAATTATGGGATGCTTGATTGTAAGATTCAATAATTACTTGTAGCATTCTAGGTATTTCCAAGGCTAGAACCAGAACTCAGCTCGAAATACAGTTTTTAAAAAATGTTATTAAATGTTTCATAGGGCCATTCAGTCATAAAAAATATTTCATTGAACATATCCCAGTTTTGGGGGGTGAATTCTTTTCAAGGTGCAAAAACAGACATTTCGAAATATGTTAAAAGACACAGTTTCTTTCATCTATGTCAGATGAAGTTCATCTGCCAAGCTGCATTCAGACTGAAGAGTCAAAAATTGTGTTTAAATTCTAGTCGTTATTTTAGATGTAAACAGTGCTTGGATTAATAATAGATATTAGAGTATGTGTTTTAAACTTTTACTGTATCCATATTTGTTCAACTGAGAAGAGGCGAAAAAGATCAAATAATAGGATTTTTTTTAAAAAAAATGGATTAGAAATCAATTTGATATTTCAATTAACACATTAATTTTAATTAATTGTAAGTAGTCCTTGTTTAGTGACTCATTTAAGGGGGATAGGAAAACTGGCAGAAAACTAATCACAAGTTAAATGAATGCATTCTGTATCCCACACCCCAAGTACCATAGTTTGGGCATTTTGCTTTTTGAAACATGTTTAACTTGGACCTGACTTCATGGTGAGGGCTAGCTAAGGAAGGGAGAAGACTGTAATGATGCATCTGCAAGATTTTAAGCTATGACATAAATCATTTTAAAAAGATGGCAGCATAAGGGGTAAGCCAGATTTTCTTGTCTGCACAGAGAAAGGCTGGGTAGAAGTCTACAGGGTTAATTTTATCTGACGGATTTGTTCTGCATATAATCAATATGCAACTTGAATAAACATTATATTAATAAATAAAAAATGCTGTTTCTCAATGTGGGATGGACATTGGCATTCAGTTTGATATGCCTTTTATACTCTAAGATTATTGACACACCTTTAATTGGTTAAGCATTCATTAGTTTGACTACATAAATAAAATATTTTGTTTGGAAAAAATGTAGAAACAAATTACAAAACATGTAATTTTAATGACCGTTTAAAAATTATTGTTTGTGTATTATTGATTCATCAGACCTGACTCTTAATGCAAAGGGAGCTGAACTGAAAAAAATGAGATATAAAAATTTGGACTTTTGTTTTCTCCTTCAATAAACTTCTGCCCATTTAAAAAAATGTGGTGGGGGGGAAAAACTATGTGGATGAATGCCTCACAAGCTATAGTCCAGTTCCCTGCATACATCAAGATAAAAAGGTTCCAGTTCATTAATGTACTTTGTAAATAGACTAAGTGTAAGGTAAAGGTAAAGGTTCCCCCTCACATGCGTGCTAGTCATTTCCGACTCTAGGGGCCAGTGCTCATGTCTGTTTCAAAGCTGAAGAGCCAGCGCTTGTCCAAAGACGTCTCCGTGGTCATCTGGCCGTCATGACTAGACGCCAAAGGTGCACGGAATGCTGTTACCTTCCCACCGTAGTGGTTCCTATTTTTCTACTTGCATTTTTACGTGCTTTCGAACTGCTAGGTTGGCAGAAGCTGGGATGAGTAACAGGCGCTCACTCTGTTATGCGGCACTCGGGATTTAACCCGCCAAACTGCCGACCTTCTGATCGACAAGCTTAGCGTCCTAACCCACTGAGCCACCGCGTCCCCTTCACTAAGTGTATATAAGTCTAAAAACTAATAAATAAAACTGTTGAAATATCTTGTATCTTCCTAGATGTACTTAGCTTAGGTTTTGGGTTCTGATAAGGAAATAATGAAGAAAGAATTCATTTAGTGTTCCATCTGCATAATTTTTGGGTGGTGATTTAATTCAATTTGCCTCTGTTATCACATTTTTACAGAGCCTTAGACATTTCATTTTATTTCTCCTTTGGCACAGTTGCCTTTGTGACCGCATTCATGCTTGCGGTGTATTGTATTATAAGGTTACGTGAATTTCAGACATTTTACAAAGGAAGGACCAAAACCCTTAACTCCATTTTCTTTCCTAACGAGAATTCCATTGCTTGCATTTTCCATCCACCCAAGAATATCACTGAGTCCTTTGCCATGAAGTGGTTTATACTGTAAGAGAAGATTTCATAGTAATAAATTCTACAACCCAGAACTTGCAAGTTAGCAATGGCAGTACACTAATACAGTTTTGTGCAAACGATGCACTACCTAGTGGAAGCCAAATTACATGTATAGTATTTGTATTAAAAATATGGGCTCTGCATTCCTTTTTATTGAACTCCTAAAGAACAATTGAATTTTTACCAGCTGCATTGCACTGTTGGCACATGGTTACCTTGTGCTCAACGTAAACTTCCTGAATATTTAACACATCCTACTGCCAAGCCAGTTCTCAGTCCTATAGTTTCTGAGGCCATGGAATTCAGCAGCAAATCATCCAATTATTGTTTAACTCCATCTCATATCAGTCCTAGCCTTTTAATATTTCCTTCCCGAATGAAATAACATAGAGTGCTGAATGCACTCATTAACCACAGAATGTGGAGTAGTTAATAAATGAATATTCAAGTGTTATTGAAGTCCAACTGCCATAATTTATAAGAGTATTACTTTTATGAAGAAAGACCCTGTTTACTGCAGGGTCTGTGTTTTTGTGTGGTGGTAGATTTGCTGCCACTTATTCAAAAAGGCAAATAACCTCAGATTCAATGGTATAACCATTCCAGCTAAAGTACTTTACAACTGTACCTAACTTTTCCCATTTTGCTGAGTTAAAGTTTGGTTGGTTGGTTGGCTGACTGGCTGACTCTTAATTGTGTGAAGTACAGCAACTCAATATTTCCAGATAAGCAAAACAGGATTTGCAATATGTCCCTAAATCATTGTACAGCTTAGGGATAAAGTTTCACAAATCAAGTTGTAATGATTCTGATTAAATGAAAGCATATCTTGTAAATAAAGTGGCATCCATCCAAGCGGGGTTGTAAAGAATGGCATATCTTGCAATTGGTTGCCACAAAGAAGAGGGCGTGCAGCTATTCTCCAAAGCAGGCAGGACAAGAAACAACGGATGAAAACTAATCAAGGAGAGAAGCAACCTAGAACTAAGGAGAAATTTCCTGACAGAACAATCAGTGAAACAACAACCTGCCTTAAAAAGTTGTGAATGTTCCAACACTGGGAGTTTTTAAGAAGAGATTGAACAACCATTTGTCTGAAGTGGTATAGGGTTTTCTTTCTGAGTAGGTGGTTGGACTAGAAGACCTCCAAGGTCCCTTCCATAATAATAATAATAATAATAATAATAATAATAATAATAATAATAATAATAATAATAATAATAATAATAATAATAATATAATAATAATAATAATAATAATAATAATAATAATATAATTACATCCTCAGTTTCTCATACTCATTGTAATTCTACAGCTTATATTATTTTAGATTTATCACACTTTCATGGACTTGTTCCTTGCTATTACTCATGTAATGAATAGAGCAATTCACTAAGCAATGAAATCTGAAGGAACTCCAAAATATAAATCTACCAGAAAGATTTTTTTAAATGCAGGAATACTTGCAAAAGCTTTACACTTAGGTACTTTAAAAAGTTGTTAGGACTTTGGTTAAATTTTAGCTTCTCTGTCTCTGTCTCTCTCACTTTTCAACCCCCCTTTCCTCTTTGGATTGGGGCATCTTGGGGCTAAATTTGGATTCATAGTTAAACTTGTTTTCAAGTTTATTCACAAAGGGGCATTGTCCAATATATTATGATATATTTATGGTGTGAGCTGCCTGTAGCAGAGATGAAATTAGAAACTTCAAAATTTTGTCTCTTATGGTGCTTTTTTTAAAAAATGGTTTTCCAACTCCGGAAATCAAGCGCCATGAATTTTAAAGAATTATCATTAAGGCTGCTCTTCCATAATTTATGCTAAGAGGTTTTGGCCTGTTTACATATTTTGGAATTTGGCGAAATTAGTAATGTGATAGTCCATTTTTAGTGAACATATCAAGCAATAAATGCTTGATGCTGTTTGGGGAGAGATCTGTTCTTTTCTCTGGGGAGGGCTTGGTGGTGGCCCTGAAATGGCCAGGATCTTCCAGTCCAAATTTTGTAGTGTTCGGCAGTATGTTTTAACTCTGAACTAAACCAGATGCTGATCAGTTCTGTTCTTATTATCGACTTGATGTTGAGATGGTAACCAGACCCTTATTTGCAATGTTAACATTTGGAACAAATTAACAGCAGTTAGGCTGAAATGAGAAACCCCCACTTTACTAAAAAGGTTCAGTACATGTAATGCTGTAAAATCAGAAAGCCTGAAGTGTGTTAACTAGAAATAAATAAGTTAACTGTCTGTCATGCGTTCCTCACAAGGGATATGTTGTTTCCACTTTCCATGCCCATTTTTAAAAGGATTTTTAAAGCGCTGTTATGAGAGTGAGATCAACCACTATCATCTGGAAGAGTCTGATTCTTCAGACAATTTCTGTCTCATGTTCCCACCATATAGGAAAATGGGAAATAACAACAACATAACTCCAGAGTTAGATTTCTGTTAGTTTTAATGTAACCACCAAGAGCAACAACAACTATATGCGTGTTGTGGTGGGGTGTGGGGGTGTAAAACAAAACATTAAAGATTCTGTCTCCTTTTTATCTTTCTAAAAATGTTTGCAGTGAAGGAATAAAAACAATTTTGTAATGCTAGTTTATTTCCTTGATTCCATTGCCTCTGTTGACACTTCGTATGTTCTGAGAATATTTCAGCCTATTTTGCAGTGGGCAACCTAAGTCACAGAAATCTGTATGGTATGGTTATCATGTATGACCTGGTCACTGAAATAAAGTTTTTTCCCCTCTAAAAATATTATAAAGATTAAAAACCATTAAAACCTGGCTTTTTTCACAGGCATTAGGAACCAGAATATTGTGCCATTGTGTGGCTTAACAGCACCTACAATCAAATGGTTAATATTCAACTCCACCAGACAATATGCATCACCACTGGCACATTGCATCCCACTTCTGGGCACTGGTTTCCAGTACTTAGCAATATCATATTGCTCCACATTAGAAGACAACATGCTCTTGTCCAACCATGGTGAGAGATGCTGAGCAACAAGGCCCCCTTATTCACCAGGATAATGCACAGCCCATCATAAGATTGAAATCATGTAGGCCAGCATGGAAAACCATCTTAACATCTACCAAGTTTAATTTCAAGAAAGCCTGGAGAAAGGAATGGTCCAAGTTATCTTCTTGTGACCTGACCATTAGTGATCCCTGTACCAAATCACCTGATTTAACCTACCCTGCTCTGGTCAAAATTGAACAGAATTAGATGTGATATTGGAAAAAGTTCCTGTATCATTGGGGATGGAAAGATTCCCCTTGTTGTAATAGTGCTGATATGCAAACTATTAAATGTATTGTGCAAGATTGCCCATGATGTGCATTCTCTGGTTCCATAGAAGATCTGCAACACCAGAGGTGATCACTTGGATAGCTGAATTGGACATCCAATTATGAGCCACTGCTGTACCCTGTAGAAGTCTTTTATAAAATTATGTGGATTGTGTGTATATGTTTACTTCTCTTCTGTTATGTTCTTGTTATACACTAAATAATAATAGGGGCCAGATGAGTGGTGTCCCCATCTGGTTGTTACGTTTTGGTGCTCCTTCACCATTTTATATTTATATATTCTACATGTTTTAATGTTATATAATTTGAACATTTTTGCTCATATGTTCATTGTTTTCATGCTGTAATTTATATCACCCAATTTATATTACATTGTTTAATCTAGTTAATTTATTATTTAACTAAAATAACAGCTCTGTTCCCATAACTAATTTTTTAAAAATCAATTGGGCGAGAAGAGGAAATTAGAATGTGATGGAAACACCAAATATATAGCAATTGACCTAGCCAATCAAATGCAAAGGAGTTAATTTACTCCCAAATAAACTCAACCTTGTTCAGTGTCAGCTTAACTCTGCTTAATTCTATGCTGTACATACACCTTAATTAACCATTAAGGATTAAGCATTCTTTTTTATGTCAGTGATTATGAAAAAGTGGATTAAAATGGATTAAAAAAGAACAACTTGCCAGGAGTACATTTATTTAGAGACATACAGGTAAAAATAATTGAATTGTACAGGTAAAGAACTAAGGTAAAGGTAAAGGTTCCCCCACATGTGTGTGCTAGTTGTTTCCAACTCTAGGGGCCAGTGCTCATCTCCGTTTCAAAGCCAAAGAGCCAGCGCTTGTCCGAGGACGTCTCCGTGGTCATGTGGCCGGTATGACTAGACGCCAAAGGTGCACGGAACGCTGTTACCTTCCCACCATAGTGGTTCCTATTTTTCTACTTGCATTTTTACATGCTTTCGAACTGCTAGGTTGGCAGAAGCTGGGACGAGTAACAGGCGCTCACTCTGTTATGCGGCACTCGGGATTCGAACTAAAGGCTCAGTTAAAAAAGCTATAAAAAGATTAGCGATTTTTGTGATCTTTCATCAGTTCAGTTTCATGAATGTTTGGCCCAACATTCCATCATCAGCCTTTCATTCCAGAGTTTTAGGCAGGGCTTCTGTTTTGTTCTCCACTGAATCTTGATACCTTATTTATTCCCCAGTTTTAACCTCTACCCCCACCCCCTCAAATCTACTTAATACTCTTCAAATTGAGAAGTTCTCTGTTATTAAATTATAGTCCCTTCTGCTCAAGTTCTTATTAAACTGAGGTCACAAAAGAATCCAAATCTATTATGAGTTTTATGATCCCATATTTATTTGCCACTGAAGTGAGCAGAGAATTATGCAATGTAAATACTATTACTAATAAAAATGTATGCAACTGGACAATCCTTGATGGCTGGCAGGCCTAAGAAACTACTATCCAAATTTACATCTCTATATTTATTTTTAAGTGCTGTGAAAACGTACCCAATATAAAAGAAATTATTGTAAGTGCAGCCAAGAGCCTTGAACAATTTCCAGAAAGGCTTTTTCTATATCTGATATAAAGTCCCTGTCTATCCAATTAATATGGAGTTAACTTTCTGCTAATGCTTACCATGACCCTTGGTTAGATACATATCATTTTCATTTCAAAGTTACCAAAACCCATTTCAAATTAGACTTCTTTCTCAAAATGTCTCATTGGTCAAGTATGATCCCCTTTGTCTCATTGTTAATCTTCTTGCAGATGTGGCCTTTAAGGTCCTACTTTGAGATGCAATACTAAACCAAACCCAGCCACTGTCTTGGGATATAGCTGTCTGCCGAGTCTTCTCACAGTTCTGTGAATGGCTTGAAATTTTACCTGATAAATAGGGTAATCAGGAAAAAAAAATCTGATTTTACCTTAACTACTTCCCTGTCACATTTTTCTAATTTAGGGCAGGTTTTGGATTACTGCTTCTAAAATTGATGTAAACTTCCAATCAGTGGTTAACATTACAAGCTAAAGATTGTTCCATAAAGGCACTTCAATAAGAGGATGGAAGGAGTCCACGAACAAGGCTTCTCTCAGTCCCGTTGTACAAAACATAACCTTTGGGCAAATTTCCCATAAAAGGCCATGACCTTTGTAACCTTGCTGGAAAGAACTCCACTGTGAATCTGTATCTCTGTTTGATGGAGAAGAATGAAGGAAAGCAAGTTAACCAATCTTAAAAAATGAAAAAAAAAAACAAAACAAAACAAAGCTATTTCAAAATGTAATTGAGCCAGTGATTGCTATGATTCCTGGGATGAGGATATAAAGAAAACTAAATGAAAAATAATTATAAGAGGAGAAGGTTGAAATAATTGGTAGTGAAAGTTACTTCACTTCTGCAAATCATCATTTGAGACGGATGTATTGAGATGTACTTCAGATAGTTTGTATGACAGCATTCATAATCTTTTACTTGGGGGCCTTTTAAAATCCCAAGAAATCTGGATAACATCAGGTTGTCTGCCCTTTATTAGATAGTATTCATGGGATGAGACTCTAAGGAATGTCCACACTTTCTTGACATACATTTTCAGTCTGTGTAGAGACAGATATAGTCCTCCTCCCATAGTAATCTCCAAATTTACTTCAAATGTTCACATCAAGTAAAAGTTAGATGTTTGCATTTTTCTTTGAGAATTTTGGCTACTTCAGTCAAAATGCTTTTGGCTTCCCTAGAAATGCCTTGGGTATTTTGACGAAGGAGGAACTGTCAATTGTTTTTGGTGGAATTCAGTGGTAGACCCAACGCTTAAAATGAACAAATTTTGTAAGTTTGCCTGAAGCCAATAGAGCTTCAGGGCTTATTGTAAATGAAGCTCCAGTGTGAATACGTTTCTGTCTCTTTCTCCTATAAATGCATAACAGGTTATGAGAACTCTTCTATACATAATTGGGAATGATCTAAGATATTTTCTTATAAGGAAATAAAAGAGATAGAGGTCTATTCATGGATATAGTACTGAATTTTGGGTGAAAATAAGGCAACAATGGAGATTACTCACTGACTGTGGGAGAAGAGCATGGAGGAATCTTGAAGTAAGCAGAATCTGTATGCTCTACTTATTTGTCTCATACTAAATTTAAAATTGGTTGCCTGGTTTTTGGTTCACTAAGTTGTTCAAGAGAGTCAGTTTCATGTTGTTGTTAAGCGATCAAGCTAGCGACTGGGAAACTGAATTCTAGTCCTTTCCATAAAGCTGGGTGACCTTGGGCAAGTCACTTTTTTCAGTCCTAGGAAGCAGACAGTGACAAAACACTTTTGAAAAATCTTGACAAGAAAACTTCAGGGACAAATCCAGGCAATCCCCAGGAGTCAAAGTGACTCAAAGGCTTATGAAAACTCTAGCCTAGGTAGTTTATAAATGGTTCAGGATGTTGTGTGAATCTAAGTAATGGGTTAATTGAATAAGCCATATCATGCAAACTTTCACATATGTACTGACACACCTAAATGCACACTAGGACAAAAATATGTTGATTGCTAGGTGAAGCTAGTCACTCTCAGCTCAGCCCATCTAACATGGTTGTTGTGGAGAAACAAGAACAAGGAGTATTAGGTATATTCTCTGCCTTGAGTTATTTATCATATAAAATAATGGTAGGATAAACAAACAAACAAACAAACAAACAATTCTCTTTGTTATTTATTTACTTCCAACTTACGAAGTCCTAGTACTCTACGTCAACAAATACAGAAAGAAAATGCGTATATTCTAAAAGAAAAAAAGAGTCAATACTCTGGTTTTTTTCCAAAATGTTTAGGACTATATATTCTGGGCTTTTTTCTCCAATGTTATCTTTCTACAACTTTTATGATTGGCTAAACTGAAAGGTGTTAATTTTGGCCTGATGGGTGTCTTGAACCCAAGTCTTTGTCTTGTAGCCACTGCTCTGTAAGGAATTGTAGGATTGTTAAGCACCAGGTTCTTTGCTTTATTTTCATGCTGAAACTTGAAAACCTTCTGTCAGATTGGTAGGGTCAAGAGTCCCTAGGAAATCCCATTTTGATCGAAAGCTATTTGGAATTTGATCACTGCTGTTGTGCCAATTTCTCCTTAACTGGAAGGAAGGAAGGAAGGAAGGAAGGAAGGAAGGAAGGAAGGAAGGAAGGAAGGAAGGAAGGAAAAGAAAGAAAGAAAGAAAGAAAGAAAGAAAGAAAGAAAGAAAGAAAGAAAGAAAGAAAGAAAGAACAGAATTGCTTCATATCACATCCCCAAATGGGAGATAAAAATGAGGTGTAAAGTATATGTAATGTGGCTTGTACTTAAGATCCGTAACTGGAGAACTTGCTTGTTAGATCTGCCAAGATGCTAAAGAAGAAAATCTCTTTGCAAAAAGGTAAACTGTGGAAGGAACTGACAGTGATATGTGCTAGCTGGAAGAGGCTCAGCTTTATTTTTTTAAGCCTTTAAAACATTGGCATAATTGTATACTTTGGATTTAGGTCTCCTGATAATGATACTTTTTGAACCTCATTTTTGGTCTGATTCCAGTCTGAAACAAGCTAATACAAACATGAGTTCAGCAAGATGTCTGCATTCACGTGGGATGGTAGAGTGTGCAATGGGGAGAAACATTTTCAGTTCAATAATAGATGAAAATTGCAACATTTGTCTGCCTGGCTGAAATCTCTAATAACTTTTTTAAAAAATCTAAGTCTACATATTCTATGGAAGAGATGATGGTACGTATACCCTTCACTCAGTTTTTATTCAACCTGTCAGTCTCCAATAAGATTTAAAATATATTTACCAGAATTCCCAGTCAGTTCTAATCCTTCAAACGGATACTACGTGTCAGGTCCCAAGACCCAAGAATGGTATGTGGAGTTTCTTCTGAGTAGTTTTATTGTTGTTTACCTACAGACAGAATCTTGCCAGAGTGAAGCAACTATTTCCATAACTATAGATATACTCTGTGAACTGCTGGGGGGGGGGAAGGCATCTTAGCCCTCTTCCTGCCTACAAGACATTCCAAGCTTCATTGTCTCTTTGCTGTCTGGAAACCACACCTTTCCTCCTGGAACTCCAGATTACATTCCACCACACTAGTTTACCCAAGCATCTGCCTTGATTCTTGAATATATTACCAAACCATGTTGCAGGAACAGGATCTCTTGCTTCATGTTCTCCTCCATTACAGATAAAATCTCTGCACATCATGTGAGAGTGAATGTAGAATCATGTATTTCATGTATTTCAAAAATATTGGGAGAATTTGTGGGGTATCACATGGAGGGAACACCAAGCAAAGTATATTTATGCATTTGAAGATGCCAGATATTTCAATACTTTTCATTAAAGACAGTATAATGAATAATACCAAGAAGGATTTCAGTATTTTAGGACCTGCTTTAAGCGCATCAGTTTCTGATAAATGCAATTTTGTTTGTTCTAAAGAGATATATCTCTTTGGTAACAATTCTCAATGGAAATCTGTACTTGTTAAACCATTTCAGTATATTGAAGATAATTTGTAGATGGCAAATCATCACCATGTTCTTCCAGTCGTACAAATGTGGCCTTTCTTCTGATGTATTCAGTTCATCTAAGCCAGACATGTCAAACACAAGTCCCGTGGGCCAGATCCGGCCCGCGAAGTGGTTTCATGTGGCCCCTGAAGCCATCCTGGAAACAGTGAGGGAACGGTCCCCACTGCCTTGGCCCTGGCCCAGAGACCCTCCTTTTGCCAGAGACCCCCCCAGATCTGTCCCACTCCTGCCCAGGCCCCCATAGGCACCCTTGATGCCAATGATGTAGAGCTGGCCACGCCCACCGAGTAGGCCATACGCACTCCAGCTGCGCCCACCCAGTAGGCCGCGCCCACCCTGGCCATACCCACCAGGCCCCCCGAGGGCAACCACAATGCTGATGTGGCCCTCAATGAAATTGAGCTTGACACCCCTGATCTAAGCTTATTGGAGTGTTACTCCTTCTGAATCATATTAAAAGAAGAGTTCTTATATGATGGAGAAGCAAATTAAATTTTATTACTGTCTGGTCTAGCATCATAAACTCTGGTGCATGCTGAATAATAAACTACCCATTCCCTCCTTATGTGTGAATTCAATTTGTGTCAAACATTCATCATCTAAATTTATTGCATCATGTGATAGTTATTAACACATATTGAGCTATTGCTACATAGGAATGTACCATGAAACATAACCCATTTTCTTATTGCTAGTGTAGGTTTTCCCCCCCATTCTAGACATTTCAGTGAGTTGGATCCAAAGATGCTTTCCATTCAAGGAATGAACTTTTCTATATAAAGGATATATTGTATATCCAGAAGAGCTTCAACCAATGGAAATGAAGAAAAGTCTTTATAGTGACATACAGCTTTCTTTTGGCACTATTAGAGATTCAAATCAATACTTTATGTTGTATCTAAAAATAAACCAGCAACCACTATATATCTTTCTAATATGATCTAATATCACATGTTGGTTATTGCCACATTTTATGCTAACTATAGCTTCTGTAAGTAACACAATCCTTTCTTGTTGACTGTATCTTTTTAAAAGATTTTTAAAAAAGATACAGTCTTTTTGAACCCTTTACAATTAAAAGGACACATTTTTATTTGTGTTCCTGGTTTTTGTGATGGTTTCTTACTCGGGTTCTCTTTGTATTTAATCTGATGACAAGTTTTGTTTATGCTTATGAATGTTCGAAGCTTTCATTACAGCAATAGTTGTCAAAAATAATTAAGTCTTCAAAGTCTGGATATTTTGCCTGGACATTCCTTTGTTCCTGGAACTATTTTTTTTCCTTTTCCTTTCCCTGAATTAGGATTTGTTGTAACAGCTTGTTTAATGTTACTTTTCTTAAGGAAGTTCTATATTTTCTCTAAAGAAAATAGCCTAAGCATTCTAAACTGACTTTCGCTTGCTTTCTTTTAGTCAACAAAGCAGATTAATTTTAAAAGAGGAAATTGCGCGCTCATTACATTTTAGGTTTTTGGTGAATTTTTTATATTGAAATTTTTCATTGATTTAAAAACACAATAACATTTTTATCTTGCATATTATATATGTGATATGTGTGTATTTATGAGTATGTGAGTAAAAGAAATTTATTTATTTTTCTTTGTTAACAGATGATTGATTTAATCAACTTGGTTTGCTAAACACAGGTTCGCATTTTGTGCCAGAGGAATGTGATTTGTTTAGCTTTGGTTTAATGTTATATAATCCCAGCCACTGTGGGTTGTAAATGTTGCCTTATAGTTAAGCTAATTTTACAAGCTCAGGTAATTGTGGTTTATCCAATATATAATCATTAAGCAAACAATGGCTCAATGTAATTGTTGCTGTTGTCATAAAGTCTGGCAACATACAGTATGTAAAACTGAATGAATGTAAAAATGAAAAAAAATATAGAAATAACACAGAAAGTGAAGTATACAGGATTTAAGTGTAGAACAGTTAAAACCTATTCTATCCTCTCTTTTCACACATATGCAGTCAACTTTAATTTTGATCTAAGGAAATATTTTGAAAATATAATTTAAGTTGCCAGGAGGAAGGAGGAAGGAGGAGGAGGAATAAGGAGGAGAAGGAGGAGAAATAATAATAATAATAATAATAATAATAATAATAATAATAATAATAATAATAATAATAATAATAATAATAATAATAATAATATAAACTGGGATATTCAAGACCCCACTTAATTTAGTGCTCATGGCGGCTTAGTGTACATGGAGTTTTCCCACTTCCCAAACAGGCAGCCACACTTTTTACCAGCTGCAGTTTCTGAACTGTCTTCAAATGCAAAGTTGGAAATAATAACTATGGCCTAAATAGAAATCTAGCACATCTCACTGAAGTAATAAAAATTATAGTTGGGGTCCCATGTGCTTTGCTTTGCTCTTCTTTTCTTCCATTGACCATCCATTGTTGATTCACAGGAACTCCAATGTTCTGCCTGCCAACAATGTTGCTCTTAAACTTAACAATACAAACATCAAAAGAAAAGATTCCTTCAAACCAAGGTTTGTCTTCTATAAAGGTATATACATAGTTACCCTAGCAATGCAATACAAGACCATATGTTCACAATTTTCCTGGGGGGAAAACTGATACTTCCCCATTTAAGGGCAGGCTTAAGTGTTACATATGATCTTAGAACAATATAAGTAGTCAGACATGCCACATTTCCTAATGCAGCTCTTTTTATATGCACTCCAAACCTATGTGTGAGAAAAGGAGTTTTGAGTAATATGTTAACTTCTGTCCATTACACTTTCAATGATCGTGCTTATTCTTATTTGTCCTTATTCTTTAAGTAAAATTCATGTAAACTATAATAGTTTTTTTAATTAGATCCATCAGATAGCTGGATATTTTTTTTCTTTCATGGCCTTCCTTAATGAGGAGACTAATACAAAAAATTTAATCATATTTCTAAATTCTTTTGTTTTGATCTTTAAAATTATGAGTCTAATTCTGTGTTTACACAATACAATTATTATTATTTTATTCTAGTTACACTTTTGGGAAGGGCAGGGATTGGTTAGATTATGTTTCAGGGTATTATGGTTGGGTTCATTCAACAAAACAAAATTAAAATAATCTGTAATTGTGTATGAAAGCAACTACAGTTATAGAGAATATGTCCTTCTCTTTGCTATTTGGATGTCCCAGAGATGCTTTGGTTGTGGTACTTCTGAAGACCACCATTTTTCCCTGGGTATTTAAATTGTTTTCTATTATATTTCTTTTAAAGTGCAAAATTCTTCTGCCTTGACATCACTGCACTTGCCACTCAATAAAACACTATGTTTATGTGTGTTTCTGCCATTGTTAATTTTATTTAATTCTGCTGGATTGCCATTCTATTAGTTTGCTTTTATGAGTTTCTTTTGCTGGCTGCTATGCCATGAATACATGTTTTTACATTACATGGTCATACTGGAGTAAAAGTATTTTAATAAAGATGCAACTTATATACATACATAACATGTATATGATTTATAAATAAAGAAGTTAATATTGTACCAAAATTTATTCAGATATGACGTGTTTGGCTGGGCTATCCTTGAATTCAACTCAATTACTGTAAAAGCTTGACTTGGAATGTTTTATTTATAAAATGGCAAACCATCACCCCTTAAAGATAAGAATCTTTTTAAGGCTTCACTATTGCTTCTCTAGACCTTCTGAAGAAGTCTCAACATTCCTGCAAAACCATTAGCACCAGAAATACCAAATTGATGGCAGCCGCAACATACATAAAAAATGAAGTGAACCTGATTTATAAGATTCATAATTCCATATTTCAAAAAAGGGCTTTGATCTCAAAATCTGTGAAAACAGGGCATGCACCTTCAAGATTATCAATGCAGATAGAACTCTTTCAACTTTTTGTCTGGTTTCAAGTTAGGTATTTAGAAAGAAAACAATATTAGCGCAACAGAGAGACCCAAAATTACCTATCTCACCAACTGTCTCATTTTAAAAAAGGGAAAACATCAGCAAAGCAAAACCAAAACCAAAACCCCAACCACACAATATTAAGTGATCCATATTAAAATTCACCCTTGCTGTTTATTAAAATCCTGTCATGTACCTCATGTTGTTTGGCTTGTTTTGAAATAGTAAAAAAGAAGGTAGATGAGGATAAACCCCCAGGAGGGTAGAAAGCTGGGATATCCTTTATTAAAGTAGGCATATTTCAGATGAAAGCTCCTTCAAGCAATTAACAACAAGCAGAATTCCTAAAGGAATGAAGTATTTTGTTGTTGTTGTTGTTATTGTCCTCAGAAAACCAGCAACAAGTGGTTTGAAAGGTGTTTGGCCCAGAGCCTGGATGCCATTGTAGGAAACATCTTTTCTTTTATATTGTCCATGTTTTAATTCTCTTGGAAACAGGAACATTCAGAAAGAAACATCTGATAATGTTGCTGTTGTTAATAATGATAATGATGAAATAAGGCACAAGTTCTTGTGGGAACAGGATGCTTTTGATGACTCCTTTCCCATCTGGGGGTCAAGAACTGAGGCATGTAGGAAGCCCTTGATGACTTCTTCCCCCACCCGGAGGTCAAGTACTAAGGCATGTCCTCAGTCACCCCATTTGCCTGTTTATTATTTTAGTTATTACGTATTTATATCTCTCTTTTTGGAGTGTCTCACAACAATAATTGAAGACAATATGCACAGAACAAAAATGTTAAAAGTGAACCATTAGATGAACCGTGATATTCAAAATATGAAAGCAACATGAAAACTTTCATTCCTTCCTTTCTTCTTTTTTTTAATAGAGCAATGCTGAATAATGAATGCCCAGTGTTTTATTTTACAACTATTTTATATACAATCTGTCCACGAATCACCTAATCCATTTTTTGTCACCTTGTCCTTTTTTTTTCTTCCTTTGACCTTTGAGGAATTTTAAAACCCATTAGTATCAGTCAACACTTGAACAAACCCATACATGGTTGCTTAATGGTCATTGAACAAACTTGGCACAATTAATATTTTTTCTGATTGTTTTAATTTTTAACCAATGATGTGCACATTTCTTTATTTTCTTTCTGCACTTTGTCATATTTTTCTTTTTAAAAAATCAGCTAGCAAAATAAATCTATAGAATTACAAGCAGCAAAACTAGCTAACAATGAACATCATTCTTTAAGAACCTGATGAATATTTTAACAAATATGTAATAATAATGGGATTACATTGTTGGTTAGCTGATGTTTTATGCAAGGTTATCTATTTAAAACAGCAATCCCAAAATTGTATTGTGGGAAGAATCCAGAGGAAGAAATATTTGGGGGAATATTAAAAAGGCAGAATATATTTCCCCAAAGGATCTTAAAGGCAGTAAAGCAAGCCCAGTTTTTCTTAATAGCCCCAAGCAGAAACTCGGCAGAAACCAGCTTTTAGAAATGCAGATGTAATAATCCATTCAGGAAAGTTGAGGCCAGGAAGCTAGAAGCTATGAGATTAGGAAGACAAAGACCTCTAAAATCTATATACCCCACCCAAACTCTAAAAGTCATGACCTTTGGGGATGTAATAGAATTAATTCACCAATACCAAAAGGGCACACTCAGACTCAGGTCAAAGTACATGACACAGGAAATACAAAGCCTCAAATAGGAACAGGAAACAACCTCAAGAGCCCCAGAAGGTATAAAAACCCACCACTCCCAGCAACATGTGGTCAGCTTTCCCAGAGCCATGCTTTTGTCTGGTTCTGCTCTTCAATAAACTACAACCTTCTTTCTAAAGCAGTCTCCATTTTGTTTATTCCCAGCTTGGACTGGAGCCTGATGAAGAGCCTTTTTCAACTTATCCTGTAAAACAAACAAATAAATAGTTATACCCACAGTAGACACTGAAGTAAACTCTGCAAAATTACCTTTAGAGCAGAGGTTACTTCAGTGTTAATAGACAGCTTTGAAGTTTAATTTTTCTATTAGAACTGTGATGGCACAGTGGTTCGAATGCAGTATTGCAGGCTAATTCTGCCCATTGCCAGCAGTTCAATCCTGACCTGCTTAAGGTTGACTTGTCTTCTATCTTTCTGAGGCCAGTAAAATGAGGACCCAGATTGTTGGGGACAATATGCTAACTCTGAAAACTGCTTAGAGAGGGCGGCAAAACACTATGAAGCAGTATATAACTCTAAGTGATATTGCTATTAAATACTTTGTTTTTATGTATAGTAACAGAGGACAGGCCAAATTGGTTATAAATTGTGGACTTGCTTTGCAAGGGGGAGAAGCTAACATTATTGCAATATCTTCATCAGAAATGAACCAGGCAGGATAATATGTGTATTTTTTAATCTTTTTAATGCACATTTTTAAAATGTTTTGTCTATTTTTATTTATCTTTTTGTTTGTATTTTTCCCCTGAATTTCTAATATACATATACATGCACACACACACACACACACACGTGTGTGTGTGTGTGTGTATACATATACATGCTAAAAATACGAAACCTGGGTACATTCATGTTGAGAAAAATAGTCGAACACCAGGATGAATATAAACAAACTGTTTAATAAACTTAGCTTTCGTCGGCTAACTGTTGACGTCATCAGAGTAAAATGCCAGAGATTTGGGAGCTTGCTGATGAAACTGGCTGTTTTTGCGCTCTGCTCATACCCGCCCCGGTTGACCATATTATTTCTAGTTGTCTTGCATCCATCCATGTGCTTCTGGATTCGGGAATATATAGTAATTTTGCCACATCTTCCTAGCAGGAAACACACTTATCGTTCCTAGTTCTGTGGTTTGCATCTTTCATGCAGAGAGATTTTCAGTATTCAAAGGGGGAGTGAGAATGAGTTGAACTAACTGTTTAAATATTGTTATAAAAAGAATGACCAGGTCGTCATTCAAAAATAAAGTGTAATAAATATGGGTAAAGAAATACAATCTCCCTCAGTTATGATATGTTTATAGACAGTGTTTTTTTTGTAAGAAAAAAGGTTCCAGAACTCAGTCCCCAACCCCCGGCAGGCCATTCCTTGATTGGCAACCTTTCACTCCCCTCCCAAGCCGGACTGCCATGCTAAAGTGGATGAGATGGTTGGGGTAGGCCCAGTCTCCCTCCACCATTTCAGAGTGATGATGAACAGCTCTGCGGCCACTGTGTGCTGCTGGAGAGGCTTTCTTTAAGCTTCGCTCCACAGATCACCTGCCTGGGTGCAGCCACCACCTCCTTGTCCTCCGCCAACTCTCCCGTGGCTTGATCAGGTGGCACAAGCTGCCTCTCTCCACCAGTCCTTTGTTGCCTGTCTCACGGAGAACGGAGAACACAGCATCTCTGCACAGGGATGCAGAGCAGAGAACAGCACTTGCTTGCTGCCCTGCATTGTCCCATATCTCTCTCCTCCCTTTTGGAAATGGCAGCCCCATTTCCTGCCGCTTCTCCTCCCGATGCAGCTCCTCCCTCTTCCCAAAAGCAACCTGCTTTCCCGGTCTGGCGTGTTTCTCTTCTGCTGCAGGGAAACGGAGTTTGTGGGACTAAAAAAAGTTCAGTCAGACCTTCCAACTCCTTGTGAGATCTTTTTTTTCTGCAAGAAGTTGGAAGGTCTGACTGAACTTTTTTTAGTTCCACAAATTATGTTGAAAAAAGGTGCCGGAATGCTGTTCTGTGCGTTCTATGACAAAAAAGCCCTGTTTATAGATCATGGCTCCTCTTTCCTTAATGTTAATGTTCATAAAGCCTACAACCTATTCAGTTCCTATAACAACAAACTTGATAGTTTTAAACATTAGAAATATCTTCTCCCTTCCTCCCTCCCTCCCTCCCTCCCTCCCTCCCTTCCTTCCTTCCTTCCTTCCTTCCTTCCTTCCTTCCTTCCTTCCTTCCTTCCTTCCTTCCTTCCGAAGTTTTGAGACAAAATGTTTTACTACAAGGGAAAATTGCAGGACTCTACACAACCCAATTTCATCTATATTTTCCACATAGAAGCACGGTGGAATGTGTACTTGGAGAAGAAATGGAAGGAGTATCTCAGCAGCACCATTAGTTCCCTGAGAGGAGGCAGCCCAGAGAGAAGCCCAAATTAAGACACTGCACAGTCCTGAACTGGGTGGGGGAGGGGGGGAAAGGTTCAAGTTAGCCACACCCTACAATTTCCCAGGATATATCTTGTAATTATAAGGTTATAACTTTAGTCTGGCAAGTTTCTGTGTCATGGTTTCAACAAATGCAGTACTTCAAAGAACTTCAAGGCATTGTTTACCATAAAGAATCTTTTATTATACTCGCATAGCTTCGGGACATACATCCCCTGAACACATCGTATCAACCACAATTCCCTCCCTTAATTCAACATCATAAATCACATTCTCCAATTAGTTTAAAATGCAAACTTTCCCTCCTATTTAACAACCCACCACTTATTACAAACAGTCTTGAGATACATTCTCCCTACTCCCCCCAGCGTCCACTAATTCTAGCTCTAAAAGTAATATATGAGTTAAAGGAAGGCTACATCTCCTATGTTGTCAAGCAAGAACATCCGATGTTAGCAACACTGACATTCTGTCGGTTAGGTATAAGCAAATAAAGAATTGGACTCGACTGAATTTCACTGTGTCATTTTTGGGCTTGGAAATGACAGTTAACCCCAACAAAAATAAAGGAAACTATTTCATCCATTTTTGGGTAGGCAGAACAGAACATTTATTTTTGTTTTGAAATCAAGTCACAGAAGTTTCTTTTATATGCCTAGAAGTCACTGTTCGTATCCTTGCACTGAATGTAAACTCAGTTTTCAGCCCAACATTTTTTTTGTTTTGTTTTTGCATACATTTGCATGCCTTCTTATTTTTCTCCTCAAATGGCAAGTCCTAGACAGATCGGCAAGAAAAGATCACTCCCTGTCCCACCCAGGACACCTCCCTCAAGAAACTGTCAAACCCATGTTGTAGAAAATATGTTATGCTAAAAAAAAAATCACTTGATTGATGTCATGTCTTGGAAAGCAGCAGTGGCAGCCATAAGTGCAATTTTATTCACTTATTTGTTTAATTAAATGTGTTTCATCTACCTGTCCAAGGCAACTTAGGAACAACTAATTGCAAAAAATAGAATTAAAATTTCAGGCCTAAAGGGACATGAGATCCATAAATTGTCTTTTGCAGGGGTAGTGTTGCATATACACTGTCATTGTTATTTTGCCATTTTGAGAGACAACACAGAGAAAAACTGTTGCGCGTGGCCTAAAATAAATCCAATGCAAAATGAAATAACTTCAGCAAAGAAGAAATGCCAGTTATTCCCCTGCTCCCCCCCCCCAAAAAAAAGATGGGGGAAAAACAACCTTTAAAAAGTCGCAATCCCACATGCTTTGCATGACTGTGTGGGCTTCAGACAGTGAGAGATTATGAGTAAATAAGACTAAAACATGAATAAAACCAGATGTGAATAAAACCCATTAGTTAAAGCATTCCTCGCTCACTGCTGTCGCTTAATAAGGAAACCAACATTAGACAGCTATCAAGGATAAGTATCACTCTCATGTGGCTGCAGCTGATTTATTCTGTCTTGGTCATAACATCCATCAGGATACACCAAGAGCAAATTCAGGAACCATCTGCCAGTAGAAATTATCAAGTCACTACATCATATAGCCTGTGTGATTAAGGCCTATAAAGCTATGGTAGTTAGTTTCTCAGTTGTTATCGCTTTCTCTCATTGTCCCCTAAAATGCAAATAAAAATGTCAACAGGAAAATCCAACACTCATATTAATCAAAATGCATTTCAGCAACACTTCAGAGAATCTTAAGTCTGGAGAAATCCCACAAATTGGATGCTTTCAATAGAGATGAGTTGGTCTGCTTTATTATGTGTTCATCAACTGTACTGAGCCCATATGAATCCAATTTAACGATTGACTTGGAATTTGAGAAATTGTAGGTGAACACATCTGGATTGGTGCAGGCTGAAGAAACCTGACATACTCTGTATTGGTTTTAGGAACGTCAGTGGGCCTATTTGATGGAATTCATAACTATTCTGAAAATTTCAATCAACTACAATAGTTGCTTTTTAGATTTAAACCCTACCTTTTTACAGCAGGCTAACCTGAAATCTAATAATAATAATAATAATAATAATAATAATAATAATAATAATAATAATAATAATAATAATAATAAGAAGAAGAAGAAGAAGAAGAAGAAGAAGAAGAAGAAGAAGAAGAAGAAGAAGAAGTAGTTGGAAGGGACCTTGGAGGTCATCTAGTCCAACCCCCTGCTCAGGCAGGAAACCCTATACCATTTCAGACAAATGGCTGGCCAGTCTCTTCTTAAAAACTTCCAGTGTTGGAGCATTCACCACTTCTGGAGGCAGGTTGTTCCACTGGTTAGTTGTTCTAACTGTCAGGAAGTTTCTCCTTAGTTCTAGGTTGCTTCTCTCCTTGACTAGTTTCCATCCGTTGCTTCTTGTCCTGCTTTCAGGTGCTTTGGAGAATAGCTTGACTCCCTCTTCTTTGTGGCAGCCCCTGAGATATTGGAACACTGCTATCATGTCACCCCTTACCCTTCTCTTCATTAAACTACACATACCCAATTCCAGCAACCGTTCCCTATATGTTTTAGCCTCCAGTCCCCCAATCATCTTTGTTGCTCTTCTCTGTACTCTTTCTAGAGTCTCGCCATCTTTTTTACATCGTGGTGACCAAAACTGGATGCAGTATTCCAGGTGTGGCCTTACCAAGGCATTGTAAAGTGGTATTAGTACTTCACGTGATCTTGATTCTATCCCTCTGTTAATGCAGCCTAGCACTGTGTTGGCTTTTTTGGCAGCTGCAGCACACTGCTGGCTCATATTTAAGTGATTGTCCACTAGGACTCCGAGATCCCTCTCACAGTTACTACTATTGAGCAAGGTACCACCTATACTATACCTGTGCATTTGATTTTTCCTGCCTAAATGTAGAACCTTACTTTTTTCACAATTGAATTTCATTTTGTTAGATAGTGCCCAGTGTTCGAGTCTGTCCAGATCCTCCTGTATCTTAAGCCTATCTTCTGGAGTATTGGCTATTCCTGCCAGCTTGGTGTCGTCTGCAAATTTGATGAGTTCCCCATCTATCCCCTCATCCAAATCATTGATGAAGATGTTGAAGAGCACTGGGCCCAGAACAGAGCCCTGGGGCACCCCACTACACACTTCCTTCCATGTAGATGCAGTTCCATTGAGGACCACACGCTGAGTACGGCCTGTCAGCCAGCTACGAATCCATCTGGTGGTGATGCTATCTAACCCACATTTTTCTATCTTATCAAGTAGTAGGTTGTGATCTACTTTATCAAATGCCTTACTGAAGTCCAAGTAAATTATATCTACAGCATTCCTCTGGTCCACTAGTTTTGTCACTTGGTCAAAGAATGCAATAAGATTTGTCTGGCATGATCTATTTTTGACAAACCCATGTTGGCTTTTAGTGATAACTTTGGTCGCATCTATTCTAATTTTGCACCCAACAACCTTGTGTGGTAGACTGAGCTGAGAAATATAGCTGAGAAATGGTGAATATTCATGCAGTGGATTCTACTTTTGTTCCAACACCACTATACCATACTACTGTATCTTATTTCAGTTTCCTTTAATTGAAATCAGGAGATGGCTGTTAACATGGATTTGAGGATTAGAATCTTGCAGTTACAATGAATAAACACTTCCCACGCTGATGGAGGATAAAGGGGTTTTTACAAAATTAAAAAAGAGAGCAATTTGCCAAACTTAAGGAAACCAGTCTTCTTCTTGATGGAATTTCTTCAGGGTGTGATATTAGTTTTAGGTAAAGGTAAAGGTTCCCCCGCACATGGGTGCTAGTCGTTTCCGACTCTAGGGGCCGGTGCTCATCTCCGTTTCAAAGCCGAAGAGCCAGCGCTTGTCCGAGGACGTCTCCGTGGTCATGTGGCCGACATGACTAGACGCCAAAGGCGCACGGATCGCTGTTACCTTCCCACCGTAGCGGTCCCTATTTTTCTACTTGCATTTTTACGTGCTTTCGAACTGCTAGGTTGGCAGAAGCTGGGACAAATAACAGGCGCTCACTCTGTTACGCGGCACTCGGGACTCGACCCGCCAAACTGCCAACCTTCTGATCGACAAGCTCAGCGTCCTAACCCACTGAGCCACCACGTCCCCCTGATATTAGTTTTAAGGTTAACTTATTGTTGTGATTCAGGGTCAGCCTGTGGGTTCGGCAGTTGGGTCGGATGACTCAGAGGAGGAGGAGGAGGGGGGTGTTGAAGACCTTGCTGAGGGGGTTGAAGATCTTGCTGATGAGAGCCCTCAGCCAGGCCCCTCCCACTTGGTCACCACGGAGACCCAGCTGTGTGAGCCTGACAGCGTGGATGAAGATGACCCACAGCTGGCCCTGTTCAAGGACGCCCGACGCAGGAGGCAGTCAATTAGGAGTAAACAGAAGAAGGCAATGGGGCTTCTCGGAAGGAGGCAGAGAGAAGCCACGCCCTGAACTCTATATAAGGGGAATGTGTGGGAGGGCTGGTTTGCTGAAGGCAAGCGCTTGGATAGTTCGTGTTTCTTAAAGCTCCTGTTTCTTGGTTCGTGTCTTGTTTGTTTTTGTAGCTATAAATTTGGCAGGCGTAATTCCAGCCTCTTGCCGTTTGTAAAGGGGTTGTCCCTGCCTTTTCTGCAGGGCCGGTAGCAGGCTGGTACAGAACACTTATGGAAGATTTGATTGCTCAGTGGTTAAAGACGCTGAGCTTGTTAAATAGAGAGGTGACAGCTGGGTTCGAGATCCAAGCTCTGCGCAACAGGGTGAGCTCCCACTACTCGCCCCAGCTCCTGCCCATCTACCAGTTCGAAAGATCAATAGGTATAACTTCAGTGGGAAGGTAACAGCTTTCCGTGCGCCTTTGGCATAGAGCCACGCTGGCCACATGACCACGAAAAATGGTCTTTGGACAATCTTGGCCCCCTTGGCAAAGAAACGGAGATGGGCACAATGCCCTAGAGTCAGACACGCTTGGCAGGAACACTACCTTTTTTTATTGCAAATCCAATATTCAATAGGGATAAACATTGAAGAAACAAGATGGAGGAAATTCATCAATGGTCAAGATGACGCAAAGAGAAAAAATAATATTGGCACAATTTGCCTTTTCCCAGATTGACAATGTAATTTTGTTTTACTTTATTAAATCCCTTCTTTGAAATGTTTCCATCAGATAATGGATCTGAAACTGAAATTGAAAAATAAGATGGAAAATTACTACCTGGCTATTATATTTTAACTTGGAATCCTACAGCAAAACAGAATGGTATGATTTTTTTTGGAACTGTATAAGAAGTTTAGGGTACAGGATACGGTAATATTTTCAGCAAACAGTAGGGCAGAATTATTCTTTTCATGCCAGCTGGTAGAATACTCCCATGCAACTAGATGATTAATGTGGAAAACAATTTAATTGATTCAGGACATTTCTAATTTAAGAAGGGAGAGGAGAATTTTTTCTTCTTCTTCTTGTGATAGACAAATGTTTCAATATCACCCTCTTCTGGATAGTTTTAGAAAAAGCAGCTTATGTTGTAAGCAACCTACATGACTCAGTTGATTCTGAAGTATGCATGAGAAAAGAAATTTTTTAATAAAAACAAATGTTTACTAAAATTTAAGTTAAAAGACAGGAACAATTGGCCTGGTTACTCTGGGTTTCTATCCTGGGTTCCTTGTCTTATAATCAAGGAAGAAACAAAAAAAGAATTTATAAGGTAACAACATATAGTTATTAGAATTGTGATCCAGAAACTAAGTAATCCAGAAAGTAACAGTCTTGTTCTTTGCATAGCTGGTAACACTTAACCAACAACCAATTCAAATGATAATTAAAAATACAGAATAAAAAAATATAGTTAGGTAGTTTTTGAGTCCAACAGCTTCATTAAAAAATCCTAATTTATAAACAATAAAATCATTTTACGTGCATGCAATTTCATAGGTAGCAAAATAGCCAATCAAGCGTTTCAACCTGTTAACATTAGTCAAGACATGACAAAACTAGGAAGCTCATTGGTGCAATTAATCGATCATACTAAATCATAAATTAGCCACACTGATTGTTGTCACACAATATACTCAGCTACAGAGAAGTCAACCATATTTTACTCTAGCTATTGAAATCCAGTCCCCATTCTCATTTATAAGATGCAAAGCAATCACAGCTACATATCTATTTGACATCAGAAGCTATTCAGATACCATCTTTCTAACCTACTCTGTTGATTACATGGTAATTTGGATCACACAAGTTGTTTGGTCACTTTCTTTTCTTCCTCATTTCTTCTGTAGAGCTTGGCTACCAAACTCCTTGTTTATTCCTTGGGCTAACTGAGAAATAATTCAACAAGCCAATGTTTTATAAAAGTATATAATATTGTCACATGAACTTTGTGCACAATTTTGGGTCAGACATGTAGCCTAGGTTCATATGTGATTCACCAGTATTCTATTAATAGTTCCAGAGATTCACTAGAATGGACACAGACTTAATTTTTGGAACTTATTGAAGGAGGTAAGGGACAATTGGGAACCTTAAGTCTCTGAATGTAGCCCTGAAAAACCAAAACCACTTACAAAAATCAAAAGTAGCACCTTCCGTTTTTGGAACACAGTTTTTGACTTCATGTTTAAAGCCCTCAGGGTGATGGAAATGGCACATTTTTGATGTGAGCTATTAGATTTAGGGAACAATGTATGTCTAGTCTAATAAAGAGAAGGGTTCATATCATAGCAGTCTTGCAATACTTAAGGAGCTGTCACAGAGAAGAAGGAGTTAACCTAGTCTCCAAAGCACCTTGGGGCAGGACAAGAGGTAACAGATGAAAGATCATTAAAGAGAGATCCAGTCTAGAACCAAGGAGAAATTTCCTGACAATGAGAACAATTAATCAGTGGAACAGCTTATCTCTGGAAGTTTTGGGTGCTCCATCACTAGAAGAGACTGGACAGCCATTTGTCTAGAATGGTATAGGATATCCTGCTTGAGCAAGGGTTGGACTAGAAGATCTCCAAGGTCCCTTCCAAGTCTATTACTCTGTGTTCTCTGTTCTATGTTGTTGACTCTGATCATAGTTGGTAATGTTTAATACATTGAAATCCTTATGATTACAGTATATAACTTGCTGGGTATAATGGCAATTGCCATCCAACTCATCTGCAAGGCAATGGCTTGGAAAAGATTCTTCTTAAGGTGTTGAAGTCCTCCCGTGTTCTTCCTTATTAATCTTCTTAATATTTATAACAATTGACCAAACCTACAACTTCCACGAGAATTTCACAAGAGGGTGCTGTTACATTACAGTGCTCATAAAAAATGATCTTTCTGCATCTTTTATGAATCTCTTTAACCTTTTGTAAATTTTTAAATCTGAAAGATTAAATTATCATGCAATGATAATTGCAGTGATATATAAGGGGAAGAAAAATAGCATTTTAAATTACAGTAGTTGTCCCAAATAATCATTTGGATGATGCTTTTAATTTGTGAAAGGTATAAAACTCCCAGATCTGTGCTATGCAATCCCAAATGACTACTAGACTAGGCAACAAAGACATAGATTTTTTATATCTTTTTGCTCTCATCTGGTGGATATCTAGATTTTTGCAGGCCTTATATTGCAGCCCTACAACAATGGTCAGAATCCCCAAGTTGTAATGCACTGTACATTATTGTACTGTATTTTTATTTATTTACTTATTTTTCAGCATCCAGCCAGGTTGGATTCTTTATGTTTAATTCTATTTGACATTTGGGAGTTGTTTCTTTTTTCTTTTTTCGTACACAAGATTTTTTTCCCATTGTTAGCATGGGATGTTTGTTTTTCTGTTTTGTATTTTATTTTTGTTGATAAAAGAAAATAAATATGTTTTTAAAAAAGAACCCCCAAGTTGTATTGCCAGGATGGTAAAATGCATTCAAGAATTGCTGTGATACAACTCTGTGTTCATCATTGTAAACCATGGGAACTGTATTGCAGTAACTAGAAGGCTCCTTATGTCTCCTGGAGAGTGAAAATCAGAGATACATTGCCTATAAAGATGGAGGCTGCATGGTCAACCTGCAGATCTTCAAACGTTGCAGAACTGCAACTCACAATAGTACTAACCATGGTTGTATTGAGCAGGACTACTGGGAGCTGAAGTTCAGTAACATTTAGAATATCAGAAACTGGTTCCTGTGTTTGGCATTAATGCATTCAGTTATGTTCTATATATGAAAGCTCTTGAGAGCTTTTGTTTAATAAATCCTATATAGAGGACTAAATGTGAAGTTCAAAGAGTATGGTTCAACTTATGATGGGCTGCCATGAGTTGCAGCCATACATAATAATCCACATTTCTGTTAACGTTAAAGGTAAGCCCTATCTTGTCTTGGCACTTGATGAGTACATGGCAAATCTTCTTGGCAATAGTTTTTGGAAGGAGTCTAAAGTCATCAAGTTGGCTTCAAGCCTAAGACAAAACTAGAAGTCATAGTCTCCCAGTTTCAAGCCAATCACCTTTATCTGCTACTCCAAACTGGCATTCAATAAGATAAAATACAAATGTAGAAATGTAACAAATAAGCAATCATGCTTATTTGTTTGCCAGGCTTACTTTTTATTGATTTCTTTTTCAACATACCTTAATACTGGCTGGGGCACCTGGAGAAAGTTTAATGCAGAACCTTAAAGTGTCGTGTCTCTGGTAGTCAGTGATTTTATTCTTTGCTTAAATATCTTGAGCAAAGAAGAACCAATTTTTCTGGAGGCAGTCTGTTCTACTTTTGCACCAAGCTTAGCAGTTGGAATCAAATCAAATCAAGATCTAATCAAATCTTTCTATTATGGTCTTTGACCAGCCTTTATCCAGTAGGAAAAAAAGAAATAGTTTGATACAGCCATTCATTTTCAGAGGAGAAACAAAACCGATAAGACAATAAAACAACATATTTAATTAAACCTTTGCACAATTGTATGACTTGATGAAGATATTTGGCACCTGATACGTGACTATAGAGTTAGCATCTCTTAAAAAGTAATAAACATTAAAATTTATCAACTTCACTGTCACAGGTTCTTTTATAACCTCTACTCAGTTTGGTGGGCTGAAGACACCAAAAGAGCTAACAACAACACAGGTCCCTAAACAATATAAACAACACACTCACAAACACTTGTATACTATTACTCACTACTCACTATTCTCCACCCTCATACATCTTCAGCGGTGATGTATGACCTTCAAATTGATAGATAATTAGGGTGGTCAAAACACATATTGGGGCAACATAAAAAGGACATTGGAAAGAATTTCTACCTCTCTGGATCCAAAAGGGCACAGTCTCTGCAAATGAAGAGTATAAAGAAATCTTCCCACCAGCAGAGCAGATGGGAAGGCATAAAAAGGGGTCTGGGAAAGGCCAATGTGTATTTGCTTAGGGTTAGATTGTATAACACTGGGTTAGATTGTATAACACTGATTGCACTGGAAAGTTTGCAGCTATTTAACATTTGGCAATAGAATTCAGGAGGATTGGTGATATCATTTTTGGTGATCAATGACCAGCATCTAATATTTTTTCCTCTCATTTGTTACCTCTGACTTTTCATGCCCTGATGGACTTCATTTCACTGTGTTTTGAGTTCCTATAAGCTTGCATTTGTATCAAACTGAGTTCTGTAGTCCTCGTATTTGATTGCATTTACTTTTTTAATCATTTATCCAGTGACTTTTGCCTTTGTATTAGGTGTCTAAAATATTTAAGCTTTAGCTTCACTATGAGTGTCTCCAGTGACCAGTCTCCTTTTATATCCTCTAGTATTAAATAGTTTGATCAGAGTATCCCAACAGGGGATCAGATCTTATTTTATTCAGTCCTTAAAGTCATGTTATTGCAACTGGGAAAATCATGGTTTTAACAATACATTTTTTGTTGTGCAATATCTCTGTATTTTAATATGTACTTGGAAAAAATACTTGTTGCTGTTTCTAATGATGAATACATACCTTCAGGTAAAGTACAGGTGTTGCATGAATAACTTCTGAGTTTGATTTCTGATACCTCCAGATAAAATAAGATTAGGGTAAGTAAATTTAAAAGGCATCTACCAAATATTTGGGCAATTGTTAAGAGCAAACAATGGAGAGAGTCAAGCTATTCTCCAAAGTGCACGAAGGCAGGATAAGAAACAACGAATGGAAACTAGTCAAGGAGAGAAGCAACCTAGAATTAAGTTGAAACTTCCTGACAGTTAGAACAATTAACCAGTGGAACAACCTGCTTCCAGAAGTGGTGAATGCTCCAACACTGGAAGTTTTTAAGAAGAGACTGGCCAGCCATTTGTCTGAAATGGTATAGGGTTTCCTGCCTGAGCAGGGGGTTGGACTAGATGACCTCCAAGGTCCCTTCCAACTTTACTATTATGATTATCTACATATCAATTACAGCAGGGGTCCCCAACCCCTGGGCCACGGAATGGTAATGATTTGTGGCCTGTTAGGAACTGGGCCACACAGCTGGAGGTGAGTGGTCAGTGAGCGAAAGAAATTGAAATTATCCCTTCCCCCCACCCCGGGTCCATGGAAAAAAATGTCTTCCATGAAACCGTCCCTGGTGCCAAAAAGATTGAGGACTGCTGATTTACAGCATTCTTCCAATATACTATTTCTTATTTACATTATTTTTTTTCCTCTCAGTGATTTAAAGTTATGATGTAGGAGATGACCATGCTGAGCCCAAGGGAAGGGAGTCAAACAACTTAAGATTAATGCCATATGTATGAAAAGCAAGAAGTCCAGACAGTTTAAAATAAATACAAAGGTTTATTGTAAGCTTAAGCTCTCTGCAAGAATTGGAGCCAAGAATGCAAATTAGCAGTAGATAAGAGTCAAGGTGGGCTGGATTTAGATCTCTTGTGGACGTGAAGGGATTCAAGACGGATGACATTTGACCCCTCCCTCAGGCTCGCCTAGTCATCTCCAACATATGTTAACCAAATACAAGTAGTCCTCGACTTACAACAGTTCATTTAGTAACCGTTCAAAGTTACAACAGCACTGAGAAAAGTGACTTATGACAGTTTTTTACACTTACGATCATTGCAGCATCTCCATGGTCATGTGATTTACATCAGATGCTTGACAGTTGGCTCATCTTTATGAGAATTGCAATGTCCCGGAGATCATGTGATCACCTTTTATGACCTTCTGACAAGGAAAGTCAATGGGGAAGCCAGATTCACTTAACAACCATCTTACTAACTTAACAATTGCAGTGATTCACTTAACAAAAGTCATAAAATGGGACAAAACTCATTTAACAAATTTCTCACTTAGCAACATAAATTTTGGGCTCAATTGTGGTCACACACAGAGGACTACTTGCATTTTTAAGTTCTATAGAAACATGTTTTGAATATTAGATATTTGGATATTATGTGCCTTCTACTATTTTAAGGTCTGATTTAGAATATACAGAATATGATATCTTAAGTTTGTTGGTTCTAGATATTCATTGACTATCTGCCTGAATGTTATTGTTTATACTGGGTTCCTTCCTTATAATTTGTGTTGTCATATCTTTCAGACTTGTAGTTGAAAAACAGGAAGAGTGAGTGAGTGAGTGAGTGAGTGAGAGAGAGAGAGAGAGAGAGAGAGAGAGAGAGAACAGACAATAGCTTCTGAAATAAAAAGTTGGAAAGTCAAGAAAAAAGTCAAGTTGTTTTGAACAAAGAAAAATAACTGTTTTACACATCACCTTAAAATATGAAACGATCTTTACAAACCATAGTTGACTTCATACGGTAGATCCAAACCAAGCTAAAAACATTAAGTTTGCTTGATGCAAAGCAATCCCCAATGATCCATGTATGATCTCATTTTGGTCCCTTAAAACTCTGCAATATTTCTTTATAAAGCCATTTTTCCTTGGAGACAAGATTATCAATTTATATATCAAAACCAATACATTAAAGCTTTTTCTACTTTATTCTTGTCAAGAAAAAAAATCACCTAATACATTTCTAGGTGCTAAATTGCTATTAAAGATGCAGGAATGTTTGAAATATGTTTATACGTACTTACACACTTTCAAAAATTGTTATGACCTTTCTTTCTTTCTTTCTTTCTTTCTTTCTTTCTTTCTTTCTTTCTTTCTTTCTTTCTTTCTTTCCTTTCCTTTCCTTTTTTCTTTTTTCCTCCTTGTTTTTATTCATCAGCAAACATGACACATCCTTCCATGTTTTACCCAAGGCAGATGTTCAATTGTGTCCATGACAACAAAGTAGGAAGCAGTGTCAGTTCTACAGTCCAAGGATATCAGACAATTGTGTGCTTTAAAGCAGCTTAGCACAATATTATTCTCATCTTGCTCCTCTCCTTATTTAATTCTATCTACATTGTAAAGTCTACTAGTTTTATATGAGTATGAAAAAATACTCAAGTTCTATCCTGAAGAACTGAGTAATAAGTGTCTACATAGTCATTGATAAAAGCACCCACAGATAAAGAAAAATACATTTTAAAACTCAAGTTTGTTATTTAAAATATATTCCTAATGCATAGGAAACAAAGAATTTCCTGCTTTTGCACAATTTATGACATGCATTTTATAATAAGTATAATTATTTCATTCTTATTCCCCTTAGCACACCCCAGCAAATATTGTTCTCCTACTAGGTTTCTGGCAAAGGAGTTGCACCCCAAACATTCTAGTGCTCCATTCTACTATCTAATGATGGAGTTTTAAATCAAATGCTAATCTAATTACAGATTTTTAAAGATCATGTATAGAAATATTCTGATGTGAACACATTAGATTCTCCATGTGTAAGATTGAGTAGTATGTGATGCTCCAAATATTCTTGAATCTATATCTATTGTATATATCCTCCCTCCCTCCCTCTCTTTCTCCCTCCCTCCCTCCCTCCATTTTCTCTCATCTATCTGGTACCAGGGGTGTCAAACTGCCAGCAAAAATGCGAAAGAGTCATGATACGCTGCGACACGTCATGTGATGCAGTGAGTTTGACACCCATGATCTAGACAGACAGACAGATAGCCATCCATACAGCATGGCCACTAGTCAGGGATGGTGGGACAACAACTCATGAAGGGCCCATGCTGACCATCCTTGTCCTTATGAAAAGTTCCTGCACTTTCATACAAGTAGTATTAAAAAGGTAATTGTTGAGTTTCATCAATAAAAGTATTTCCTTTTTTTAATGAATTGGCATCCATAGTACCCTTCATATTATTTTCTTCTTTAAATAATCATCTTATTATCCTTGAGAAGTAGCTCTCTTTAATCAATAACTTTCCAGAAATCCAGTTCTCATAATATATCTGTATTGTGCATATTTGATTTCCTTGAAATGTCTAGCTGCTCTTGGGAGATCCCCAGAGCTTCAGCTAAGACCATGAAGCTTTTGGCATGAGGTTGCTGTAAGAGCCTCATAATATTTGCTCTCAGTATATCCATATGGTACTTAAGGAGTTGTTAATTGTGCAAAAGGATACATTTGCTCGTCTGTATTGACATTGCCATAGTTACTCAAAGTTATTGAAATCATATGAGTGCTGGAAATAACTGCTTGGGTGTCAATGTAAGACTGCAGGCTAAATTATATGTATTCCCCTCTCTGTTCTGAATGATTGCTATTGCTTTCTAACAGAAGGTTGGTCCAGAATAAACAATGTCAATTGAAGAGGGGAAATGATCTGAGTTAAACTATGGGCTATGACATAGCTACATCAGCAGTAGGTAAGATGTGTAGCAAGATAGCTGAGTAATGCATTTTCATCTTGCTGCCTTTTCCAATTATGAAGCTCATCAGTAATGATGTTTTTATTAAATCTCCAATGAGCCACCAGACCTTACTAATAGCAACTAGAATGGGAAGGGGAATTTTTCATCAGGAATGAATGTAGCCTGTTATTTTTTTAATGATATATTTGATGGTGGTGAGGTTTTCCTCTCCTATCTCTAGTTTAATGAAAAGAAGGACTAGGGATGACATGATAGCAATGTTCCAATATCTAAGGGGCTGCCACAGAGAAGAGGGGATCCAAAGCACCCAAAGGCAGGACAAGAAGCAATGGATGGAAATTAATCAAGGAGAGAACTAATCTGGAACTAAGGAGAAATTTCCTGACACTGGGAACAATTAAGCAGTGGAATGATTTGCTTCCAGAAATTGTGGGTGCCCCAGCAATTTTAATTTTTAATTTAATTTAATAACACTTATATACCGCCCTTCTCCCTGAGGACTCAGGGCGGTTCACAGGGCAGAATAAAATAGCGAATACAAACATTAAAACAGGATTAAACAATAGCCCTAGTTAAGAACAATATAAATACAACGCTAAAAAACCCCAGAAAAATTAAAAAGCGAGAGATAAAACAACCCCAACACTCCCCCTCAGGCTAGGCCGGCTTGTACAAACAGAAATGTCTTAAGATCGCGACGAAAGGAGCGAAGATCGGGCGCCGTCCGGAGCTCTACCGGTAGCTGATTCCACAGCTCCGGAGCGCCCACAGAGAAGGATCTCCCCCTGGGGGCCACCAATCGACATTCTCTGATCGGTGGCACCCTGAGGAGGCCCTCTCTGTGGGAACGCACAGGGCGCAGGGAGCTTGATGCCGGCAGCAGATGTTCCCTGAGGTACTCCGGCCCCATGCCATGGAGTGCTTTGAATACCGTTACCAGTACCTTGAATCTCACCCGGAAGGCAACTGGCAACCAATGCAGCTCACGGAGCAGAGGTGTAACGTGGGAGTATCGGGAGACTCCCAACACCACTCTCGCGGCTGCATTCTGTACCAGTTGGAGCTTCCGAGTGGTCCTCAAGGGCAGCCCCATGTAGAGAGCGTTGCAGTAGTCCAGACGAGAGGACACGAGCGCATGAGTGACTGTGCATAGATCATCCCGGCTAAGATAGGGCCGCAACTGACGCACCAGGCGAACCTGTGCGAAGGCCCCCCTAGTCACGGCTCCTATATGATCTTCCAAGGTGAGCCGTGAATCTAGGAGGACCCCCAAGTTGCGAGCCCTATCTACGGGGGGTAATGATTCACCCCCCATAGCTAGAGATGGAATGTCCGAGTAAACCCGGGATGAAGGTATGCAAAGCCACTCAGTCTTGTCGGGGTTGAGCTGGAGTCTGTTCCTCCCCATCCAGACCCGAACCGCCTCCAGGCAACGGGACATCACGTTGAGGGCATCACTGGGGTGGTTTGGGGTCGAAAAGAAAAGTTGGGTATCATCAGCATACTGATGATACCCAACTCCAAAGCCACGAATGATCTCACCCAGCGGCTTCATGTAGATGTTGAACAGGAGAGGCGAGAGGACCGACCCCTGAGGAACTCCACAAATGAGAGACCTCGCGGTCGACCTCTGCCCCCCTGCCAACACCGACTGCGAACGTCCCAAGAGATAGGAGGAGAACCACTGTAAAACTGTGCCTCCCACTCCCAGTCCCCTGAGACGCCGCAGCAAGATACCATGGTCGATGGTATCGAAAGCCGCCGAGAGGTCTAATAGGACTAAGACAGAGGAATGCCCCCTGTCCCGAGCCCTCCAGAGATCATTCACCAGCGCGACCAATGCCGTCTCCGTGCTGTGCCCGGGCCTGAAACCCGATTGGTACGGGTCTAGATAATCCGCTTCATCCAGGACCAGAGGGAGCTGATGCGCCACCACACTCTCAACAACCTTCGCAAGAAAGCGAAGGTTGGAGACAGGACGAAAGTTGTTCAATACAGCTGGGTCCAAGGCAGGCTTCTTGAGGAGAGGCCTCACCACCGCCTCCTTCAAGACGGCGGGGAAGATACCCTCACTCAAAGAAGCCGATATAACTGCCTGGAACCAGCTGCGTGTCCTCTCCCGGGCTGCATAAACCAGCCAGGAAGGGCACGGGTCCAGTAAACATGTGGTGGTGCTCAGCCTCCCCATGATCCTGTCCACTTCCTCCGGAGTCACAGAATCAAACTCCTCCCAGATGATATCGACAAGACCACCCGTGTCCTGATCGTCAGACTCTGCCCAGTCAGAATCCAAACCGGTCCGAATCCGAGCGATTTTGTCCGACAGATGTTGGTTAAACTCCTCGGCACGTCCCTGCAAGGGATCCTCCCTCACCTCCTGATTTAGGAGGGAGCGAGTCACCCTAAACAGGGCAGCCGGGCGATTATCTGCGGACGCAATAAGGGTGGCGAAGTGGTTGGACCTCGCCTCCCTAATTGCAGCGAGATAAGACCTAATATAGGCTCTTAGTTGCAATCGGTCGGGTTCGGATCGGCTGGCCCTCCAACCGCTCTCTAGGCCCCGTCTCCGACGCTTCATCTCCCGGAGCTCCGCAGAAAACCAAGGAGCCCGACGGGATCTGCACCGGGTCAGGGGCCGCAAGGGTACAACTCGGTCAAGGGCCTCAGTGGCCGTCCTTTCCCAGGCTTCCACTAAGGCCTCGGCCGAGCTGTGAGCGAGGGAGGCAGGTGGGGACCCCAGCGCCGCCTGGAACCTCTGGGGATCCATTAAGCGTCTGGGGCGGTACCATTTGAGTGGTTCCAAACCCCCACGGCGGGGGGTGGCAAAACGGAAGACCAGCCGCAGGAGATGATGATCGGTCCATGACAGGGGCATAATAATTGGAGAGCCCCCACCAAGATCATCTAACCACCGTCCAGACAAGAAAACAAGGTCAAGGGTGTGGCCTCCTTCATGAGTCGGTCCCGTAATTACTTGCGTCAGGTCCATGGCCGTCATGGAAGCCATGAACTCCCGAGCCAACTCAGATGATCCTCCCAGCGATGGTAGGTTGAAGTCCCCCAAAACTATAAGTTTCGGGAACTCAACCACCAGCCCAGAGAGGACATCAAGCAGCTCAGGCAGGGCTGCTGCTGCGTGACTAGGCGAAAGGTACACCAGCAGCAAGCCCAACTGCGCACCAGGGCCGCATCTCAAAAAGAGAGACTCACACCCGACTGTCTGGGGAACGGTGGCCTCCCGTGGACACAAGGTCTCCCTCACAACAACAGCCACTCCCCCACCCCTACCCTGAGCCCGAGGCCGGTGCAGCACCCGGAAACCTGGTGGGCAAAGATCAACCAGAGGTACACCGCCCTCTGGGCCCAACCAGGTCTCCGTGATGCAAGCCAGGTCAGCCTGCTCACCCTCGACCAAGTCTCGAACGAGAGGAGCCTTATTAACGACCGACCTGGCATTCAAATACACCAGCCGGAGCTCAGGAGGCTGCTCATCCTCACTCCCGGGACCTCGGGGCGGAACCAGAGGGTCGGAGTGCCTCACCGCTTGTAAACAGCGGAGAGGCCTTCCCTGAGACCGATATGGCCCTCTGTTCCTACACCTGCTGCCATTCCCTATCGTCGTGGGAATGGACAATCCCACGACTGGCCCTGGAGCCCCAGAAGCAGCCGACCCCCGCTCCTCCCCTCCGCGATCAGCCTCAGCACTAGCCTGAACAAAGGTAGTTGGACTGCCCCCCTCGTCCAAACCACCAAAAAAAGAACCCTCCCTCCTCCCTAACCCCCAAAAAAATTTTGACAAAAAACAGATCAAGGACCTCCTATTAGGTTTACGTCGGAGGCCCATAGCCGTGCCCGGCCATCTCTCAGGATCCCAATAGATGGGACCTTCCTCGAGATTATACTCGGCTGGAAAGGCGGGCCGCCTCCAGGAAGGGGGAGCACCCCTGAGGGCGAGCAAGTCCGTAGAGGAGTACCTAAAACAAGGCATAAAGCAGTCCAGATATAGGCAGTCCATAATCAGTTGATTTAAGGAGGAACCAAACAGAGAGCAAATAGAAGTCCCGAGCCTCCACCCAGCCGCTGCCACTCCGCTGGGTGTCACCCCAGGACAGGCCAACCACCGCCCTCTCACGACGGTTGGAAAGCCTATACCAGGGGGGGAATGGTCCGAAACATCCATCCTGGGTACAGCATGTCCCCTAGAGCTCTCACCTCTAGGGGCAGCAGATGAAGTTCAGGCCACCCTCTCACTGTGGCCAGTACCCAGGGAACTCTGAAACCTTTGGGGCCGATATGTGAATGGCAATAGAGAACAGTCCGAAGGCAGGGATGGAATCGTATATTACATCATCAAAGTCTGCACTACTAGGTGGCCAAATCCTTCGCTGCTCTGTCCTTCGAAAAAGTTGATCATGGCCAATTCTGCAGTCATTGGGGTCTTCCAAATTATCTAGTTCTTTTGGGTCCACAAATCCAATGGCACCAGCCAGAGTCACAACTGGTATCACGGGAAACATAGATCTTTCAAAGGACCATTGGGCTCCACTGGGGTCCACCGGGATTAACCGGCTAGCCCAGGGACCCTCGAGGCCACCAACAGAAGTAAGAGTACCAGGCCATCCAGAAAAAACAAAGCAAGCAGAGGAAACAATAAGTTGATTACAGCGTCGCCGCTGAGCCACCAGGGCCACCGCCACCACCGGAACGTTGTTGCAGACGCCGCCGCCATTGCTGCCGCCGCCAGGACGCTGATGGAGCCGAGAATAAACAATCGGTGGAGAGGGAGGCCTAAGGCGGCCCCGGCACAACGCCGCCGCCGCCGCCGCCGCCATCCCCGTCGCAATCCAAGCGAGCCAGGAACGCCGCTGCCGCCACAGCCGAGGGAGACCAGGCCGACCACTGAAGCGGCCCGAACGGCCCGAAACGCCTCCACCGGGACCGACAGAGGCGAGGGACCATCCGAAGGCCGGCTCCACAACCGCCGAGGATGCCCAGCGAACGGTCGATGGAAAGGCAGGCCCAAAACGGCCCCGGAGAACGCCGCCGCTGCCGCCGTCCCCGTCGTCTCCGGAACATACCAACAACGCCGCCGTCGCCACAGCCGAGGGAGAGCCGCGAAAGACCGAGCCGGACACAGAAGCGGCCCGGAACGGCCTGAAACGCCTCCGCCAAGGCCGCCAGCAGCTAGGGACCTCCCGTGAACGCCGGGTCCGCCACCGCCGAAGACGCCGCTGCCGAAGCCGCCGGCCGCCGCAACCACCAGGCCCGCGAAAACGGCCCGAAGAACGCCCGAGGGAGCAGGTAGGCGCCACCAGCCTCCAGTCGAAAAAACGGCAGAGCTGGCAGCTAACGGAGTCGAAAACCTTCATCCTTCAGCTGCCTAAGCAATTGCACTCACTATCCCCCAACCCAGAGGGTGCAAGCACCCCTGGGGGGCTCCTAGGACACCTATTTTCTGAGACTTGCAGAGCTCACTCAAACAGATCCGCCCGCACGTCCGCCATCTTAGGTTTTTAAGAAGAGATTGGACAACGATTTGTCTGAAATGGTATAGGGTTTCCTGACTAAGCAGGGGGTTGGACTAGAAGACCTCCAAAGTTCCTTCTGACCCTATTATTCTGTTAGTGGTACTACTAGATCTTGTCTGCTGAGCTGAATATAGACCAAATCAATATCAGGGCCAGGCAACATGTTGGTCAGGGTTTTTTTGTTGCAACCAATGGATCTGCAGATAGCATCATCAAAATGCAGACAAGACCCGGATGCAGCGTTTGATTGAAAAGCAGAGCTGCTCCTGTGAGAATAATGCTATGATGATGGTGGTGGTGGTGGTGATGATGATAGAGACAAAATATGATAAAACAAAAAAGTGTCTTAAGCCCAGAAAACAAAGAGAAAATTAGAAGTTAACTAAGAGGCCAGTGAGTGCATGGGGGCTGATGGTGTCCGTCAGCAGTCACAGCCTGCCAGCCCCTCGTCTGGCACATTCTGGGGCTCCACAGCCCAGTGAAAATACTGGGCCAGCCCTCCAGCAGCAGGCGGAGTAGGGAGGGGGGAGGCATGTGATGCCTACTCCATCCCATCTGTTTTTGCTTGAGGTTGGAGAGCAGGTCATTGCTGGTCATCTCCTCAGCCTCTTCACAGATCTTGTCTTTGGCCCCCATGTTGAGCTTGCTCTCCTCACGCACCTGATGCACTTTGGCCCCATTAGGTCCATTAGGATGCTGCTCCCGCCCAGAGCACCTGGCCCACCCAGCTCAAAGGAGACGAAATGGCCAGCTAGGAAGCTCAAGTAGAGATGGTAAAGCACACCCACACCCAGCAAGCAAAAGGCCACGCCAAGTGGGGAAAGCCGGATTGCCATTGGCGCCATGGCCCCCCAGTCCAGCTAGGATTGCATGCCTCCCCCCATCTCTAATAGACCTGGGCGGCCATGATGCTGATGGGGATCTGGCTTTCCCTGCTCGGGGTGGCCTTTTGCCTGCTGGCCTTGGGCATGCTCTACTACATCTACTTGGAGCTTCCTAGCTGACCGCTTCGCCTCCTTCGTGCTGGGTGGACCTGCAGCTCTGGGCAGCAGCCTAAAGGACCTGTGCAAGTGGCTGGCGGCTGCATCAGGTACTCAGGTGCGTGAGGGGAATGTGCTCCATCCATGGGCCAAGGGCAAGACCCTCGAAGGGGCTGAGGAGATGACCAGTGGAGACCTGCTCTCCAACCAGTTTAGGCCAGACATGTGTTTGACATGTCTGGCCTAAACTAACAAACAAGCTTTTGAATTATCCAAAATTCTTAATTAGGCAACAAGCTAGTATAATAATTTGACAAGGAAGAATGATGTTGGTCGAAAAATTAGGTCAGGTGTTTCAACTGTTCCTGACTAGATCAGTGTCCTGAGTCCCAGAACACTGCATATGAGAGTCAGTGTGGTATTGAGGCAGAGGTTCTAGAAACCAGGAGACTGAGAATGGCAGCCCTGTCATTGGCTTGTCTTTGGGTCAATCCCTCTCTCTTCACCACACAGAATTGTTGTTGGGAAATTAGGAGGAGTATTAGGTAAGTTTGCCACCTTAAGTTGCATATAAAAGATACACAGCATGGGTGCAGGCTATCTGAGGAACCATCTCACCCCAATAGGATTGGTCCACGTCCCAAGAACAGATGCAGGAACTGGGTATGTCTACTTTAATGAAAAGAAGGACTAGGGGTGACATGATAGCAGCATTCCAATATCTAAGGAGCTCCCACAAAGAGGCGGGTCAACAAGAAACAATAGATGAAACGGAGATGAGCACCAGCCCCTAGAGTTGGAAACGACTAGCACACATGTGCGGGAGAACCTTTACCTTTACCTTTACTCATTTAAAACTAAGGAGAAATTTCCTGACAGTTAGAACAATTAATCAATGGAACAACTTGCTTCCAGAAGTAGTGGGTGCTCCAAAACTGCATACGTACTTTTAAAAGAGATTGGTCAGTCATTTGTCTGAAATAGTATAGGGTTTCCTGCCTGAGCAAGTGATTGGACTTGAAGACCTCCAAGGTCCCTTTTAAGCCTGTTATTCTGTTATATGAGAACAGTTCCCTCTTTTTGAATTGTTACCTTAATTAAAACTAACCAGCTATAGTTCCTAAAATGTCTCTTAACTTTTATGTAACTTCTTCTTCCAACCTTGGGATAATGTGTTTAGCATTCTTTACAAAATGTAAGACAGTCCAGACTGTAAACTGCAAAGGAAGGAAGGAGGGAGCTAAGAATTTTAAAGTATTTCAGTGCTCTGTCTGAAAAATCTGCTTCAGTGGAGAGATGTTGCTGATTTAGATTCAAATGTTGCACCTATGTACACCTTGTAACACACTAGCAGGTACAGCTCTCTCTGATTATTGTTATTTGAAAAAGTCTGATGAAAATTTATTTCCAATAAAAAGCAGATCTTGCCTTCAGAATAACTTGCACCGGAAAATGCTTGAGCCAATTCCGATCTCTTAGAATTCTTTAGAGAAAGAATAAATATGATTAAATTAAACAAAAATTAGGGAGAGGGAACCCATAACCAAATCTTGGATCACTTTTTACAAAACTTAATCCACAAGCCAGAGTTGTGCTCTACTCAAAAATGATGCCTTTGCCCTAGAAAGAAGGGATGATGTTTCCACTTCATTGGGAGTCTGAAACAAATCAGATAGTTGAAAAACCTATCAAGTGACTGTAGGATGCTGAATCTTCTTCATTCTTGGTTGAGATGCACAAAGCTCTAGCACTTAAACAGCTGTCCCAGTTGAAAGCAAACGGACCGAATTCCACTCAATTCAGCATAAAATGTCTAATTCTGCTACCTGATAAATTATTCACGGCAGCTATTTATACAGTGCAATACCGATACTTACCTGACAATTGACTTCTTATGATTGTCTTTAGAGGAAAACAGACTGAGAAAACAATGTTCTTCCTTTCCTTGTAAAAGGCATTGAGATGCAAACTTGGAATGCATGCCCACATCTTGTTCTGTACCAGCCTGCTACCGGCCCTGCAGCAAAAGCAGGGACAACCCCTTTACAAATGGCAAGAGGCTGGAATAAAGCCTGCCAAATTAATTAACATAAAACAGAGCAAGACAAGACACCAACCATGAAACAGGAGCTATGAAACAGGAACTATCCAAGCGGTTGCCTTCAGCAAACCAGCCCTCCCACACATTCCCCTTAAATACAGTTCAGGGCGTGGCCTCTCTCTGCCTCCTTCCGAGGTGCCCCATTGCCTTCCTCTGTTTACTCCTGATTGACTGCCTCCTGTGTCGGGCGTCCTTGAACAGGGCCAGCTGTGGGTCATCTTCATCCACGCTGTCAGGCTCACACAGCTGGGTCTCCGTTGTGACCAGGTGGGAGGGGCCCAGCTGAGGGCTCTGCGGAGCCTCAAGGCCATCATCAGCAAGCTCTTCAACACCCCACTCCTCCTCCTCTGAGTCGTCCGACCCAACTGCCGAACCCACAGGCTGACCCTGAATCACAACACATCTAAACAGAAAGCAGAAGCTTAATCACAAGAAAATCTATCCAAGCTGAGGCTTAGGCTTGCAGGATGAGTTACTTTTTTTCATTTAAGTATCTCATTGAGGCCTATGTAGGTAACACCACTTAACTGACCTTGATGAAGCACAAGGTAAGGTAGGTTGCAGTGGTGGGATTCAGCCAGTTTGCACCAGTTTGCTAGAACCAGTAGCTAATTTTTTGTTGCCCAGGCCCAGAATGGACTTCTGGAAGCGGCATCCACACAGAGAACTGGTTGTTCACATATTTGAATCCCACCACTGGAAGGTTGGATTTGTTAGTGATTGGATGGAACATTACAAATAAATAAAAGGACTACAGCCCAGGTTGGTATTTCTCACCCTTGGCAAATTTAGGATGTGTGGACTTCATTTTCCAGAATTCGTCAGCCAACATCCCCCATTAGTTGGTTGAGGACTTCTGGGAGTTGAATGAAGTCCATGCCTTTTAAAGCTGCAAACATTGAAAAACACTGGTCCAGGAAGTTGACCAGTTTCATGGATGAAACTTTACAGAGCTTCATGCAAAGCTTAATTCTCTCCATGGACACTTTGCTTTGATGCCCCAAAGTGACTTTCAGCAAGTGTTGTAAAAGTACTACCATTCCACTTTTCTTTGTGGAGTTGTCCTGCTGCTAGAACTTTATTCACAAATTCTTGAGTTTGCCTATTTCAACTTATATCTATCAGAGCAGGATAAACAACAACAACCAGAAATTTAAATGTTTCTGAGCCAATCTATCTTAAGACACCAACTCTGACTCAGTTTCTCCTGGCGCTCTTAAACATGCATTGAGACAAGACAGGTTTTTGTTTGGCTGAGGTTTGGGAGACGAGATATTTTCCTATCTTTCTGTTTGGTGAACATGGAACTGAATCCACCACACGTTTGCTTGAAAAAGTGAGATCCAACTCCTCCTTGGGGCAGCTTACAATAATGTCATTTTTTCCATAAAGGGAAGGGAAAAACAACAACAATCATATCACTAAATCTTGAAAACAGAATGAGAACAGCAAATTAAAATGAAGCACAAATGTTCTATTAATTCCAGGCTGCAAATGGCTTCTATATACTTGTAACTTCTAGTGGCAAATACCTTCAAATAAAAAGCTATGTGGACATAGCACAGTAGACTATGCAAAAACTGAGTTGATAGTTTGGATTTTCTCATTTTGTGGAAACACAGATAGTCCTAGCATGGTTTCATATTAAGCCACACTCTGGTTAATTTGTTTTAAGTCTAGTAGAAGAGCATATTTGTGACTTTGTTTAGCTAGATACAGAGCTTAATGAGAATTATTATTTTCTGTTTTCTTATAATTCAAAACATACAATCACACAGTAATTAAAAGAGGAAGGTAAGGTGTGTAAAACAGAACCTTATGTACCTGCTTTTTCCAACTGATTTCAATTCCCAGCATTTAAATAATTCAAAGTTACCAAACTAGTGAAAAATGGTGTGTATAATTTAAATTATCCTGCTCTACTATAAGTTAAGAAAGATGTGCTGACAACAATTTTTAAAATGTTTATTTTATACTTCTACAGACCATGATTCATCCTTTTATAAGGCATCACACATATAGCAAAAGAGTTAACAATAAAACATGTTTTTGCTTTTCAAACAGAATGTAGACTTTACCAAACAAAACTGCATGGGTTACTACAGAAACTTCCCAAAAGAGAAAGTTGAAAACTGCTTAGGAAATTATTAGTGGTCACTATAATAAATAGTGACCACTAATATAATATAATATAATAAATGCAGGGACGCGGTGGCTCAGTGGGTTAGGACGCTGAGCTTGTCGATCAGAAGGTCGGCAGTTTGGCGGGTCGAATCCCGAGTGCCGCGTAACAGAGTGAGCGCCTGTTACTCGTCCCAGCTTCTGCCCACCTAGCAGTTCGAAAGCACGTAAAAATGCAAGTAGAAAAATAGGGACCACTACGGTGGGAAGGTAACAGCGTTCCGTGCGCCTTTGGCGTCTAGTCATGCCGGCCACATGACCACGGAGACGTCCTCGGACAAGCGCTGGCTCTTCGGCTATGAAACGGAGATGAGCACCGGCCCCTAGAGTCGGAAACGACTAGCACGCATGTGCGGGGGAACCTTTACCTTTACCTTTTATAATAAATAGGGTTGAAAGTTATTATCTTATCCTGAGGCAGACAGACTTGAGAAAACAGAGTAGTAAGGATAAATTTACTCTGAAGATTAGAAATAGAGAGCATACATGATGTGTCTACAAATTTAGAGTAAATTATGCGGTATCTGCAAAACATACACAATGTCCATAAAATTACAGTAAATTATGCAGTACCTTTATGAGAATCAATTTTCTTTCTCAGAGTCATTGACTCTCAGAAAGGGTATTAATGACCAGATGATTGCAAGGAATTTAAATCCTTTCATTCTCCACCATTCATTCAGAACTTGAAGAAGCTTCTTGGATGAGAAGCGAAACATCTTCAAGCAAAAAGAAAAAAGAAAAGAAAATCCAGTTGCCTTTTGAAAAGCCACCTTTGGGAGTATTTCAAACACATTTCAAATTTAATAAAAACTTCGATTACCCAGGAATAGCTTGATATAAAAAAACAAACAAACAAAAGGATTTTAAATCTCACTGCAATCTGTTCACACTGTGTGCATTGTAGCCAATAACATGGTTAGTAGCTATTTTGTGTTCGAGAAGCTATTTCTCTAAAGATCTGTGTACTATTTTCTTCTCTTAGTGCCAATTTTTTCAGATGATTATGTCCCCATGAAATCTCAGATCCTTCCCTTAACCTATTTCTCCTTCCTTCTAGATTATGCTGTTTACGGAAAGTCTTATCAGGTTTTCCAAACATGTGTCAACTACTGAATATATGACTGTTGGCTTGTAACTCACATGATGTTAAAGACTGACAGGGAAAAAGCCAACATAAACCATTCAGAATTAATGAACAGTTTCTAGAGAAAATGTGAACATTGAACTTAGTAATATAAAAGACTTTTTGAAAAACAATGAGTTGCCCAACAGGATGTTGGTTTTATGGTTTTTCTACACATGCATTATGTATGGTGATTGTAAGCCACCAAGAATGCATGGAATAGAAACATCGAAATATATAAAATTGCCCCATATATATAAACATTGCCTAAAAGCTTGAATTTCCTCAAGCTTTAAAATACAATACATTTTGAAGCCAGGATATGACTGCCAAGTAATCTGAGTTTATATGTTTTATAGTATATATTGTATATTAACCCTCTTTTATGAGGAAAGGACATAAAGATGTTTTAAAATAAATCAATAAATTTAATTCTGATGTCTTAAGAAATATTCTATGTTTGTAGCCTAGCCTATCTTCAAAGCAGACCCATAAAACTGAATCCAAGAAATCTTATGAAGGACCATGAGAAATTTCAGGAGCAAACTCTTGTTTAGTCATTGACATAAATTGTATAGTTACAGCAACTATAGCAAGCTTACTGCACCAACCAATATTGTTCTTGAATGTTGCAGTTTAAAAATTATGACATTTATTATACTTCTGGTTTTTTTCAGGCATTTACGGCAAGGAAACAAAACAGTATCACATATCCTGCAATTTATTTTGGGAAAAGTAAAACCCCAAATACAATTCTCTTTCAGAATGAACAGACTTAAATAAAACTCCGTGTTATAAAACCAGGCAATAGCATTGGGGAACATATGGCCAGATTTGTGAATGCAGAGTAACAATTTAGTAACACAATAAATTGATATTATCAGTAGGCCTGTGCAACGCAACTTGGATTTATCTTGAAGAAGTGCGCCAACTGCAGAGGAGTTGTATCAAGTTTGACCAACACAGTGAAACAAACTGTGGTCTACTTTGTTTTGTGAAGAGTATTACTGCTTGATTTGCTTGTGTGGAATGCACCTTGGTGAAAAATACTAGGATTTCCAGATCCTTAAAGCAAGCCTGCAAGAAAGCATGGCTAACACAGCCAACTTTATCAGAGAATTAAAACCCAATATGCTTACAACTATTCTGATATTTTAACCACTATAGCATCCTCGTTCAACAGTGTTCACTCTCTGTCTACTGGTGATGGATTCTGGAAAGTAGAAACAGTACAGCACAAAAATCAAAACCTTGCAGTGTTTCGTTTACATCATATCTTGAGAAATCAATACATAAGCTGTGTATTTTAAGCCACTTCTTAAGTGGGCAAAGATCAGAATATTTTAAAGCAGCATTTTTCAACCTAATATGTGTAAACATGTTAAAGCCAGCTGGAGAATTGAAGTCCAAATTAAAGTTCTCAAAGTTGAGAAAAACGTATTTAAAATGATACATACAATCTAAACTCATAACAGCCTTCTACTCCAGAGGTCCCCAACCTTTTGGACACCAGAGACCAGTTCAGTGGAGAAGTTTTTCTGTAGACCAGAGGGTACATGGTTTTGTGTGCTACCTGCATCCCACGGATGGGGCTTTGCTTGTTTGTGTGGACCGGTTGCTGGGATGCTGTGGCCTGGTACTGGTCCACAGACTGGGGGTTGGGGACCCTTTTGCAGACCAGAACTACTGTCCTTGAGAAAGATGCTCTACTATTCTCTCAAACAGAAAGAAATAAAACTGTGGTTGTGATAAATAGAGCAGAAGACATTCCAATTCAGCCCTCTTGTTTTTTCCACTTGCATCATCATGACATCTCATGTCAAGAATCCATTTTGCTTTGGAAAAGGACTCATAGCCAAAAGCTCAGAAGTTGCCAGGATCAAGAAGACGGCCCCAGAGGGCTACAGAAGGATAAAAGCCCACTTTTCCATGTGTATCCTCTATTAAATTAAAGGGAGTTGGTACACTTAATTTTGGAAATATGCAAATATCTACTGACTGCCAATTCATTGTCCAGCCAACTCACAGAGGTACCTGGAAAATGGTCCAGTTTGAGGTGTTTTTGAATTTTGAAACTAATTATACTACCATCTGGGCATCCTGCTTATGCCTTTTGTTTTAAATACCAGCACACTTTCATAGCATGACATTTGCATGGTTAAGTTAAACAGCCTGATCTAAGTCATGTAGCTGGATTTAGAAAGCTTCACGAGATTTCCTTTATCCCCCAGCATCAGACCTCTGAGCCCTGTATCCTGATCTACATTAGCTGGTGACCTGTAACCATTTGTACTCTTGGTTTTGTAGCCTATAACTTCCCTTCAATTGAGGGCCCTTTTTATTGTCTCAAGCCACTGCAAACATTTGTTCCTCTATGGTATCATCTTGGTTAGTTAGAGTATTGATGGAATGCTTGAAGTGATGACAGAAATGTGCTGGGTGGGAATATAATTATGCATAAGCTCTGTAAAGCAGATTCTGCAAAGGCTGAGAACCCCCAAAATTTTTGCACTGAATGATGGATGGATTGTAGGATGCAACAAAGAGTGTAAATCTGAAAATTAACATCCAAGTCTAAGGTCATTGGTTTAACAGAAGCATGCAGAAAATGATGAAAAACTCAGATAAATTTGAACTATGTGGTAGGAAGTTTACTAACGATGGGAAGATGCAGATATTAAGATGTGCAAATGGTGGTAGAAAGTTTCCGATTAATTTGTGATCTGCTGCAAGATCTCTTGAAATAAAGTTAAAATGGCCATGTAGAAGCTTTTGTCCACTTGATTAGTTATACTTCCCCCTTTTCTCATCTTGAACCTTAATTCTATTGGCTTATTATGTTATTTCTAACTCTTATCTGAACTTTGCATAACATTACTGATCTCCCTTAGAAGAGAACAACACAATGAGAAACTAGCATGTATCCATCCCATTTTGATTATGAAAAATGTCCTGATAAATCTGAACATTATTATGTGAAGCATCCCCATCTCCTCTTTCCTAAAGCATGGTAACAAATCTGCTGTAAAAGGACAACCCTTCTGGAAAAAATCCTTTCATTCTATCAAGTTCCCATATTTGCAGAAATTGAAGCAATACTACAAAACTATTTCATGGATGCTATTGTGATGTAGGTGTTTTAGAATGTGAACTATTCACGTTTTAGACAAGTGAGTGGGGTGGAAAGAGAACTATGGATTTACTGAGACAAAAAATAATCCACCAAAAGTAGAAAGCACCATGTTCTGAGTGACAAAACTAGTAATCTTCTTTCCAAATCTATTACCCACCAAACCTCTTGTCCTACTAAGATTGGAGAATCGTAGGAGTTCTTTGGAAAAGAATCTAGACATGACCTAGACAATGTTTTTCAAACTTGGCAATTTTAAGATGGTGGACTTCAAAATCCTCCGGCTAGAACCGAAGTTCACACATCTTAATGTAGCCAGGTTTAAAAAGTACTGATGTAGATGCAAAATAGGAAGTGCTACCCTATCATGTGCGTATGGTCTACTATAATGCAAAAGTCAAGACAGCATCTCAGGTTTAATGATATGGAACTGATTCAATAACGTTGGCACATCACATCAAGACTGCAATATCAAATGATGGAACATATGTGGGATAAGATATTCCACATTCAAAACTCCAGATTATTCATTACTCCTTTTTAGTGAGCCTATCTCTGGCATCAAAATAAACATCTATTACCGTATTTCAGAATTAAATAAAATGCATCACTCCAAAGTCCAAAATTGCACAAAACTAACCTCAAAACTTTCCAATAAACCATAGTTGTTCAGTCTTGTCTATTTTGAATTCAGCCAGCATATATTAAGTCTGGTCTAGATATGAACAGATAGCCTGTCTTTCAACACATGATGTCTTGCTATTAAATGCAGCAGTTCAAAATAACAATAGCAATAGTACTTAGACTTATATACCATTCATGATGCTTTACTACATAGAGCCGTGGTGGTGCAATGGTTATAATGCAGTCTGCAGGCTAACTCACAGCTCACTATAGGACAGGAGTGTCAAACTCCCGGCCCACGGGCTGGACACGTCATCTGGAAGCCATGCCCACCCTATTGCCGGCAATGGCAAAACTGTCACGTGACGTCTCGAGTTTGACATGTCTGCTATAGGAGTTTGATTCTGAACAGCTCAAGGTTGACATCCTCCCATCCTTCCACTTAGAGAGTGATGTAAAGCACTATGAAGCGATACATAAAAGTACTATTGCTATTTATAGACCTTTCTAAGTGGTTTACAGAGTCAGCATATTACCCCTAACAATCTGGGTCCTCATTTTATCAACTTTGGAAGGGTGGAAAGTTGAGTCAATCTTGAGTCGATCAGGATCAAATTCCTGGCAGTGGGCAGAGTTAGCCTGAAATACTGCAATCTAACCACTGTGCCACCCCCTCTCTTTGTCCTATATATGAGTTACTATGTGTATCAATCAGCTGGTTTTCAGTCCTCTGTAAGCTAAAGATAAGTTGTGCGTTCTAGGCAGAAATATTTGGGTGGCAGAATGGGCTACAGCCAAGGCAGTGGATGGCAGTGGCCACAACACAGAAGGAAAGGCACTGTGGGAAGGTGACTGGATGAATAGTATGCACTGCTGTCTTGGATTTCCAATCAACATATCCAATTAGCCTGTCTGCCACTTTTCTTTATCTCCCTTTATTGTCATCACCCATGTCCTTGGCTTGAAGCACAGCATAAGGAGAGGTACAGTAGCTGGAAGACTGGTGGGTGGGTCAATGCACAGGCAATCTGGAGAAGAGAAGTGCTCTAGCTTTGCCCTACTTGCCCTGTAAGTTTTGTCTGGTTTTTGTTTCAGATGAAATCTGGAACTCCTAACTCGTTTCAGATTTTGGTTCTGCCAACAATATCCCAGGCAGACGTTTGGCAGAACTTCCAAGAAAGAATGTGTTTGTTCCAGCTTCAAAACAAAACATGGTTTCCATTTCATTTTTTATTTTACTGAACATACAATGCAAACTGGATGCATTCACCCATGAAGTAAAGGAAATCACCTTGATAGAAATATGTGATAACTATTATCTAGGCAAAAGACAGAGACTATCTTTAAGTCCTGGGAAGTAAGATAATAACTGGAAGTGCCTCAAGGAAATGCTTCTCTAATTCACTGGAGTATAGGAAGAAAGGGGAGGGATAGCACAGCTAGGCTTACAAGATTATGTTATTCTACCTTTTCTTGATAACGTATAGTTTTAATCTTCATGTAGCCTTTTCTGATCTTGTCCACCTAGGCACAAAGTCAGTTAAAGAACCAGCAGCTGCATTTGCCCAAGAAGCTGAGTTGGACCTGGGCACCAAATCATAGAATTGGACCAATAGTCTGAGACCAGATAGTCTTTCTTCTATCTTACCACCAACATTACCCTCCAACATTAATTTGGAATTAGTGAACTTCTGTAGCTGTTTCTAATTTCCAACCATTTTAATATTTAACTTTTTATTTTCCTAATACTCAATTAGAATTTGAGTTCCTGTACCTACAATTATTTTATGCCCAGTCTTCTGAACAATAGTGAACCACTCTTGACTTTCTACACAACTCAGCTTGCTCTGAAATGATATTAATAAGGGATGACCTCTCCATACATTTAAGACGCTATCCAGTTGAACAAAGGACCCATATAAGGCATCTTCAGGGCCACTGGCAGAATCCAGCACCCAGGAATAGCTGCTAGAATCCTAACAATCCACAGCAAGACTCACAATATCACACGGCCACTTCAGTTTCCTCCAATGTCCTCAGCATAGCATCATTTTGTGGGAAACTGAAAACAGTAGGTCTAGAACAGGGCTTTTGAACCAGTGGTACGGGTACCACCTGTGGTACATTGGCACCTAGCAGGTGATATGCGACCATCCTAGAAAAGTGGTAGCGGGGGAGGGGAATGAGCTGAACCGGTGGTAGCACCGCACAAGCCTGAGAGAAAGATGGCTTGAGCTGCAGGGCTGTCAGGTCTCAGCGGAAGCTTTCCAGCTGATCGCCACTTTTTTGGGGCTGTCAGGACTCAGCGGAAGCACTAGGATCAGCGCCAAGCTCCAGCTGGAGCTCGGCGCTGTTCCTGGTGCTTCTGAGCCCGGAAGAAGCGCCGATCAGCTGGAATGTTGCAGCATCTCCAGGGTCTTGTGATTTACATTCAGATGCTTGGCAACTGAATCATATTTATGATGGTAACAGTGTCCCAGGGTCATGTGAAGTGACCAAAGCCTGCTGCAACCACCCAGCGGGGGGGGGCAAATAAAAACCAAACACCCTCCCCCCCCTGCTGCCAATCCTCAACAGAAATGCTCACAACAATGAAAACCTCAGACAGGAGGAAGAGTGCCACTGGGTGGGCAGGCAGGCAGGTGTCTTGCTCGGCTGTGGCTTGGGGGGCACTTTTTTCAGTGCCATTGTAACTTCGAACAGTCACTAAGCAAACTGTTGTAAGTTGAGGACTATCTGTACTTCATCACTTTTTTCCTTTTTTTTTTTGGTCATCAAGTTTTTGACACCTTGCTAGGCGAATGGTGGTGCTCGGATGTTGCCATATCCTAAAAGTGGTACAATGGGTGAAAAGTTGAAAAGCCCTGGTCTGGAAGATATAGATTTAAGAGCAGCATTTTCATTTCCCTAATGCCCTGAAATGGTTCTACAAAACTGACTTTGCAGCTGCTAATAAATGAAACTCCCACATGGCCTTGGAAATTTGTCTAATGGTTACAAGAGTACCCATCATAGCTAAGGGGCTAGACTAGGGCTAGGAGACCCAAGGTTCAAGTTCAATCTCAATCATGGGAACTCAGAGGCTGAATTTGGAACAAGCTGCATGGGACTGATGATGTGGAAAACAATTGGAAGTTGGTCCTAGATAAAAGTTGGGATGTCAGTGTTATGAATAAGTAAATAAGTAAATGAAATAGCTGTTACAGTCTGATAATGTTGACAATTTAAGGTGGGTATCAACCTGCTATCACAATTCTGAAACTTCCTTCCAATTTAGGTGCTTGGAAATTCACCATAGCTGGTTTCTGTGAACATCAAGACAGCTACGTATACGCTTTCTATAGACAGTATAGGTAGTCCTCGACTTATGACCACAATTGAGCCCAATATTTCTGTTGGTAAGCAAGGCAATTGTTAAGTTGCACCCTATTTTACAACCACAGTTTTGCCACAGTTGTTAAGCATCACTGCAATTGTTAAGTGAATCCTGGGGTCATTAAGCAAACTTGACTTTCCCCATTTACTTTGCTTGTCAGAAGCTGGTTGGGAAGGTCACAAAAGGTGATGACACGACCCCAGGACGGTGCAACAGTCGTAAGTATATGCCAGTTGCCAAGTGCCTGAATTTTGATGGTGTGTCCATGGGAATACTGCAACGGTTGTCAGTGTGAAAAAATTAGTCATCAATCACTTTTTTCAGTGCTGTTGTAACTTTGAATGGTCACTAAATGAATGGTTGTAAGTTACCAACTACCTGTATAACCTACTTTGAATGTGTTCTTTCTCTTTCCCTGCTTAACATTATACATCTTTATAATGCAAAATTTCCTTTAATGTGTTGGCAAAGGAGCTTTTGTCAGTAGCGCTAGCTATTTTAAGGATCCTTTGCTCCGTTTAATGCAAATTATCCCCTACTCCCATTTTTTTTTTGCTGCTTCATTATATCAAGGCCAGGCTAACTTGTTACAGCAAGCGCTTCCTCTTCCACGAGTGATAACTCCATATTATCACTTGCAGAAGATTTCACTCGGAAATTGAAAGATCCATACAGTTTGGCCGACTCCTTGGAAGCTGCAAATCGGTTCCTCCTGTAGAGTTCTCCTTTCCACATTTGCAGCATCAGTAAACTAGACAACACAACACCTCCCAAGGTCAACAGACAAAGCCCAGCAATTACACACCGATCTAGGTGAGCCCCAATCCGGGCACTCTTCTTCTCTAGGCGCTCCATCTCTCGTGCCGCCACTGTGCTGGGATCCACAGTTACATCTCTGGGCACCACGTAGGAAACAATCACCAACAAAATCCCAAGGACCAAGAACAAGATGGCACTGATAAAGCTGTAATCCATAGATTTTCCACCAGCAGCCTCGGAGCCAGCATCATCTTCTTCCTCGGAAATGAAGGAAGATAGATCGTGGGGCCATTCTGGAGGCATCTCTGTGTCAGGCTCAGGGTGGGGAAGGAACTCCTGGTCTTGGCAACAGCTACGATGTACAAGACTCCCTGGGTGATTTAGGTGGTTGATGTTTTCATCCACACAGGTGAAAGAAGTCTCCGATTCACAGCAACAAGCCTTTTGGGGGGCAGTCTCCTCCTCTCCCTTTGAAAAGTTGGAGCAGGTGAAATGACCTGGGGACAATGAGGATACAGCAAGGAGGGAGAGAGAGGGCTGAGCAGCGTCTTCCTTGGCTTCCTGTACAGCAGCTTTACAATGCTGCTCACAGCATTCAGCAGTCATAACTAGGAATGTATTCTTTGCCCCACTTTCATCAGGCTGGCCCCGGTATGATGTAGCCTGCAAGCCCAAACCTACACCGTGGCCCTCGGCTGATGGAGCTCCCTCTTTGGTGACTTGCAAGATCTCCATGGGTGCTTCAGAGCACAAGTCCCTTTCACCATTTACATTTCTGTAGTTTTGGCAAATGCAGCCAAGTTGCAACCTCAGTGGTTGTGAGGTGACTTCATCCACAACTTCTGACCTTTGGCTCCCATTTTGCTGGCTTCAGATACAGCCACCGCCACTCAGTTAAATAAATTTACTTGAAGATGCCTTCTTTTTCAAGCCGCATTTGCCGTAGGAAGAGAAGAAGCAAGTTCATCCGTAGATCATCTGTTGTGAGTCAAAACAGAACTGCAGTGAAGATTATTGTCACTACCCAGATTTTTATCCAGTCTCTCTGCAAGTGGATGGAAACAGTCAGTGTGAAGGCTTTAACCAGCCACTTAAAGCTAAACTCTGCTTATCTTAAACCAATTAGGCATTCTAATCCGCTTTTAGGAATAGCCTTTTGCAAATTTTGAAGAAAAAAAAAAGAAAGCTCAGTCAACACAGACCCTTCACCACTTCCAGCACTCAAGGACAAAACCATCAACCCCCTGCAAAATGCCATTCAAAAGGGCAAAGTCAAACTTGGCATCTCACATCCAGCAGGACTCAAATGCAAAAATCTAATCAGAAAGGAGCCAGCATTTTCCTCTGAGCTCAAGTCACCCAGGATCTGTTTATTCTCCTGTGGAAATCTGAGCATCCCAGGAGGAAAAAATAAAATAAAATAAAATAAAAGAACAGCACTTCCTGGAATCCCATCTCTGCCTCTGATTAGAAAGGCTGGCCATTAAATCCTCTCTCGGAACCTAGACGGTCCAAAGGGGCAGCTCTCAGCTTTCCTCCAAGTCCAGTAAGAGAAAGGAAGCACAAAAGGCACACAAAAAACGGCTCACCTGAAAAGAGAAAGTATTCGCGTGTTGGGATGGGATGGGGGGGGGGGGAGAAAGCGGGCAGGGTAATCGGCTTGCAATTGATTCCACTCCATCGGAGAGCGTGAGTCAACGTTCACACAATACCTTGAAGCCGATCAGAGGCAATTGGCTAAGTTTCCTAGTTTTGTATCCGAGGTGTGTCCCGACAACCCTTGGTGGAGCAGTGGGCTGATGCCTCCTTAAGTAACACCAGCTGCCTGCAATTAGTGCAGGTTCGCATCCCAGCAGGCTCAAGGTGGACTCAGCCTTCCATCCTTCCGAGGTAGGTAAAATGAGGACCCAGATCCTTAATTGGCAATTAAGCTGACTTTGTAATAATGCCGCTTGGGGTGTGTGTGTGTGTGTGAAAGCCCTAACAAGCAGGCATATACATAGAACGAAGGCTACTGCTAAGCTTGTAAGCCGCCCTGAGTCTTCGGAGAAGGGCGGGATATAAATGGAATAAAAATAAAAATAAATAAATAAATAAATAAATAAATAAATAAATAAATAAATAAATAAATAAATAAATAAATAAATAAATAAATAAATAAATAAATAAATAAATAAATAAATAACCACCACCCCCCTCCACCACCACCACCACCTGGTCTTAGGCGTGCCGGGCAAATCCCGTCCGCTCTGCTATATTTTTTTAAGGCTCAGTGTGTTTTATCGTCCAAATCCAGCCAACGGGCTAAAACCAGGGACCAGGTTAATCGGGGTGAAATGAAGGTGTCCGGATGGAGGGGGGGGGGAAAGACCGCTCCCTCCCCAGCCGTGGGTCCCTGGGGCTTCGGAAAGTAGAGATAAAACTCCCGTCCCTTTCATCTCCAAGGCAGCGCCGTCTTCACAGACCTTTTCCGGAGGTTTTGACTCCATCGGGAGCAAAGTGCCGCTGCCCGTCCCCGCCGGCTCCGTCCGGGCGCCTCGAACCAGCACTTGTTGTCGGGCTCCACCCCCACGCGCCTCTCTCTCTCTCTCTCTCTCTCTTGCCTCCGTCGAGGCGAGAAGCGAGCGGCGAGCGGGGACTGGGATGCGCCGGCTGGGCGGAGCACTCGGGGCACTCTGGGAGATGTAGTCTGCTGCTGGCGGAAAGCGAGCGGAGTCGCCCAGAAAGTCCCTTCAGAGGTGACTTTCTGGCTTCCACAACCGGTCCTGACGAGGTTGTTTTGCCTTGACCCCGAGAATGGCTGCCGGGGCAAAGCGCTCGGTGTTCTGGTCTCCTCTTAACCTGCTCTACACCAAGGATCCATGTCTCCAGAGGAGTTGCTTGACCTGGAGGAAAGGGAGAGGGAGACTTCAACGGAATTTCCCCCCCCCCCCCCGGCTGAGGAGAACGGGGCGTTGGTAGAGGTCAGGGGTAGGCAACCTCGGCTCTTTTAGGACTCATGGACTTCAACTCCCAGAATTCCTGAGCCAGCTTGGCTGGCTCAGGAATTCTGGGAGTTGAAGTCCATTAGTCCTAAAAGAGCCGAGGTTGCCTACCCCTGGTATAGGTAGTCCTCTCGACTTACAACAGTTCGTTTGGTGACTGTGCAAAGTTACAAGGGCACTGAAAAAAGTGACTTATGATCAGTGCTTTTTTTGTAAAAGAAAAAGGTGCCGGAACTCACACATGTCATACAACCCTGCCTTGCCTACCCCACAAGGTTCCATCCAAAAAAGGTGCCGGAACTCCGTTCTGGGCGTTCTATGACAAAAAAAAGCCTTGCTTATGATCATTTTTCACACTCACAACCATGGAAATGAAATGAAATGAACCTTTATTGTCAAAGTACAACTATGTGTTGGTTGAGATTAGCTGAGCCTCCCTTTTTGCTCCCGCCCCCCCAACACACAGTGACAACAAACCCTCCATCTTACTACACCATGTGAACCAACTACACCAGACACCGGCCTCCCAAGTCAATTCTGCATAAAATTCACAAAAGTTATTTCTCATTCAAAAGCCTAACAGCCCACGGATAAAAGCTGTTTTTCAGCCTGTTGGTGCGGCTGGCTATACTCCTATATCTCCTACCCGATGGTAGGAGAGTAAAGAGATACCGTCCATCATCTCCATCATCATGTGATCGAAATTCAGATGCTTGGCAACTGAGTCATATTTATGACGGTTGCATTGCCTTGGGGTCATGTAAATCACCTTTTGCGACCTTCTGTCAAACAAAGTCAATAGGGAAGCCAGATTCACTTAACAACCATATTAGTAACTTAACAAATGCAGTGGCTTGCTTAGTAACTGTGGCAAGAAAAGTTGCAAAATGGGGCAAAACTCACATAACATGTTAACATAGAACCGTAGGAATGGAAGGGACCTTGAAGATCTTCTAGTCCAGCCCCCTAACTTGAGCAGGAGACCTTATACCACTGCAGGCATATAGTTATTCCATCTCTTATTGAACATCCAAATCTCCAGCGGCAGAGCACCCACAACTTCAGGAGACAAGCTATTCCACTGATTAATTGTTCTGGCTGTTGGGAAATTTCTCCTTAACTCCAGATGGATGTCTCTTTAATAGCACTTAGACTTATATACCACTTCACAGTGCTTTGCAGCCCTCTCTAAGTAGTTTACAGAGTCAACATATTGTCCCCAACAATCTGGGTCCTCATTTTACTGACCTAGGAAAGATGGAAGGCTGAGTCAACCTTCATGAGACATGAAGGCTACCTTCTGGACCTGAAAGATCTCCAGGTTTGCTGGACTTCAGTTCTCATAATGCCAATCCAGCATTGACATTGGAATTACAGGATCTGAAATACTAGGCAGAGGTGAAAAGCACAAGGTTGGGTGGGGAGAAGATCCTTTCATTGGCTTTTCATTAAACCTCTCTAGCATTTTGGTCTGGACAGTTAAATGGTGAAAATCTGGATTTGAGGAGCATTTTATTTTTTAAAAAAACTTGGAAGATTTTTATCAAGGGGAATTCAATTAAGATACAAGTGCTCATAGGAATCAAACAGATTTGGAATAAAATTCCTTGAGCAGATAGGATTGCTGATAGTGCAATCCCACACAGATTGGTTTGCATCAGTGTTCAGTCAAAAAGTGGTAGGATCCACAAATTAAAGCTACACAGAGAACCAAGCATGTTTTAAGATACAGAAGTGGACTAATTGGCTCTTTCAGCTTACTCAATTCCCACGAAGCTGAAATGGAAAGTTCAAGACAAACTACTTACCTTGTTCATTGGCACAGGAGCTTGTATCATGGAAAGAAGGGAAATTTAAAGAAAGCTGAGTTTGAGATAGTTATCACCTTAAAAATTCTTGGCCACCGGCACAATCTAATAAAATGTGCCAGTCTTTCTCTCTTCTTGCTCTGTTTTCAAATTGTCAATAGTAAAATACTCAAGTCCATTTTATGCTCTGTTATAATAGCATACTTTTGTTCTGCTGAAGATGTCAGGTGTGGAGGTGGTGAGAAAAAAAATGCATAGCAACACAGAGCCTTGTGTTGCCACAAATAAAGCTGGTTAAAAGATGAATCAGGCAATGGGAGCACGAAGAAAAGTTTGAGAAAGAGCCAAAATCCCCTTGCTTGGTTTCTCACAATGTTGGTGGGGCTTCACAGGGGCATATTCCCTACTCACTGAGGGCTCAAAGGATGGTGTGAAATGGCTCCTTGTGCATCAAACCAAAAGGCAACAGATTTTTCTGACAGTTCACAGCATCACAAATGCAAAATAGTTGCAGAGGAGGCAGGTTGCAAGTTCAGCTGACAGTCATTAAAAGAGAAGGTGGAGAATTTTTTTTGGTAGGATTGCTAAATTACAGAGACAGAGCAGGAGTTTTTTCTTAAGAAACGTCCAGGTTCAATTAGAAAGAGGAGAAGGATTGCAGATAGCAAGAAGACTATATCTCTGAACACCTGGGGATAAATTCTTTCCAGTCTAGAATTTATTTGTTTTAAAAAAAGAAATTATCCCACTTTTTTTTCATATACAACTAAAGGTGGTGAATATACCAGTCCTCCTTTCTCTTCCTATTTTCTCCACAACAACAACCCTGTGAGGTGAGTTGGATTGAAAGAGAGTGACCGGCCCAAGATCACCCAGTTGGCTTCCATGGTTAAGGCAGAACTAGAGCTCACAGTCTTCCAGTTTCTCAGCACCAAACCTAGTCCCAGTATGATGTAAATTGGTTAAAAAGTGCCCAAGATATCTCAGCTGGCCATTTCAGTATGTGTTGAAATTTCTAAATGTGACCAATGGTTCCCTGGCTAAACATATTAGGGATACTATCAGTCCTACAAATAATTTGATAAATTCTGGTTCATAGAAGAAAATAAAAGAGTTGAGTCAAGAACAGTTTTGCAATAGAGCAGTATTGGAGTGAATGGTAAAAGTGTCCTATTTAATCTTGCTGTTAATACTAGTAATCCCTGTGAATCTGCTATCAATAAGACTACCTCTTGTTCTGTTATTCCACTACCTCTCACCTGTCTTCTTCAATTCACTAAAACCTATGTACAGGTACCCAGAGAAAAAGATACCAGTTCCCATGTGAAATGAGTATAGGTAGTCCTTGATTAACAATGGTACATAAGAGTAGAATTTCTATTGCCAAGGAATATGGTCATGAAGCATATCTCACATGACTGCACTACTTAGTGATGGAGATTCTGGCATTTCAAGTTGTAATCATTAAACCACAATGGATCATTAAATGAGGATGTCATGTGGTCACCAATTGCAACCAACTGCTGACTTCCCATTTATTTCCCTGGCAAATGGCAATCACATGATCACAGGACACTGCAATGTCATAATTGCCAGACCCTGGGACACAGCAGCCATAAAAAACATGCCAGTTGCCAATTTTTATCATGTGTTCATGAGGATGTTGCCACAGTCGAAAGTGTGAAAAATGGTCATAAGTCACCTTTTTCAGTGCCATTGTAACTTTGATCAGTCAGTAAATGGATGGTTGTAAATTGAGGATTGCCTGTATTTCTTCTAGGAAATTCCAAAGTGTAGTTCATGTAGGTATGGGGTATCGAACTCAGCATCAGGTAGAGTTTACCTTAAAACCCTCAGTACAAATTGATGAATCAGTATAGATTTTACATGGAGTTTCTATTTGAGCTGTCCACGGTCCTGATTGCATTCTTGATAAGTCCTATAACCAACTATAGGCTCAGAAATGAGTCTCAGAAGATATGTCTCAAAAGTAAATAAACGTTTGATCTGTAAATGATTTCCAAGAGAAACTTATCTTTGGTCTACAAGTTCAAAGAGATTCAAGATTGTTCTTTCTGCTTTATATTTCTATGATCTGACAGTCTTTCCTTGAATGCCTGCTGCATATTCATAGCAACTCTGGTTTGTTGTTTTTCAAAACATGAGCAGGAGAAATATATGGTGCAATTACCTAGCAACTATATGGGTACATTTTACAACCATGTCTTATCTGGGCATCTGCTCTTTCATAAGAAAGATGAAATAGACATGGCATTGACCAATAACTAAAAGTTATGGCATTTTATTATAGAGGAGATATTTCTCTCTATATAAACTGCCATCTTTTTTATTCTAAAATTTCTTTCCTACCATAGAAGCATCCTCAAAAAAGAGAAACCAAAAATTATCTCATGTGTCCCAAAAAAAGAATGGACCAAAGGTTATAGATCTACCTATTAGTCTTCAAGACATATTTCCACAATCTGGGTGCTCTCCAGATGTGTGGGCTTAGTTTCTCAGAATTTCTAATAGAGACATTGGATTATCGGCAGGAAGGACAAGGGAGATGCGTCTTCAATAACAGGTTGTTTATTCAGTTAGCCCGGACGACAGAACAGGGAAAAACATGCCTTATATAGGCAGCTGTCAAACGGGACAGCAAATCAGCTGGGCGCGTTTTCCCGCCAAGAACAGGGGGCCAATCGGTCAGCTGTTAGGGCAGAATCTCCCCAGAGACAACGCTAGTGTGTTAGCCAGGCAGGGGATCCCGTCAGCTGGTTTTGGCGCGCGGCCGGCGTTTTGACAGCTCGCCGCCGCTACTGCGCATGCGCTAACTTTGACAGCTCGCGGCGGCCGCCGGGGCTTGCCGCGGTTTTGACAGCTCAAGTGGTAATGCGCATGCGCGCCGTTTGACAGCTGTCAAACGGCCGTGTGTGCTTGTAGGCCGCGGAGGCGGCTGCGCATGCGTAGTCTTTTGACAGCTGTCAGTGCAGCCGCGTAAAAAAGCGGCCTATGACAGCTGTCATTATGTTGTGAATATATTGCAGACATTGATGAAAAATTGAGTAGCCCACAGTAGCTGGAGGCCTTTCAAGCTGAGAAAAGTATGTTTCTTTATCTCTAGTGGTAGTTATCATCTCAATTTCGTTTTTATTGGTAAGGTTGGTAAAACAAGTTTTCATATATTGGTAAGACAAGCAATTAGGAAACTGGGAAATGACATCCACACATCTTGTATGTCTTGAAGAGTTTATGCAATATCTTACTGATTTAGTCATTGACTGCTTGTACTGTATCCAAGTAGTATCCTTACTATATTCCTTCCTGACTATGAAAGCAGCGCTGTCCTTTCTTTGTTTTTCACGTTGAGGTGTAAACAATGTGAACTACTTAGTGTCCAGTCTGTTTCAATTTGCTGTTGGCTAGCATGTAAATGTGGACTTGCTACATCTTCGTGTTTCACTGTGTTGAGCTTTTCCATGTTCATTTTTCTTATATTCCATGTTCCCATGATATTTATGTCTTTGCAGCTTTTGATTGTCTTCTTCTATCCAGCCATTCAATAAGAACAAGCCTGTAATCTAGCTGCATGATAAATACCATTAATATTTTAAAAAATCCTCAGCTCATCCTCAGAAGCATGTTGAAGGACATTTGACCCGAGGTGCCCATCATCACATAGATTATCAATAATCATTTTATATTTTCTATCCATGTATTTTTCTTGGTCAAATATAGCAGTGCTTTACAACTGCTGGCTCCCACACTGTATGAAATTATGACTCTGTCATTGTCACTAAATTGATGACTCTTCTCTGGCATCTCCCTATATTCCCGCTGTCCAACATAAGTGTCTGCTTGTTTTACCTGGCAGCTGGGATTAAGTTCATGATTTGGGTGACCTTGCTGGGACCATATACTCTTCACATAGACTGCTGGTGTACTTTGGCCGTCCCTCTCTCCCAGCTACAATGAGGCAACATAAGAGCCTTGGTGGAGCAGTGGTCTAATGCCTCCTTAAGTAACACCAGCTGCCTGCAATTAGTGCAGGTTCGCATCCCACCAGGCTCAAGGTTGACTCAGCCTTCCATCCTTCTGAGGTAGGTAAAATGAGGACCCAGATTGTTGGGGGCAATAAGCTGACTTTGTAATAATGCCGCTTGGGGTGTGTGTGAAAGCCCTAATAAGCAGGCATATACATAGAATGAAGGCTACTGCTAAGCTTGTAAGCCGCCCTGAGTCTTTGAAGAAGGGCGGGATATAAATGGAATTAAAATAAAAAATAAAAAATAAAATAACAGGATTTGGTGGAGAGCAGTAACTGTAACAAATATGCTGCTCAGTTTTTACTAATTCTCCTCTGACTGGTGGTGCTCTCTGTTCTTTAAGTGAGCGCATTCCTTAGAACTTTCTCTCCCAAGGGAGAACCCATCTATTTTCTTATAGATCTTACTCGGTATTACAAAGAAGACTTCAAAGCACATTTTCAGAACTATGGAGAATGAATCCAGGAGGGAAGGAGGAAGGGAGGGAGAATTGATATTCATGATGTTGTTGAGGGGAGATTAATCGTTTAAAAAGATAACAAAGGAAAATAGCTTTGCATCATAATTGCATCTGTTAATATATGTGTACATGTACGTGTGTATTCATACATACACATATACACATACATACAAGTACACACATGTATATATACATGCACACACAGAGTTGCTTAGCCAAGAAGAAAATTTGTGGTAGTAGCCAAACCTGAATTATTTTGTTTGATTCAAACATCCTGTGGCTTTTTAAAACCACATCTAGCACAAACATTAAGGACTATTTCAGAAATAGAGAGTTTTAGCTGTTACATAAGTATATCTTTCAAAACTACTAATGTCTTCTCACTTGATAAGAAAAAAGCTACTTATGACTGGTTCACTGTCTCAAGCTCTGTAAACATACAATTCTGAGAGACATAAAAAAATGAAGTTTTAAGTTTATGGCATGTCAAAGAACATCCATTAGTATCTGTCTTTTTGTTTGTCTGAGTGTGGGTGTGGTTATGTGTGTGTATATATCTATGGGTTGTAATATCACTTTATAGGAATTACTGCATCATTTCAAAGACTTAAAAGGAAAAGTGGAAGTTTCTGACTGACAAACAATTTCTGTATTTATTTGAAAATAGTATAATCCCAAGTTGCCAACACAGTAAATCCAAATTTCCTTTGTGTGCCAAATATGCAATCATATGGCAATTGAGCTTAAGTGTAAACTTTTTAAAAATGCTTAGATCAGGTTTGTCTATTTCACCAGCCTGTAATTGTTATAATATGGATCATCTTTAATATTGCAAGATGTGGATTTGGGAATTGAAAGGTTAGTGAGCATAGTCTCCGTTAAGATGATTATGCTGGCTTGCCAAGATCATATCCTTGCCTCCTCTAATCTGTGGCCCTCCCTGTGTGTTTGACTGCATGTTCCATTATACTCAACCAGCCTGGTGATTCTTCCTAGGCTGGTAGACTTCCAACTGTATTTGGACGCTGGCCCAAAATTCCCTGGTTTTGTAAGGTAAAGGTAAATGTTCCCCCGCACATGCGTGCTAGTCGTTTCCAACTCTAGGGGCCGGTGCTCATCTCCGTTTCAAAGCCGAAGAGCCAGCGCTTGTCCGAGGATGTCTCCGTGGTCATGTGGCTGGCATGACTAGACGCCAAAGGCGCACGGAACGCTGTTACCTTTCCACCATAGTGGTCCCTATTTTTCTACTTGCATTTTTATGTGCTTTCGAACTGCTAGGTTGGCAGAAGCTGGGACGAGTAACAGGCGCTCACTCTGTTACGCGGCACTCGGGATTTGACCCGCCAAACTGCTGACCTTCTGATCGACAAGCTCAGCGTCCTAACTCACTGAGCCACCGCATCCCTCTACTGGTTTTGTAGGACCAGTATAAATCATGCTGGCTGATAGCAATCAAGTTTCTTCAATACAGTATTGTGAAATAAATAAATTGATAAATAAGTGGAAGTTATAGTTTTATACATTATGTAACCTTCCCCAGCAACTTGGGCAGCCTGGTTTATAATAACAGTATAACAGTATACAATATAAAGATATACAGTACTGCTGGCTGGTAATACAGTAACTCTGAGCAAACACTGCAACTGATTGTTACGGCTTTCACGTTTTTTTTAATCCATTTGCCTCATTTCCTCTTGTCCTTATCATTTGCTTCCCTTCCATTCAATCCTCTTCTTCTACTCTGTATGCAATTTCATTATAGTACATTATTATGTTTCCAATTAGTTAATGTCTTGCAGGCTTATGGGACCATTAATATTTGCATACAGTTGCAAAAGATGTTTGAAAAGTATCAGGAATCTTCTGACAAACGATAAGGATCACCAACAAAGTGGGAAATATACGTCTTACTGTGTATCACTTCTCGGCAGATGTACATTACGAGGGAACCAAGAAATAAAAACAAAATATCACAAAGCCAGCGTTGAGGGAGATAGAACAAGCAATGCTTGTGAGTAACAAATGCCAGTAATGCTATTGGTGTAAATATCTTTATTTTGGTCATAGCCTATTCCCTGGAAACGATTAAGACAAAGAGTCCTTGGCCTTTCTGTTTAGCTTATTATGAAATTGCCTTAGTGTTTTATGGCTGGATAACCTCAGAGAATCATTAGCTAAGTAGTTTTATAAGTTGAACCTTCACTGTTCCTGGCTCTAAATTTAGTTCCACATTAGCTGGATCTGTGGCAACTCTGCACTGCAGAGAATCTTTAATATGTGTCAAGGAATTTTATTGTTTTGTTTAACACATTCAGCTTGTAAAGAAATTTTTATCAGGTTTATTTCTGAGCCAGAAATAAAATACAGAGCAATTGAGTGGTCCTTGGTGCTCTCTGAGCTTGGTTCTTTTCTTGCAGATGTTTCATTATCCGGATCAGGTAACATTAGCATTAGGTGATGATGACTAGCTCTGATGATGTTACCTAGTTTGGGTAATGAAACATCTGCAAGAAAACAAGCACCAAGGACCCCTCACTTCTTCAGCCCCTTTCCTTTATTGGTTAAAGAGGCAATTGCTCGAACCAGAGGTGAAATTTATTTCTGACAGTGCAAAGCAGAATCAGCTGTTGAAGGCAGCCAAGTCTTTCCCCAAAGCCCTTTATATAAGAAAACTTCGACTTTGTTCCTCAAGTGTGTGCAAAAGTGCACCTTTTGAGAATTCGAAGAAAATGCATTTAGCCTCAGAGGCAGCACTTTTGCAGTCAGACGCCCTGCTGGGTTGCAGCAGTCTGCTTGTTTAGCATTTCTTGATTAAAACTGTAATCTCTTGGGCAAAAGGATTCCCACCCACCCACTCAATTTGATCAAAGAGGCCTCCAGTTAAGACTGGAAGGAATTGTTCACCTGATTAGACTTCTCCTGTTGCATTTTAATCTTTCTCTGGAAATCATTCTTATTGTTAATTTTAACCCTCTGACTGATTATGGGAAGATTGTATGCTGGGAGGACTTGATCTCCTTCCCACAAGTTCCATTAATTATATTTCGTAGGTCCTTGGAAAGTTTGCCTCTCTTCTCTTGCTTATTCTGGTTTCCATGAATTTTGTCCAGCCTTGCCAAAATCTTGCTTTAAGACATTCCAACCTAGGAATTCAGTCTGCTAAATATTAAGCAGGGCAAATTTGGTACAGAGGATCTATTACAGATTTTAAATGCCAGGCATTTGATTGATAACTTCATTGGTTTATTGATAGGGTTTTAAAACAGTACTAGACCTTGGAATCTCAGTGCTTTCCAGGAGAGATATGTTTACATGAGAGTAGGGGGAGATAACTATAAAATTTAATGTAACATCTTCATCAGGCAAAATGTTCTTAAATTATTTTTGCCATGTAAAAAGAGGAAAGAGGAAAAATGCTTATCATATTATAGAACAGAGATCCATATTCAAGATCACCTTAAGCCAGAACTGATTATTTAGTGTGGGCCCTAGGTGTTCTCTGAGCTTGGTTGTTTTCTTCCAGATATTTCATTACCCAGCTAGGTAACATTATCTGTACTAGAAGCGAGTGGGCTTGATCTCTGTTTATGCATAAGTGTCTTGCTGTGTCAGAGTTGGTAAGAGTTTTCTTAGTGGTTCCTTGATTAGGCTGTTGTTTACTATTTGGTTATTTGTCTGTGTTAATAGTTCCTTGATTGCCGTATTGTTTATTTATGGTGTGTCTTCATGCTAGGCTTTCTCTTAATCCAACCTACTTCCTTGACTTTTTGTTGTAGGGACCAAATGGGACAACTACAAAATATATCCACCTTATGCTCGTGAGGAGGCCTCTAATAATTTTAGTTGCTGCCTATTACATGAGTACCACTGTGAAAGACAGAGGGTAATACATATAAGATTATTTGGATTCCTCCCAGGTTTGATTTCATTTTGAACAATTCCAGAATTCAAAGGTTTGCCATCACCTGAATCAGTTTCCTGTTTGTCCCATTGAAGAACTGAATAAAGTTCTTGTAACTAATTGTGTCACTACTTATATGTTGGATCTCTCCCTTCTAAGAATTACATCTTGCCACTTGTAATATTTTTTTTATGGTTGAGCAAAGACACCTTTGAAGAAGCCATGTTATTTAATATTTATGTGAAGCTGCCGGGAAGAATCATTTGCAGGTTTGGAGATACAGTAGTTGTCATCAATGTAACATTTTATTTACACAGTGACACTGATCTATATGTTTCTTGCATATGTCTACTCATGACAATCCCTTGATCTCCTTTTGATTGCTACTGAAGCCTTTTTCACTTTCCTGGATTCTCCCCGCTCTGATTTGTTGTTCTTCAGGTTGTAAACTTCAGATTGGTTTGAGACAGAATAGGGTCAAAAAGATTCATTGGTTTTTATGAAGGTGAATGAATTTACTGACGCTATTGATTTGCTATAAAGCTTCTATTGGCAGTCTGCATTTTTTTGCAGTCTGAATTATAATGCGTAGCATTTCGATAAGACTATGATTTCTGTAAGATAATGAATGCCCTTATCCTGTGCCCTTCTCAGTTTTGAAGATCTCCATTGGATGAGTTCCTTTACAGTTTTAATTCAAGCATAGGAAGCTAGAGAAAATGATCATTATCAATGCAAAATAATGCATTCACACACATCCATTAATCCCTTTGCAACTAAATGCGGTTTTCATGTTCTACTGATCAGAACTAACCCCTTTCTCTTTTTTAAAAAATATGTTCAAAACATATGTTTTCTCATCAAATTGAATCAGAACTGGTAGAAAAAAATCAGGAGAGCTTTTCAATATGGTGCTACTATATATATAATTGCTACCAACAAGGTCCATAAGCATAGGATCATAGTTCTCTTAATTTATAACTTTTTCTTTTGAGGCCACAGCTGGTTGTCTCTGTTTTGTAGATGGACTCCATTACAAGGGGTGCTTATATTCAGAATTGGATTGTGAAAAATCATTCTGTGACTTTAATGTAAATAAGCCTCAGTGCTCACGCCAGAGTGGTCTGACGTAATTAGCAATATTTATCTTCAGAGCATCAGACTCTTGTTGATTACCCACTGCCCAACGGAAACAATAAAATGTTAAATGCTATTTTGGTGCATTATTAATTATGCATGTCATTTGTAGTATCCTGTGCCACGGAGAACCATGTGCAAAGCAGCTTTTACAATGGCTTGCAGTGACTATATGCATGCAAAGGAACAGCATTTTATCTGTGCCCAAAAGGAAAAACAATACATCTTAGATAAAAGAATGGCTTCATTTCACTTCTGCCCAGAAAGGAACACAATGGGTACAATGTGTTCATTTGCAGCAGTGGCAAGTGATATGAAAATCTCAGTGTTGAGAGAATTATTTTGCATTTGTTCATGTCTGTTTATTTCTTTATATTTTGTTAGGAGTCCATGAGCTTACTTGTTTTCTTGCAGATGTTTCATTACCCAAACTAGGCAACTTCATCAGTGCTAGTAAGGAGTGCAGTCTGCTGTCAGTTTATATTCTACTTATATATAAACTGACAACAAACTGCACTCTTTACTAGCATTGATGATGTTGCTTGTTTGGGTAATGAAACATCTGTAAGAAAACAAGCAAGCTCAGAGAGCACCAAGGACCCCACATGTCAACCCTGAGCTATAAATATTCTCCTTTATTTATATTTTTTAACTGGCATCACCATTGTTCAATAGGAAAACCGGCTTTACTAGAATCAATTTTGCTTACAGTAAAACAATAAGTGTTGTTTGTTTGTTTATGTTTATTGGACTTATATACCGCCCTTCTCCCGTAGGACACAGGGCGGTTCACAAGGAATTTAAAATAACAATACAAATTACAAAAGTTAAGAACAATTAAAATAATTAAATTTAGTCCTTGAATAAAATAAAACCCCTATTAAACTCCAATTAAAACCCAATTAAAATAAAATTAAAATTAAAATTCTCAGTCCTGTCCGGAAAGCTCAAAGAGCCAGGTGTTAATCAATTTATGATGAATAGATGAGCAGATAGTGGATAAGGTAGAGTAAAATTAAGAGATCCAAACTCTTATAGTGTCTTTCATAGATATATGAGGAAATACTTGGTGTTCTCCCTCCCTAACACTCCAAGTACCCTCTTTCTCCTTATGTATAAAGAACAAAATTAACTGTAATACAGATAGACCTTGACATACCATCAGAACTGAGCCAAACATTTCTGTTGCTAAGCAAGGCAGTGTTTTATCTGAGCCAAGCCCCATTTTATAATCTTTTTTGCCACGATTGTTAAGCAAATTACTGCAGTTGATTATGTCGTCATTAAGCAAATGTGGCTTCCCCATTGACTTTGCTTGTCACACATTGGCTGGGAAGGTCGCAAATGGTGTTCACATGACAGTACAATCGACATAAATACATGCCAGTGTTCAGTGCCTGGATTTTGATCACAGGATAATAGGGAGGCTGCAGTGGTCATAAGTATAAGAACTGGGCCTACGTCACTTTTTCAGCGCTGTTGTAACTTTGAATGATCGCTAAAGAAATGGTTATAAGTTGAGGACTACCTGTATACAGTAGATTGAGAATACACTATTGAAGTGGAATTGTGGATCTAGGGTTAAAGTACCTGCTGGGTCATTATAACTTTTGCAAATAACTATTTCTGAACACTGGTGTCCCCCATCAACCATAGAGCTCTCTAGATGACTTTAGATCGGCCATATTATCTCAAACCAGCCACTTTGATGAGAGAATAGCCTATTGGCCTCTTTCTGCTTCTTCTTACCATGCAAAGCTTCTTGATTTGATATTATCATTCTTGAAACATTATCCACTAGGCTATTCTCTCATCAAAGTGGCTGGTTTGGGAGAATCTGGCTGGTCTAAAGTTATCTTGAGTTCCTTGACAAGAAGCAGAATTTAACTGAAGAATTAAATCAACACAGAACATGATTACAGTTAAAATAAGTTGAGGAGATCGAGAAAGGAAGCACTACCTTGAAAGGGTCTTAGAAGTAAATTTTAAATGCTATTTAAAAACCTACTGAAGTTAAAATGTTACACAAAAACATTACAAAAATAATGCAACCATCCAAGCATAGTTTTAAAGCAGGTTTCTGTTACACACAGTTTGCTACCATTTTCACCAGCTTTTGTAAAATGCTTTGGAAATTATCCTCTGTCTTTAAGGAACCTGCAGTTGGCCTCTTTCTGCCTCTTCTTATTATGCAGTGCTTCTTGATTTGATATTGTCAATCTTGAAACATTATCCATATTTATAAGGGCAGATAGCAAAGTCATTTGAGTGAATGGTCTTTTGGAAATCATGTCAAGGTTGCTGAAAACTTTAAATGAATATTCTTTGGAATATTTTTTTAATTAAACTTTGTCTTGTAACATTCTTTAATTTATTTTTATTAAACGAAAATAACACTGCAGATTCATTGCTAGACCACTGGTAGACAACCAATTTCTCATGCTATGGGAGAAAAATGTATCTTTCTCATTACTAGTTTAATTGAATATTATATATTTTCTTGAGCTACCACAATGAACAGTAAACACAGGAAAACCTTAAAGATGTAAATAAAAGCTTATCTACTAAATGCAATGATAAACTCCAAGAAACAATAGATTAGGATCCAGATGTTGACATTTTTCATTTCAGTTGCTCAGACCTAGCAACTTCCTAATACCAAATCCAATACCTTACTTATTGTTACCTCGTCTGATAAGAATTGTACTCCCAAATCTCCAAAACCTACAGGTACACCTTGATTTATGGCCAATCATTTAATAACCATTCACAATCAAAATCACCTCAGAATGGGTACATAACAATAACAATAACAGTACAGAGTTGGTGTGCAGGAGGAAGGGACTTCAAATCTGGCAAAAATGCCAGAAAATGCCATTGTTCTTGTCATTGTTCTCCGTTTAAATTTCAATCAGATTTACACATTTTAACAATTACGTGTTCATCATTTGTATGCCATTCCATTTTAAGCTCAGTTTTACAACAAACGAAGGCAAATATATATGTGTCCCAGGATAATGTTGTGGGATCCAATCTGGGTCAGTCACCAGAATCAGAGTTTTAGTCTTCCAAACTTTTGGATTTATTCTGGAGCCTATCCTGGACTTAACACACATTCTGCTAGAGAGAATTTTCCTGAGATGGGCTCCACCATGAGTCTGAAAGCTCGGCAGACTAAACCTCTGGTTCCGGTGACCTACCCAGATTGGATCCTGAGTCTTACAGTATTCAAAACCATAAATGCTTTTCTCTACTATGAATGTTTCTAATAACTGTAAATAATAAAACCAATGGAAACTACTATCCTTCTACCATCTGTGCTTATCTTGATTTTATTTTTTTATTTTTTTTAATACAAAAGCCTTGAATGCAAAACCCCTTAATTTAGCAGCATTATTCAAACCAAGTAGCAAGATGCAAAACACAGTTACAGTTCAGGTAAATCCAATTCTTTCCTTTGCATATTTAGATATATAATTTTGCTACTGTACCAGTTGTCAAATAGACGACGTCTGAAACAAAAAAATCATTCAAGCCAAGAAATTCATTTTTGTCACAGAAATTCTTCCCAGAAACAACAATTGTAATTTTTCCCATCTTAACATGTTTTTAATTTTATTCCATGTCTTAACACTGTTATTTTGAAATAACATACAATTCATATTTGTCATAGTGATACTCAGATACCGTATTTTACGGCGTATAAGACGACTTTTTAACCCATGAAAATCATCTCAAAAGTTGGGGGGTCGTCTTATACGCCCAGTTGTCTTATACGCCGGAAAATAGTACATAAATCAATCGAGCGCCCCCGTTCTTGCAAAGCAACTTCAAGTCTCCTTAGTCCAGTCCCCCCTCCAACGTGACTCTCCCTTCCCACCCCCAAGAGCCTCTCAGCCCCTTCCCCTCCCCCTTGCAAACGCCAGACCCTGGGAGCTCTTGCGTCTATTCCAAAGGGTGGGTGGAAGGAAAAGCCCCTTTCGGCTCCAGCTTGGCTGCAAGTCAGCGAGCCCGGGAAGGCACGCCCTCCCCTCTCACTGTGGAGGAAGCAGGGCAGGCTGGCGTCTGGTGGGAGCCGGCAGGGCAGTCCTGCGCACGCGCGCGCTCCCCGGCTCCTAAGGAGTGCTCCTTAACAGCCGGGGAGTGTGCGCGTGCGCAGGACTGCCCTGCCGGCTCCCGCCTGATGCTGGATGGCTCCGCCGATGCTGCTTCAAGAGGGAAGAGCGTGAGGCGCCTGCCATGGCTCCCTGAGGACTCCTTAGGAGCCGGGGAGTGCGTGCGTGCGCAGGACTGCCCTGCCGGCTCCCGCCAGACGCCAGCCTGCCCTGCTTCCTCCACAGTGAGAGGGGAGGGCGTGCCTTCCCGGGCTCGCTGATTTTCCGGCGTATAAGACAAAAAATCTTGAAAATCATCTCAAAAGTTGGGGGGTCGTCTTATACGCCCAGTCGTCTTATACGCCGGAAAATACGGTATTTTATATTCTTCTCAATCTTAAAACTCATTTGGTGCATCAGTTCTGTTTGATCTTCTATTTTCATGTTTTTGTTAACATCTTTGTCTTCTGTTTGTTGATCTTAAAACTTGCTCATGCACCAAACTTTTTTAGTTTTCCTATTAATATTTCAATTTCCATTCAAGGACATTCTAAAACCAATGCCACATCATCTACAAAAGCCCTTAATTTATAAGTTTCTTTTTTAATCTTTACTCCCATAGTCCTCCAATCTTATATTCCTATTGAAGAACCAAAGTAAACAAGAGAAGATATAGTGGATAGATTTTTTTCTCCCTTTTTGTATATCACAAAGCTTTGTTAGTTCTCCATTAACAATTATTGTTAAAGTATCAATCTACTTTCATGAAGTATAAATCGATGTTCTACGTTTTATAAATTTCTCTCAAAGTTCTTTTTTCCCCAGACTTTAACAAGAAATCCCTGTTCAAACTGTCAAAGCCTCTCTGCATTCAAAAAAAATCAATGATACTTGTTTTTTATTATGTTGCTGCAAATATTCCAAAATGTCCAAGACATTTCTAATATTGTTCTTTCACTATTGTGGTAAAAATCCACATTGATCTCACAAATAAATTCTTTCAAGATCATTTTCAATCTATCAGTCACAATCATAAACAACTTATCGTTAATCAATAATTATGCCTACAATTTATTGTTAAGACCTTATCCCTCATTGAATAGTAGTGCTATATTGTCATCTGGCATTGTTCCTCCTTGTAAGATATTCATAATATTTCATAAAGGTTGTAATAGTTCATCTTCAGAACATTTATAATATGAACCTGATAATCCATCTGATCCAGGCACCATTCCTGGTGTAATCTTTTTTTATAGCTTCATCAACTTGTCTTACTCTTATAGGTCCATATAATTTCTCTCTGTTCTTTTGTAATCCTTGATGATTTTTGGTTTTTTAGGTATTCATTTATTTTCTCCAGAGGCATGATTAATCACCAATTTGCAGTGGAGAACAAGACAAGTGTGCATTGTTATCAAAAAGCTTTACACATCTCAGCAGAAACACTTTGCCTGATTTTTTTTTTAAAAAATAGCTTTTGTGTAGTCCATAAAAATGGGCAACAATTTGGTGTGGTCATGACCATCATACTGAGCCCTCTCTTAGGGATAGCCCTACCTGCCTGTTTGGCCAACATCCCCTCTGTCCCTGGGCATGATCTAAGCATCTGTGATCTACAATTGTTGAAAGGAAGATTTTACATTATATTTGGAAATTCTATGGATTTAATTTAAAACAAAGTATGTTGGGAGATATCATCTGAGTCTGACTCAGAGATAAAATTACTGTGAATCTTTTAAGAAGTATTATTTGTGCATTTGTAGTCATTTAGATTATTTCATGTCCTCTAATGGGTAGTGTTAAAGCTTGGTCTTGATCGTGTTTAATCTAAATAGTGGATGGAAAGAAAAAAATAACTGACAGACTCATAACCACTGTATTTTTACAGTATGAAATATCTTGCTCTGTTTTAAGACCCCAAAACTTCTTACAGATGACCCACCTAAGTACTGTAAGAATTTACTACTGCAGGATTTCCATTTTGTTATACCCTGAAGCAACAGTTAGTTGCAGCAGCAACTTTTTAGCTAGATGTTATGAACGACATTTTGATGTGTGTGCCTTTCTTATCTTAAAGAAAAGTCTTGACATTTGTGAAGCGTGCTACATTTCTTCTCATGGAGTTAAAACAGCCAAATTGATGTTCATATGCAGTGTCAGAATTTTAATGGAATTACATTTGATTAATTCAAAATCTGGGACACCTGAAGTTCTGCACCAAACTGGTGCAAAAAAGACAAAACGAAGTACAGTTTTTGCTGTTGGCAATTTATGGCTATAATTTGGGAAAGATGTGATTACGTTTTTTTATTTTTTTGAAGGTAAAAAAATCCTCACTCTATATTCTCAAACCCATGGATTTATCCTGTAAAAATCAGCTAGAGTTTCTGCAGTTTATGTTTTTCCCCTTTTTCTTTTTGCTATATTTAATAATATATATGTTGTTTTAAATTATCCAGTCCTAGAATCTGAGGCACATAGAAACTATTTTTCATCTTCCAGATCACAGTTTCCCAATTCTGAGTTATAAATAATAGAAAAGTATTGTAAAACAATAGTAGGTTTCTAAATTATAGATTTTTTTTAAAAAAAGTTTTCATCAAGAAGCTACAATAAGAAATGGATGGAAACTAATCAAGGGGAGAAGCAACCTAGAACTAAGGAGAAACTTCCTGACAGTTAAAACAATTAATCAGTGGAACTACCTGCCTCCAGAAGCTGTGAATACTCCAACACTGGAAGTTTTAAAGAAGAGACTGGACATCCATTTGTCTGAAATGGTATAGGATTTCCTGCCTGAGCAGGGGGTTGGTTTAGATGACCTCCAAGGTTCCTTCCACCTTTATTATTATTATTATTATTATTATTATTATTATTATTATTATTATTATTATTATTATTATTATTATTATTTCCACCTCTGGTGACTCAGTGGACATATCCATTCAGTTTTATGGTGGTTTGCCAGTTCTATTTTCTGAGATGCTTTTTAAACTTTCCAACATAGCCTGTATCTCAGGAATTTCCTGGTGGTCTCTTTTCCAAATATTAACAAGGTCTGATTGTGCTTAGGTTTTTCAAGATCAGACAAGCAGTTTCAGTTCTGCCACTTGCTATGGCAAATCAGTCTTCAGTAAAAAGATGAAACTTTTTCATTGTTTGTCAAACTTTGTCTCTATTTGGAAACCACTTTTAGACTTTGTACTAGAAATGGAAAGAAATGCTAAATTAATTTTGGGATTTGATGACTAGAAACGTTTATGATTATAGAAATACTGGGTATTATTGAATTTTAGATCAAAATTTAATGTATTTTATATTTGCCACGATATCAAAAAAAAGTTGGAAGCTATTCTGTATCTTTTTACTTTTCTTTATTCCTTTGCACTTTCCTTCCCCAATCTTTTTTTCCTTTTTAATAAGGTTTATTTTGTTTTTATTTTTTTATGTTTTGTAGAAATTTAGCAAAGTATGTGTATGTATATATAAATATTTTTTTTTCTGGAGGAGGAGAAAAGATGAGAGAAAGAAGGAAGCAACATTGGGAGTGGAGAGAGAAAAAGTCCAAAGAGAAAATAAGGTGAAGTACCAGCCTACGGTTTAGAGACTTTAAACCAGTAGAGTTTAAAGACTGCTGGAATTTTTAAACCCTACTAGTGCTACTGCTGTAGTATTTGAATAGAAGGCTGGCCTTTAACAAGTCTCTTCTTATCTGCATTTAGATATGTTTCCGATCCTTTTCCTTTCTGGAAAGGCATAAACACTTTTCAGCTAGTGATGTCATGTTGCAAAATTAGATAAAGGTGATGAATTAGATCAGGCATGTCAAACTCGTAATGTCACGTAACGTTGTGCAATGTATCACGACTTTTTCCCCATTGCCAGCAATGGGGTGGGCGTGGTTTTAGCATGACACATCCGGCCCGTGGGGCTGGCACTTTGACATGCCTGCATTAGATAGAAAGAGAAAAGGAAGGTGAAGAGAGATGGGAGAACTGTGGGATCCTTGGTGGTTCTAAGCTTGGTGGTTTTCTTGCAGACGTTTCATCCCCTGCACTGATGATGTTACCTAGTTTGGTAATGAAACATCTGCACGAAAACAACCAAGCTCCCCACGAGTCAACCCTGAACTACAAATATCCTCTTATATAGATGAGGAACATAGGATGCTATTGAGTTAATAGCACATGGCACTCACAGGTCCCTAATTTCCAATAATGTGGTGGTTTGTAATATAATATCAGGAGAGGGTATGTTTATTTCACTTTTCTGTTGAAAAAGAATGAAAATCAGCAGAGAGAGAGAGAGAGAGAGAGAGAGAGAGAGAGAGAGAGAGAGAGAGAGAGAGAGAGAGAGAGAGAGTGAGAGTGAGTGCAAGGACATTGTAGTGGAAATTGCAGTGTCCTTGTAATCCTCTCCTCCCCTTTGAAAAAATAATGTATATTAACTTGGAGTTTCTGCACATGGTGAGGTAATGCTATAAAATAACAGAATGAAAATAAAATTTATGTGCTGTCAGAGGATAATGAAGTTTTAGGCTATTACTCCTGACTTCAGGATGAGCAAAGGTCTAGAAAAGTGATAGAAAAGGAAGTTAGAATAAGTATAGAAAAGTAGATGTATTTTGTTTGCTTAGTAAAGGCAATATAATTTGGCAAAAACATTCAGTATCACTTGTCATAATTTTAATCTTACTAACAAGAAGACAGAAGTATGTTTATTTTCTGAAGGCATAACAAGATCAATGGAAAGGGAAGATTGGATTTTTTTTTGCAAATGAAGGATAATAGTTTATGGTTTTTTTACATTTATGCTTACATGTTTTTCTATTCATTCAGTTATAGGATTTTTCCCTTCCTTTTTTAAGGATACATTTACAGGTTTTCCTTGACTTACATCTTTTGTTTAGTGACTGTTCGAAGTTACAATGGTACTGGTTGTTTTGTGATTGTTTTTCACACTTACAACTATTGCAGCATCCCTATAATCAAAATTTGGATGCTGGGCAACTGACTCATATTTATGACGGTTGCAGTGTCCCAGGGTCATGTAATCACCTTTTGCAAACTTCTGATAAGCAAAGTCAATGGGGAACAATCATGTGACTAACTTAACAACTGCAGTGATTCACTTAACAACTATGGGAAGAACGATCGTAAAATGGGGCAAAACTCACTTAACAACTGTCTTGTTTAGTAATGGAAATTTTAGGCTGAGTTGTGATCATAAGTCAAGAATTACCTGTAATGAATAGGAAAGCTTCACAAGAGAAGAATGTGACTTAGAAATAAATAAGTTTTAAAAATAAATATTGCCTTCATCTCCAGTTATTCTGAACATACTGCTTAAACCAGTAATCCTTTAAGTCAGACATGTCAAACACAAGGCCCGGGGGCCAGATCCGGCCCGCGAAGTGGTTTCATGCGGCCCGCGAAGCCATCATGGAAACAGTGAGGGAACGGCCCCCACTGCCTTGGCCTTGGCCCAGAGACCCTCCTTCTGCCAGAGACCCTCAGATCTGTCCCACTCCTGCCCAGGCCCCCATAGGCACCCTTGATGCGAAGGATGTAGAGTTGGCCACGCCCACCCAGTAGGCCATATGCACTCTAGCCACGCCCACCCAGGCCACACCCACCCAGCCCCCTGAGGGCAACCGCAATGCTGATGCGGCCCTCAATGAAATTGAGTTTGACACCCCTGCTTTAAGTATTGAACTCTATCAAGCAATTCACTCAGCCAGGGAATTCTTCCTGACAACTGGTTGTCAAGATAAACCAGTTTTATAGCTTCACATACTGAATCACAAAATATCCATGCATTTATGGTAATAATTATATAAATAATTTTATAATAAATGTATCAGTTTATTTTGTAATAAATTTATATGCCGCTCGATTCCAAGCAACTTTTGGTGGTCTTTTTATCCACCACAATCCAAATCCGCTCTCCAGATTATCCAAACCGAAATTAACACTAAGAAGAACAAATAGGCCTGTTAGATAGATTTGTTACCTGCCGTGGTTAAAAAGGATTATGTGAAGACAGCCATAAATGTATTCTGACCTCTACAATGTCTTTGTGAAAGATAAGGAAGTTTAATGATTATGCAATAGTGAGTCTCCTTGTTGGCAGTCGTAATTGCATCTCTCTGCCTCAGTTTACCTCAGCATCCCCAAGGATCCCATTTCTTCGGCTTGTGAGTTCTTTCCATTATAAATCTATGCAACAAGATCTCTAGCTCTCAACTTCCTCACTTCTGCTGACAGTCTCTCATCAGTTTGCACCAAGTTTTAATTCCTTTACTTGCTTTTTTTCACACTTTTGTGGAATCCAACCCAATTATAGTACTGTAAAGCTAATAGCAAAATCACCGGTTCTCTGTTTTTCTTCTTTCAGGGTCTTTGGATTTTATCAAAATGTAGGATGAATAAACTTTGCCCAGGAGTTTTGGAAAATACAAGTAAACAAGACTTGGCTCCCTAACTAACCAGATTGTAGCAACAGATTCAGGCAGCTGATTTTTACAGACTCTAAAGGGAAAAGCTACAGTAATGCCATTTCTTATTATTTAATTTTTGCTCTCTCAGAGAGGCACTTGTTAGATTTTTCTCTCTCGGCTGCCAAACCATGCAGTCTCCTGAGCTTTCCACCCTTCCAGCATTTAATGCAAAGGAAAACATTGTGGATGGAGTTTTTCCATCTGTCATTTTCAAACCAGGAGGGGGGGGATGCTGACTGAGATAGAGATGAGTGACAGAAAAACAAATCAAAATGCTACACTCCCAATCCACCACACATCCTCACATACAAATACACAACATGTGAACTTAATTCTAAAACATGCTGAGAATGAGGTAGAAAAGGAGGCATAGCTTTCCCATTTCAAGGAATTGGACTTCAGATTTCAGCCCAACATTACCTCAAATATTATTCAGAGTTTTCAGTTGGTGGAGGATGCAGTTGCCAAAGTACAGCAATGGTTAAGCTAGGGAGGTACAATTTTTTTAGGCCTGGGGCCAAATTTGGTTTTGGCAAGGCATTCCATAAATTGGGTAGGGCCAGGATGAAAATGACCTATGAATTAATTTGATTTACATTGAATAAAAACTAGATCAAATTTATGCAGGTAATGTAGACACTCTCCAACAATATTTTTCTTGGAACAGCTGCATTAATTGCCAAGCATTGCAGAACTCAGTTTAAAGTGCTTTATATCTTAAATCATTTGTATGTGTGGGGGGATGAATTTATTGAAGAATCATCTTATGTTATGCTTCTCACATTTTAGGATAAGCAGTAAAGGTCCTTGCTTGCCTATTCACTCCAATTGCTAATTCTAGGGACCTCACTTCTCAGAAACAAAGAACAGTCCTAACTTGTCAAATCTATCACTATAAAAGCTCTAGTCTAATGAGTGCCTGTTGACTGGAGGAAGGCAATTGCTGGTTTTTTTTTTCCTTCTGAGGGGAAAAAAGATGGTCCACAGAGTTATAGACTGACACCTTGGAAAATTCTACAGTAGATCATAAAAATCATATTGAACTGGTCATTCAAAACAATGAGGTATTTATCAGAAGGCAGCATGGATTTACTAAGATAAATTTTCTTACCCTTATCTTTTGATTGCATAACTCTCTCAGATTATAGGAAAGCTGTAAACATAATCTATATTGATTTGGCTGAAGCATTTAACAAAGTATTCTAGAACATTTTTTTTTACTAACCTAGTTGGGAATGGGCTGTGCAGCATGAGAATTAAGTGGAGGTACTGCATAGCTGGTTCCAAAAACCATTCTTTAAGACACCTTGTGTCTGTCATTAGTTCCTCTTCAAACTGAAGAGATGAATTGACCAGCAACATTCAGTCCTGGGTCTTTCATTCTTCAAAGACTGGATTTGGAGGAAGAGATGCAGACAAACATTCAGAAGTCATAAGATAGGAAGGGATAGCTATTACTTTAGAAGACATGAATACATTTCAAACCTATCTTGGTAGTTAACAGAAATGGGGTGATAGTTATACAAGAAAATTAATAGAGACAAGTTGAACATTTTCACTTGTCCTTCACTTAGTGAAGGAACAAAAATCAGATAGACAGGTATAGCAGGGGAAATGATAATGGTTTGGTCATGATAATAATGGGGGAAAAACTTGGAATAGTAATTGATTACCAAGTGAATATGAACCAATAGCATAGTGGGGCTCAAGAAAGACATATGCAACTTTAAGTTGAATCAACACTCAATTTGATTTAGCAATCAAAGCAGCATGCTAATTTCTCCTTTTTGACAAAACTTAAGATGTTCTAGTCAAGCTCCTTCAGAAGCACAGCTGAATACTTGTCTTGGTAACAGAACAGAAATTGTCTGCCGTTGTCTTCTTCCAGGATATGTTTTAACTTCTCAGTCTAGCCTACAGACATGTAATACCATAATAGTTTGCATCTGAGCCCCATCCAGGCCCAGTTATGCTCAATTTATAGAGGCATGAGAAAATCTAATTAGGTATGCTGTCTTAAAAATAGTAATTATTAAATTACTATCAAATATTAAATATATCATTAAACAGTAATATTACAGTGGATATATTTGGAAATATACAGTATATTTTCCTTTTTAAAAACAAACAAACAAACAAACACAACAGTCTTTTTTTAAATTCAAGCTAATTCTATTCAAAAGTCACTCCCAGAATAGGAAGATACAGTCTTAATGGCAGCTTAACACTCAGCTGTTTCTTAAGACAGCCCAGATAAGATGCACATTTGGAGGTAGTTTTTAATTTATGACTACAGTTGAGAATTTCTGTTGCTAACTAAGCAAGGAGGTTGTTAAATGAGTTTTGCCTGATTTTTTGCAACTTTTTTTTTTGGCCACAGTTGCTAAGTGAATCGTGCGATTGTTAAACAAATCTTGTTAGAAGCCACCTGGAAAAGCCACTAAATGGTGATCACATGACTCTCTGGCATGTTGCAGCCATCAGAAATACGTGCCATTGCCTTTTGATCTCATGACTGTGGGGATGCTGAACCAGCTGTAAGGGTGAGAACAGGTTATAAGTCACTTTTTTCAGTGGTGTTGCAAACTTTGAAAAGTTACTAAACAAATGGCTGTAGGTCGAGTACTACGTCTTCTACCTAGAAATAAGTCCCCTTATGCATAAGGTGCAGATACTTCTCCCTCTTTATTTGAGATTCCAGATGATTATGTACATGAAAATATTCTGAGATGACATGTTTAATATTTTAATATTTTACTTTGATTCCTTTTATTCCATTGTTTAACTTTTGTGCTGGTCTGTGACCATAATAACGATTGTTGTTAGGTGACACCATCTGCAGCAAGCAGTTTTCACAAGTTTAGAAACTCACTGAAGTCAATAAGATTAACTTCAGTACACAGGAATTAGCATTAATCTGCATCTCAGCTGGCATTCTCCCTGCTGCCTCAAGAGAAAATGTTGTGGAAATCTATTTAGTCAGGACAACAAAGTCTAAAATGGAAGCAATGGGGCATGCATGCAGGCAAATGTTAATTAAGGGCACCATCCTGCTGAACAGACTGCTTTTAAGTTCCCCGAGTTTCAGTGGTAGGACTGAGCACCATGGGAAGAAGAACATTAGCTGAATTGCACTCAGAATGAATTTTATAGCTCTTGACTTTGTACTTTCTGTATGCGTCTCTTAATAGGTTTTACCAGGGGATGCCAATTGTTCTAGATTGTTAGAAAAGAAAAAAAGCTGAAAGCTTAAAAACACACAAAATTTCATAAGATTTGGCCATGTCATGAGATTACGACCACTGTTATCTTTGTAGGATCCCTTACAATCTGTCTGGAGCTTTTATTAATGGTATGGCAATTACAGGCACCATGTTGCTTTGTTTTGACCAGGTGTGTTTTTAAAGTTGCAAGCGTAAGTAGATTTCCCTGATAATAATCCCACTTGAAGCCAACAAAACTTTTTTTTTAGGCAAACAAATTAAAAATCATGCTTCTTAACCCATGCATTCAGCCCTGCATTTTCAAATGGAATAGTTTAAAACGAGAAAGGCATTGCAAGATGGCTCTACATGTTGCTAAGCTAATTATCCTAACTCATTGCTAAGACTAGTATGCTGGCATGCTTTTATTCCTACCCATCTGTTAGGGTGGCAGCATGCCTGTTCACATTCTAAACCATTTCAAGTGTCAACTGTTGCTATGAAACAGAAGCCTAACTCAAAATATATTTAGCAAGCGTGCTTGCTATAGTCACATGATTTCCACCCCGTTTAATGCCAGATAGTACTCTCTGATTCTTGGAATGCGCTACAAATACACTATTTCAATCCTGCTTTCACTGTATAAGTAGTTTTTGACTTACAACAGTTCATTTAATGACCCTTCAAAGTTACAACATCACTGAAAAAAAGTGACTTATGATCGTTTTTCACATGACTTCTGCAGCATCCCCGTGGTCACAGGGTCAAAATTCAGACAGTTGGCAACTGACTCATATTTATCATGGTTGCAGTGTCACGGGATCATGTGATCCCCTTTTGCAACCTTCTGACAAACAAAGTCAATGGGGAAACCAGATTTACTTAACAACCGTGTTACTAGATGAACAATTGCAGTGATTCACTTAACAACAGTGGCAAGAAAAGTCATAAAATGGGGCAAAACTCACCTAACAAATGTTTCACTTAGCAACATAAATTTTTGGCTCAGTGTTTGGAGTTTTGGAGTCCAGTTTCTTTCTTTTATCAGCAACATATTATCATTTATTTAGACATTAGACCATATTTCTTCCCTCCTGAAGGTTGTCTTTTTTATGACATTCATACCCCACGTGTTAATAGTTCAAATCCTTCTTTAAATATAACCAGCTTTTTACTCTTTGTCCCAAAGATGTTTTTTCAAAAGGCAACTGGACTTTGTTTTTCCTTGAAAATGTTTCGCTTCTCATCTGAGAAGCTTCTTCAGTCAAAACTGGAGAAGCTTCTTGGATGAGAAGCAAAATGTCTTCAAGGAAAACAATGTCCAGTTGCCTTTTGAAAAAAGCATCTTTGGGACAACCATGACTTGGATGATTAAGAATCTCCATAGACATTTTGTTGTTGTTGAAGTCCTTTGGTGGAAAAGAGCTCAACAGTTGGAAGACACACATGCTAAAATGCAATGGAAGAATCTGCAGAGAAAAACAATGATTCTTTAAGCTTGTTCAGAATGTATTCTTTCTAAAGAGGATAGAACATATCTGATAGCAATAGCACTTAGACTTATATACCCGTTCACAGTGTTTTACATCCCTCTCTAAGCAGTTTAAAAAGTCAGCATAAGGTCCCCAACAGTCTCGGTCCTCATTTTACTGACCTCAGAAGGATGGAAGGCTGAGTCAACTTTGAACCGGTGAGAATTGAAGTGCCAAATTGCTGGCAGCCGGCAGTGAGCAGAATTAGCCTACAGTACTACACCACCAAGGCTCCTGTTTGATACTAGTTTAGCTACAGTATAGTTCTAACCATGTGGTGATGGTTTGGGAAGTGGGATAATAATTATGAGCTCCTCACCTGAAAAGGTTCTGAGAGTGAATTTTACATATTATCTAGCTATTTGCATTTAAATCGACATGGTTGAAAATTAGTATATCTGCAGCTTGAAACACCCCATTATTCCTCCTCCTTTTGTGAAGATCTTATAACTGAAGAAACCTCCTTATGTATGTTATATTGAGTCATTTATATCTTACTCACATACAAGACAGATACATTATATAGTATTCTAGCTGAAGGTTTATTTTATGTCTGTTTAAGGAGGTGGAATGAACTCTTTGCTTTCTAATATGAAGTTGGAATTTTATGTTCATTTACTTAGGAATAAGCTTTGCTTAATGGGCTTTCCTTTTGAATAGTTGAGTATTTAAAAAAACACTATTTCAATTTGCAGCTTGTACTAAAATACATTTGGTTAACATCTCAATGTATACTTATCAAATTCATGCTCCCAATCTTTCACATGTACCCAAAATGTCATTTATATTGGCAGCCTACTCGATTATCATTCAGATTCTTCTACGTTATTTCTCATGTTTTCTTTTATTTCTTCTTTCAGATCTTTTTACATGATGCATTCACCCAGGCAATTACTGATTATGTCATTGCAGGTGATGATGATGTTATCCATTCAGTCAGGTCTGACTCTTGGTGATTCTATGGGCCAGATGTCTCCACATCTTCTGATCTTGCACTACTTCTTTAGATTTTTCTGTTGTGCTCTGGCTGGTGTCACTTTTGATTATGACCAGCCTCTGTGTTCTTTGATGGCCTGGTTCCTCTTTACTGCTTACTCTTCCAAACATAATTGGTTTCTCCAGTGAATTCCCCCACATGACATGGCCAAAGTAAGTGAGACACAGTTTCGTGATTTTGCCTTCTAATGACAGGTCTGGTATTACGCTTGTTAGTCACCTTTGCAGTCCAAGGGATATGCAGGAGCCTTCTCCAGCACCACAGCTCAGATAAGTCAAATCTCTTCCTGTCTTGCTTTTTTAAGGTTCAGTACTTATAACATTCTTCCCCAGTTTCTCAATGATCCTTCGGAATGCCTCAACTCTAATGCCATATTTCTGTCATTTCTGTAATTTTCACCAATTTTCTAATAGCAGTTATTTCAATCCAGAAGGGGGAAATACGAGTGCAATTCGGAAATAAACCTCTGTTTGGTTATCAATGACAGACACTCACAGATGCAGAAGTTTTATTATACACATTAGAAAAACTACAACATCACATTATTTTTTGACCTAATCGCCAATCGAATTGAGGCACTTGTCATAATGTCTTACAAAGTTTGAAATTCCTTAGTAGCACCAAATCTGGAATATAGGGGAGGGGGTGGTGGTGATCAAAAACATCCCAACCAGGGCTTTTTTTTTTCAAAGAACGCTCAGAACGGAGTTCTGGCACCTTTTTTGGATGGAACCTTGTAGCATAGGCAAGGCGCGTTGTATGACATGTGTGAGTTCCGGCACCTTTTTCTTTTACAAAAAAGGCACTGATCTCAACAGAACTGCTTCAGAGGTTCTTGGGTGCAGAATGCAGAATGCAGCCGCGCGAGTTGTGCTGGGGGTTTCCCGATACTCCCATGTTACACCTTTGTTCCGCGAGCTGCATTGGCTGCCGGTTGCCCTCTGGGTGAGATTCAAGGTGTTAGTAATGACTTACAAAGCCCTACATGGCATGGGTCCGGATTACCTACGGCAACACCTGTGGCTGGCGTCAACTTCCCTCCGTCCAGTGCGCTCCCACAGGGAGGGCCTCCTCAGGGTGCCTCCAATCAAAGAATGCTGATTGGTGGCCCCCAGTGGGAGGGCGTTCTCTGTGGGCGCACCAGACCTGTGGAACCGCTTGCTGGTTGAGCTCCGGACGGCCCCCGACCTCCGCTCCTTCCGGCGCGATCTAAAAACGTATCTATTTGAGCAGTCTGACCTGGTCTGATGGGTTAGGGTTGGGGTTTTAATACATCTTAATTATTGTTTTAACCTTGGGCATTTATTTAATCGCTTTTAACTTTTGTATCCTGTTTTTGTATTTATTGCCCTGTACACCGCCCTGAGTCCTTCGGGAGAAGGGCGGTATAAAAATATAATAAATAAATAAATAAATAAATAAATCTAGCGGTGTGCAGGCGAGCATTATTGTGACTCCTGGCCTTGCAGTTTTCTTGGCAAGATTTTCTAGGGCTGAGACAGTGTGGGCTGGCTTTGTACCTAAGATTTTGTCTCCCAGTTCCTAGCCCGATGCCTTAACTCAGGCGTCTCCAACCTTGGTAACTTTAAGACTTGTGGATTTCAACTCCCAGAATTCCTCAGCCAGCTTGGCTGGCTGAGGAATTCTGGGAATTGAAGTCCACAAGTCTTAAAGTTACCAAGGTTGGGGACTTCTGCCTTAACTGCTACACCAAACTAGTATTCTTGTCCTTAGTTCTCCCAGTGTTAAAATAAGCGCTCTCTCCTATCCAAGGGCAGCCCTCTGATGCAAAGAATCCATTAGGGTTTATTAACCTTTCCTTTGGCAGGAGGTTACAGGACTGCAGAAGCTTGAAACAGAGGCAGTAGAAGCAATGTTCAGTTTAATAATCAGGACAGCAAATTTCATGCTAGTCTGGTTTCGAGCCAGCTCGAGGAAAGTTGGCTAGAACCTATAATTCAGAAGTGAGAAAAGGCCCATGGAGATTGAGATAAACTAAATCTTATAACCATTTTAAAATTAACCCATTTATTATACCCAGGCTACCTGAATACTGCATAACAGTCCATTTCACTTAAGGACACTGATCCACAAAAGCTAATGGAACAATAAATCTTTGCTTTGTTCCTGTCTGCAAAAAAAAAAAAAAAACAAAAACACAAAGATTTGGTTTTGCTGCAAAACAACAATCAAAACCTCCGCTGAACCTTGCAGAAACAACCATGCCTGCAGATTTCAACTGCAGTCTTTGGTTCAGCACCTGATATGGCATCATCTTCTTGCTATTGCTTCATGAAACAGGGTCTTGGGCAATGTCTGGCAGCACATCATAGAGACCTGAACCCCCCTTCCCCTTCCCCTTCCCACCGTTGCTTCAAACATCCTTTTCAGCATAGCTATTAAAGGTAACAGTAACTTTATCGTTAGTTGCGTCGTTGTCCTATTGGCTGTTCTTTATTATGTGCTGCCTCATGAACTGATAAAATATTTAAAAGCATAGAAAGGGCATTTGTCTTCCTGATGCAATCAGTTCTTTCTCTCAAATATATTTATAGATGGATTCTGCATGCCGGTGGGCTGTCACTCAGAGTTATCAGCTGCCTTGCCCTCTCTAGATTCAAGGAGGTCAAGGTGTTCTCTGTGTGTCCACCTGGATAGGGACTTTCCTTTCTGCTGCGAAGTTAAAAAGGATTAGCCATAGTTCTAGGAGGTAAAAAGCCCCCCCCTTTTTTTTAGTTTTTAATCTGGACAAGAAAGCTAGAATTGCTACCATGCTTCACAAATAGAAAATCTGTGATGCAATTTGCTCTGCATCATGAGCAAAGAACACTGAGGGAACCTTAACCAGATAGTAGCTGCTGCTTAAATCTTTTATTACATCCTATGATTGTTAATATGCTTCTGTTGAGTCTTATACAGGGCATGATGGCTCAGTGGTTAGGAAACTGAGCTTGTCAGCTGGAAAACTGACAGCCTAGGTTCAAGACCCAAGCGTAGCAGGATGGAGTGGGCTCCTATTCTTGCCCCAGATCCTGGAACCTAGCAATTTGAAAGCATGAAAGTGCAAGTTTCAGTTTCAGTTTCAGTTTTATTTAATTTGTATACCGCCCTTCTCCCTAGGGACTCAGGGCGGTTCACAGGGCATATATAAATTACGATACAAAAGTTAAAATAAGATTAAACCAATGCCCAAATAAAAAACAATAATACAATAATAAAACAACAATTTTAAAAGCCCATATTCCCCCATCAGGCCAGACCAGCTAGTTCGAATAAGTGGGTCTTCAGGCCGCGACGGAAGGTTCGGAGGTCTGATGTCATCCGGAGCTCCACCGGCAGTTGATTCCATAGTGCCGGAGCGCCCACAGAGAAGGCCCTCCCCCTGGGGGCCACCAGTCGGCATTCCCTTACCGGAGGCACCCTGAGGAGGCCCTCTCTGTGGGAACGCACAGGGCGGAGGGGAGTTGACGCCGGCAGCAGGTGATCCCTGAGGTAACCCGGACCCAAGTAGATAAATAGGTACCACTGCGGTCTGAAGGTAACAGTTTGCCTTGTTTCACCACACTGTGGCATGATGTCATGCTGGCCACATGTCCGCAGAAGTGGTTGTGTGTGTGTGTGTGTGTGTGTGTGTTTTCCTTTAGCACACTGTTAGGGACCAGAAGCTTAGTATTTCTTAGCTTGCTCTGTTTCTGTTCTGTCTTTTCTTTGAGATACAAGCAGCTGGACTTTGAGTCCGGGTGCCTTTGATCTAACGACCTGTGGCTCTTGTCATATTGCAAAATCCCAATGCAATATGATGCAAATACAGGTAGTCCCTGTTTAGCAACTGACTTGTTCAGTAAATATTCACAGTTACAGTAGTGATGAAGAAGTAACTTTATGACTAAGTATCACAACCTTCTCAGAACTATAAGGCAAAGAAAGATGGAGTAAGATAATAAACTCAGTCATAGTTTTACTTAGCAACCTCTTCACTTAACAATCAAATTGTCAGTCCCAGTTGTGGTTGCCAAATGAAAGCTACTTGTACAGATTGTTGTCAAAATATTTTAGTGGAAATATCTATCATGTTTCAATCTCCTCAGAAAATGAATGTTTGTCCCAGCAGCCATTCTACTTCCTTGAACCTAGAAGGTTTTCTTTAAGTTTTCCATGTCAAGAGAGGACAGCTTGTGGACTTTTAAATGATTATTTATTTATTTGTATCCTACCCTTACTATTTATACAAATGACACAAGGCAGTAACACATGTATACCTTCCTCCACTTATTTTTTCCCACAGCAACAACTCTGTGAGGTGGATTGGACTGAGAGAGAACAACTGACTCAAAGTCACCTAGCTGGCTTTCAGGGCTAAGGCAGGACTTGAACTCACTGTCTCCCACTTTCTTGACTGGTGTCTTAATCAGTAGACCAGACTGACTCCAAAAAACCTGGAGTTGAAGAATAATTGGTAGTGCATGCTTACAAATGCTTTACCAGACTGTCCAGTTGCCCAGTGAGTCATCTAAATAGAGGCCAGCCAAAGTTTGGAATTTGTCCAATCGTTAGGCATCGTCCTGATTCAGGAGCTTCCTTCCCCATCTTATTTTTTTTTAAGAGGAAAGATTCCTTTTGAAAGTTTAGAACCTAAACTTCCACATATTTACAATGGTTTTGAAACACAGCATAATTTCAAGGAAATAACAAAATGTTCAGTAATCAAATTCTGATAAAAGAATAACAAAAGACAGATGATGCCAAAAAACTTCATATAAATCCTAAACATCAACAAAGAAGTAACTCTTATTGCATTTGATGGAGTTTGCTTACAGGAAAGTAGAAGCAAAAGTGCAGCTTCTAAATAGTTAATTGGTTCTTAAATGTTTTAGGTTTAATGCATCTTTTCTGCAACCATGAAAGTTCTTCTAAAATGGCTAACATGATATGATGTTAAAAACATAATCTACTAGACTATTTTTGGGGATGGACAAATCTGTCAATTTCAGTTTTGTTCAATTTCTCATTTATCCATTTATCATTTTTCCTCAGCCTGTGAATATTTGCAGATGTTGGCACAATAGTTTATGAATATTACAGTGAGTGTTTTTCTCTCCCTCTCCGTCTCCCTCCCTCCCTTCCTCTATCTCTCTTCCTCTTCCTCACTTTTTCTACACACACACACACACACACACACACACACACAGAGAGAGAGAGAGAGAGAGAGAGAGAGAGAGAGAGAGAGAGAGAGAGAGATATGCACATCTTTGTGTGTGCATTGCCATAATACATAATTTTTTACACACTTCTTCTGGCACAGTATGTTTTCTATGCACTTTTTTCTTAAAGTATGGATTTTTTATTTGCAAAGTTCCGTTTCTTAATTTGAAACTAAACATTAAGAAAACCAAGATCATTCCTGGCAAATAGATGGGGAAGAAATGGAGGTAGTGACATATTTTATTTTCCTGGGCTCCAAGATCACCGCAGATGGGGACTGCAGCCAAGAAATTAAAAGACGCTTGCTCCTGGGGAGGAAAGCCATGGCAAATCTAGACAGCAATCAGCCCAGGTTCAAATCTCAGAAGGGTGTGGCTGACTGATAAGAACAAATAAGTTTGAAATAGCTATATCAGTCTCCCTTTAATTCTTTGTTAGCAATCCAAAAAATTTACCCCCCCCCCCCACACACACACACACACACACTACTTTATTTTAATTTTTCTTTATAAAATATATCAGTCTTGAAACCACATGAAGTTTTTGGCATTTTTTTCCCCAATGATCACCATTTCCATTTGACAGTCTCCATTTTATGATAGCACCCTCAATGTATATTTTAAATTCCAAATACACCTCAAAAAGAGTTTACCTGTGACTTAGAATGAAAGTCTTCTTACACCATGGCTTTTTTGTTCTAATGCTTAGCTCAAGGGATCTTGGTCCTTTCAACAAAAAAGCTCCTTCTATTGATTCAGGCTTTCATTATTTTCACAATAGAGTTTAAAATAAGGGAAGCTTATTGTTGTTACTAAACAATTTCAAGTCACAAATCCTATCTGATGCCAAGGATTATTTTGGTCCAAATTCCTAGCCCGCAGGATTTTAAATACTGCATGTACATTTATGTTGGATCTGCACAAATTGTGATCAGTTATGTAAATTCAGACCACCTAAATTTACGATATGTATTATGAGCAGGTTGGATTCATTTACAGTGGTGAATAATAATAATAATAATAATAATAATAATAATAATAATAATAATAATAATAATAATAATAATAATAATAATTTAATTTCTATACTGCCCTCCCGAAGGACTCAGGGCGGTATACAGGGCAATACAATAAAATACAACATACAAAAATTAAAAAAAATTAAATATTACAGCCCAATTCAATACATTAATACAATAACATTAAAATACCCCTAAACCCATCAGACCGGGCCGGCTTGTTCAAATAAATATGTTTTTAGGTCACGTCGGAAGGAGCGAAGGTCGGGAGCCATCCGGAGCTCCAACGGTAAACGGTTCCACAGGTCTGGCGCGCCCACAGAGAACGCCCTCCCCCTGGGGGTCGCCAGTCGACACTCTTTGACCGACGGCACCCTAAGGAGGCTCTCTCTGTGGGAGTCCACTGGACGAAGGGAAGTTGATGCCGGCCGCAGGTGCTCCCATAAGTAACCCGGACCCATGCCATTTAGGGCTTTATAGGTCGTAACCAGCACCTTGAATCTTACCCGGAGGACAACCAGAAGCCAATGCAGCTCGCGGAGTAGAGGTGTTACATGGGAGTATCGGGACACCCCCACCACAACTCGTGCGGCCGCATTCTGCACCAGTTGGAGCCTCTGAGTAGTCTTCAAGGGCAGCCCCATGTAGAGAGCGTTGCAGTAGTCCAAACGGGAGGTCACGAGTGCATGAGTGACTGTACGCAAGGCATCCCGGTCCAGATAGGGCCGCAACTGGCGCACCAGGCGAACCTGGGCGAAGGCCCCCTTAGTCACAGCTCCTATATGATCTTCCAAAGAGAGCTGTGAGTCTAGGAGGACACCCAAGTTGCGAGCCCTATCTACGGGGGGTAATATCTCACCATTGGAAGAACTAGGCTAAGGACAAATTGTCATGGATGTCTCAAAGCTGATTTTTCAAAAGACAACTGAACTATGTTTTTTCCTTGAGAAAGAAGATGTTTCGCTTCTTATCCAAGAAGCCTCATCATTTCTGACTGGATGATGGTGGGGTCTTGGTCCACCATCCAGTCAGAACTGATGAAGCTTCTTGGATAAGAAGCGAAACTTCTTCTTCCTCAAGGAAAAAACATAGTCCAGTTGCCTTTTGAAGAAGCACCTTTGAGACAGCCATGACCTGGATGACTGAGAATCTCCATAAACAAATTGTCATGGAGAAACTCTGTGAATTACTAAGAGCCAGTTACTATCTTGATGGCACATAATCAAGTTTACAATCCTACAAATATTCATTTGGAAGAGTCCCTCAAAACACCCTTAATTTGTAATTAAATTAATGCTCCTTTTCTCACTGAAATCACCAAAGCAGACATGTCAAACACAAGGCCCGGGGGCCGGATCCGGCCCACGAAGTTGTTTCATGTGGCCCGTGAAGCCATCCTGGAAACAGTGAGGGAACGGCCCCCACTGCCATGGCCCTGGCCCAGAGACCCTCCTTCTGCCAGAGACCCTCAGATCTGTCCCACTCCTGCCCAGGCCCCCATAGGCACCCTTGATGCGAACGATGTAGAGCTGCCCACGCCCACCCAGTAGGCCATACACACTCTAGCCACACCCACCCAGTAGGCCACGCCCACCCTGGCCACACCCACCCGGCCCCCTGAGGGCAACCGCAATGCTGATGCGGCCCTCAATGAAATTGAGTTTGACACCCCTGCACCAAAGGTTAAAGGTGTGATTGCACTGCAGCAGTGTGAAATTAACCTATATGTACCTCCAACTACAATGATATATATATTCATATACATGTAGTCTTTGTTTAGCAACTATCTCATTTAATGACTTTTTATAGTTACAGAGGTGATGAAAAAAATATTTTTATGATCAATCTTCATATTTACTACCTTTGCAGGTTTTTTAAAGCAAAGGAAGCTTGAAGTAAAATTGTAAAATCGCAAAGTTTCACTTAGAGACTGCTTTGCTTAACATCTGAATTGCCGGTCTCAGTTGTGGTCATTAAATGACAACTATCTGGGTACAAAACAATGTTCACAAACCTTGAAAATTCAGTTTTCTATTGAAAAGGAACTTCGAGCAAGCAAATAGGAAGTTGAAATGAGAGAAAAAAATGATGCATTAGGCTCTGAAAACGAAGGGCGCCATCTGCTGTAAACTGTTTTTATATACAGCATCACAGCTGCCCTACAGTACAATAAAAAATTGGTGCAGTTTGTGTGTATAGATAGTCCTCAATCTATGACCACAATTGAGTCCAAAATTTATCTTGCTAGGTGAGAAATTTGTTAAGTGAATTTTGCACTATTTTATGACCTTTCTTGCCACAGTTGTTAAGTGAACCACTGCAATTGTTAAGCTAGTAACACAGTTGTTAAGTGACTCGGGCTTCCCCATTGACTTTGCTTCTCAGAAGGTCGCAAAAGGGGATCGCATAACCCCCCCTCCCCCCCATGATACTGCAACCATCATAAATATGAGTCAGTTGCCAAGCATCTGAATTTTGATTATGTGACCATGGAGCTGCTACAACGATTGTAAGTTTGAAAAAGGATTATACGTCACTTTTCCAGTGCCTTTGTAACTTCAAATGGTCGCTAAATGAACTGGCCACTAAATGAACTCACTAAGTGAGAAAATCTGAGCACACTTAACAAAAATATTCTACCTGTCTTTAATTGAGCTGGTTTCTGAAAAGTTTCTTAAATGCCAAACTCATCCAACTTCTGCCTCCATTCTTTCACAGCCGCTTTGGAATGCTAATTCTCTCCTTTACTAGTCTTGCTTTCTATTCCAAGAGAGGAAAACCTGGCACTGCACAGAGTAGGGAAGAAAGAGAGAAAGATCACACCTCTGTTCTAACCCAAAGTGCCAGGAAAACCCTTAGCAGCACCCAAGCCAGGGCTGCCTTGCGATGTGGTTTTCTTTCCTGGCATTGATTGGCTTCCTTTGCAGATACCTCCCCTCCCAGCCATTTGGAAGGTCCCCTACTTTCCTCTGTGGCCATAGATCTCCTTAATCCTCTGCTTATCTACTTGTTCCTTTCACCATCACCTCGTTCCTCTAGAACCTAAAAGAATACCTCCTTTAGAAGACGTCCAACTATTATGTTCTGTTCCGTTCCATTCTGTTCTGTTCTGTTCCATCCTTACCAGCTTTGTCTCCAAGAAGTCTATGTGCCAAATTGCAGGTGGCCATGGTTCATCTTCTCTAGTCATGTTTTGATCCATTTGACCTCAAGAGAAACTATTATTCATCCTCCTTTCGTGAAGTAAAGGGATGGGGCTGAAAAACATTGTCTTTTTGTGGAAAAACTTCATTCTGGAGAGTTAACTGATCTCCATATTGTTGTTTTTCCATAAGTTCTGCACAGCAGTTTCATTTTAGAGAATGTCTAAAGATTGAAATGGTATTTTTGGCTTATGTTGTGAATGAGGTTTTATTGTCGTTCCATTTTTATCATTAATGTTTACTCCTGTACCACGGATGTCCGGGAGGAGAGTAATCAAATGATAAGAGACTTGGGAAGAAAAACTCATGTGGAATGGTTGCAGCAGCATTCAATATGTGTAGCCTGGAAAGGAAAAGAGTGTGGGAAGACCAAAAAGTTGTCTTCAAGTATCTGAAGAGCTGTCATTATTCAGAGTTGTTCCAGGAGACATTGCAAGAAGCAGTGGATTTATGAGAACAATTAACCAGTGGAATAGCTCGCCTTCAGAAGCTGTGGGTGTTTCATCATTGGAGGTTTTTAAGAAATGGTTGGACAGTCATTTGGCTTGAATGGGATAGTGTCGCCTTATTTTGACTCTGACTATTGTTTAATGATTTATCCTCTTGCTGAGACCCCTGTGCCTGGCCTGTATAAGCAGATACTATCACTGTTAACAGCCTTTGCCAGATAGCAGAACTTATGAAATTACCTTTTAATCATCCAGAAGGACCTTTATTTGCATGCAGAGAAGATTACAGCAAACAAGATGTAGTAGATGATGAATGGATGGTATTTCAAAGTCAAAAGACAGTAATGATCCTACTGTCCGCATGTATGGTGGAAGTGAAAGAACGGAGTTTAAGAAGAAGGAAGAAGTACGTTACAAATGGGAGGGGTTGGCTGAACAAATTAACATAATGTTGTAGTTCCCCAAATTAACATAATGTTGTAGTTCCCCAAATAACCACATGGTGGCAGCGCAACATGCACTGCATAGTACTTTATGGCTGATGTAACAGCATACTCCTGCTTGAGCAGGGGTTTGGACTAAAAGACTTCCAAGGTCCCTTCCAACACTGTTATTCTGTTACTACAACATTGTGGTACAGAGGAAGAGTCCTAACTGAAAGAACAGATTCTTCTGCTGTTTAAACAGGAATGATTGTGGAAGATAATTTCCAGAGACAGGAAAGAAGAGGACATGCCAAATGGGGATTAAAGATATACTTCAGGTTATGCTCTCTAGATGTGAAACATGATAGATTGTATCCATAGTAAAATGTATGTTGGGATATAGGAGGAAGAAAGCTATTTTGACACCAGTCTAGCTAAGAACAATTCATGGTAGCTTCAGCCAGGAATGGAAGATCAGATGTAGGTCTTGTTTTCAAAACACAGCAGAAAAAAGAGATAGCTTAGGCATAGTAATGCTATAGTAAGATACAAGCAGGTTAATCTTCCATGCCTACTTTAAACCTGCTTGTCTTCCCATGAAACTTGCCCTAAAAACTCAAAACCTATTATGGTAAATATCAGTTGCAAAGACCAGATTTGGTTTGGAACTTGAACAATAACTGATACGTGAATGGGGTTTTTGCTTTATATGTCACCAAATGCAAGGCTGTTTTATTCCTTTGTATATTTGTAACCACCTTCTTAATGGTATCTTTCCCTAATAATATGTTCCTAACATTTTCTATTAATGTCTTAATTTGTGCTTGTTGTTCACCTCCTACATCAGTGGGATTCCCCTGCTGCTGAAGCATTTACATTATTATTTCTTTAATTATAGACGAATTCCCTCTTGTCTTTATAAGGAGAAAATTCTATGCAGAGACAGATATGGCAGTTTTTTGCTGCCAAAAATGAGAAAATTACCTTGAAAGTTTATTTATCATATTGCAGTATTTGATGGATGGCATAATTTAATTACAATCCATTTTAGGTCACCCTGAGAGAAGGCCAGATTTGCTAAAATGGAAGACAATAATATTATATTCTTTTTCTCTTCCTGCTGCCAGAGACAAGTATCATATTAGGTTCATTTGGAGGAGAATAGAGAAGAATAAATGGAAATTAATGAATTTGGTATTTTCATATATATTTATTTCAAAACGTCATATTGCTTGATCCCAGCACAGCAGGTTAAAGTTACATGTATTTTTGGATTCAGAAGCAGTGACCACAACAGCATGAGTACAGTGATCTTGTCATGTGATCAGAATTGGGGCAACTATTTATTTTATTTTATTAAATTTATATACCGCCCTTTCCCGTAGGACTCAGGGCGGTTTACAGGGCATAAAAAACATCAATACAAAAATTAAGAACAATTAAAAAGATTAAACTAAATCCCTGAAAAATATAAAACATATAAAACCCTAGTTAAAACCCCAATTAAAGCTCAGCCTGGGCCGGAAAGCTCGAAGAGCCAGGTCTTCAGGTCTCGGCGAAATGATCGAAGGTCGGGGGCAGTCCTAAGCTCCACGGGCAGCTGGTTCCAAAGGGCAGGCTGAGAAGGCCCTCCCCCTGGGTGTTATCCGCCAGCATTCTTTTACCGGCGGCACCCTGAGAAGGACCTCCCTGTGGGAGCGCACAGGACGAAGGGAACTTGATGGTGTTCCCTCAGATATCCTGGACCCAAGCCATTTAGGGCTTTATAGGTCATCACCAGCACCTTGAATCTCACATGGAGGGCAACCGGAAGCCAATGCAGCTCACGGAGCAGAGGTGTTACATGGGAGTAACGGGAAACCCCCATCACAACTTGCATGGCTGCATTTTGCACCAGCTGAAGCCTCCAAGTGGTCCTCAAGGGCAGCCCCATGTAGAGAGCGTTGCAGTAGTCTAAACGGGAGGTCACGAGCGCATGAGTGACTGTGCGTAGGGCATCTCGGTCCAGGTAGGGTCGCAACTGGCGCACCAGGCGAACCTGGGCAAAAGCACCCCTGGTCACGGCTCCTATATGGTCTTCAAAACTGAGCTGCGAATCCAGGAGGACACCCAAGTTGTGAGCCCTATCAACGGGGGGTAACACCTCACCCCCCCATCGTTAATGATGGAATAATCTGGTTAACCCGAGATGCCGATATACACAGCCACTCAGTCTTGGCGGGATTGAGATGAAGCCTGTTTCTCCCCATCCAAACCCGGACCGCCTCCAGGCAGCAGGACATCACGGTGAGGGCATCACTGGGTTGGTTCGGGGTGGAGAAAAAAAGTTGGGTATCATCAGCGTACTGATGATACCCCACCCCAAAACCACGAATGATCTCACCCAGTGGCTTCATATAGATGTTGAACAGGAGGGGCGAGAGAACTGACCCCTGAGGAACTCCACAAACGAGAGGCCTCGGGGCGGATCTCTGCCCTCCTGTCAAAACCGACTGCGAGCGGCCCGGGAGATAGGAGGAGAACCACAGTAAAATGGTACCTCCCACTCCCAACCCCCTGAGACGCCGCAGTAGGATACCATAGTCGATGGTATCAAAAGCTGCTGAGAGATCTAATAGGACTAGGACAGAGGAATGACCCCTGTCCCGAGCCCACCAAAGATCATTCACCAGCGCAACCAATGCCGTCTCCGTGCTGTGCCCGGGCCTGAAACCCGATTGGTACGGGTTGAGATAATCAGTTTCCTCCAGGAACAGGGGAAGCTGATGCACCACCACACTCTCAACAACCTTTGCCAGAAGACGAAGGTTGGAGACTGGACAATAGTTGTTTAAAACAGCTGGGTCCAGGGCAGGCTTCTTGAGGAGGGGTCTCACCACCGCCTCCTTCAAGGCAGAGGGGAAGATACCCTCCTTCAAGGATGCAGTTATTACTGCCTGGAACCAGCCTCGTGTCTCCTCCTGGGCCGCAAAAACCAGCCATGTATTTAAGATGGTTTCAGCTTCCTGGGGCCATGTGATCATATCCAGCCAGTTTCTGATGATCAAAGTAAATAAGGGAAGCCAGATTCACTTAAGAATTGCAGTGATTTGTTTAATAACCATGGGGAAAAAGGTTGTAAAATGGGACATGACTCTTTTAACAACTGCTTTCCTTAACAATGGAAATTCTGGTCCCAGTTGTAATTGTAAGTTCAGGACTGGTTGTATTGCAAGGCAGTATAAGAAAACATATTGAGATTCTAGAAAGAGTGCAGAGTAGAACAACAAAGATGATGAGGGGACTGGAGGCTAAAACATATAAAGAACGGTTTGCTGGAATTGGGTATGTCTAGTTTAATGAAGAGCAGGGCAAGGGGTGACATGATGGCAGTGTTCCAATATCTCAGGGGTTGCCACAAAGAAGAGGGAGGCAAGCTATTCTCCAAAGCACCTGAAGGCAGGACAAGAAGCAATGGATGGAAACTAATCAATGAGAGAAGCAACCTAGAACTAAGGAGAAATTTTCTGACAGTGAGAACAATTAATCAGTGGAACAACCTGCCTTCAGAAGCAGTGAATGCTCCAACACAGGAAGTTTTTAAGAAGAGACTGGACAGCCATTTGTCTGAAATGTATTATTTATTTATTTTATTTATTTTAATTCCATTTATATCCCGCCCTTCTCCGAAGACTCAGGGCGGCTTACAAGCTTAGCAGTAGCCTTCATTCTATGTATATGCCTGCTTGTCAGGGCTTTCACACACACCCCCAAGCGGCATTATTACAAAGTCAGCTTAATTGCCCCCAACAATCTGGGTCCTCATTTTACCTACCTCGGAAGGATGGAAGGCTGAGTCAACCTTGAGCCTGGTGGGATGCGAACCTGCACTAATTGCAGGCAGCTGGTGTTACTTAAGGAGGCATCAGCCCACTGCTCCACCAAGGCTCATTAACTCATGTACTCTATCACTTCTCTTTGTGTCTCAGACTTATAAGCCAATCAGCCATACTTCACCTCCCCCCCTCCCCCGGGCAAATCCCTCTATATGAAAAAAAGAAAAAAATCTGTTGGAGACAAGTAACACGCTAAACATACAGTGTATAGTATAGATAACATCTTATTTACTTCACAGTCGTTCAGGACTGGTTATATTGCAAGGCAGTATAAGAAAACATGTCGAGACTCTAGAAAGAGTACAGAGAAGAGCAAGAAAGATGATTAGGGGGCTGGAGGCTAAAACATATAGGGAACGGTTGCTGGAATTGGGTATGTCTAGTTTAATGAAGAGCAGGGTGAGGGGTGACATGATAGCAGTGTTCCAATATGTCAGGGGCTGCCACAAAGAAGAGGGAGTCAAGCTATTCTCCAAAGCACCTGAAAGCAGGACAAGAAGCAACGGATGGAAACTATTGTATTGTATTGTATTGTATTGTATTGTATTGTATTGTATTGTATTGTATTGTATTGTATTGTATTGTATTCTATTCTATTCTATTCTATTCTATTCTATTCTATTCTATTCTAGTCTAGTCTAGTCTATTCTAGTCTATTCTAGTCTAGTCTAGTCTAGTCTAGTCTAGTCTATTCTAGTCTATTCTAGTCTAGTCTAGTTTAGTCTAGTCTAGTCTAGTCCAGTCCAGTCCAGTCCAGTCCAGTCCATTCTATTCTATTCTATAACGTAATGTAACATAACATAATGTAACATAACCTGAGTCTGATCAAACAATATTCAAGAATACTAAAGAACATAAACAAAACTCAAGACAGCAATGAAAGTATATTCAAGAATACTGAAAAACACCAAAGACAAAGAAAGAAAGAGCTTATCCCGTTCCTCTGGACAAAGTACCCCAAATAAATTTTTGCTTAATTTAATATTACATTTATATGGGAATATAGAATGCTATTTACCATGCACTAAAAGAAAGAGATAGATACCGGGACTACAAATTTATTGGTTGAAAAGTTCCATAATAGGTTAAAAAAATGAGCACAAATTGAGCTCTTTTTAAATTCTATTCAATTAATTCTCAGAGACTACTTGGACAAGTCTTTGCAGTTTTCTTGGCCAGTTTTTCAGAAGTAGTTTGCCATTGCCTCTTTCCTAGCCTAAGAGGAAGTGACTGGCCCAAGGTCTCTGAAAATGATTTGAAATCAAATGTTGACATTTTACAAAAGTGCCACAAGGTGTCATTCACTACTGTGTTCAATATTTCTGGAATTTAAAAAGGCCTCATTCATTTGGTATTTGCTTTATAGCTTCTTATCTCTATGAGAAGTGTTCAAAAACCCCAGACTGCCATAAAACGTTTTCCTCTGAATTATCTTTTCAAGAGCACGTTCTATAGGTTTTTTTTCCCCTGAATGTGTTAAGGAACCTAGTAAAGGTAAAGGTAAAGGTTCCCCTGCACATGTGTGCTAGTTGTTTCCAACTCTAGGGGCCAGTGCTCATCTCCGTTTCAAAGCCGAAGAGCCAGAGCTTGTCCGAGGATGTCTCCGTGGTCATGTGGCCGGCATTACTAGATGCCAAAGGCGCACGGAACGCTGTTACCTTCCCACCAGAGTGGCCTCTATTTTTCTACTTGCATTTTTATGTGCTTTCGAACTGCTAGGTTGGCAGAAGCTGGGACCAGTAACAGGCGCTCACTCTGTTATGCGGCACTAGGAATTCGACCCGCCAAACTACCGACCATCTGATCGACAAGCTCAGCGTCCTAACCCACTGAGCCACCTGACATACCCATATATTTGTTCCTGATTTAAAAACAGCAGTGTCAAAATGTGTGACTAGGTACTCTGATGCACTGCTACCATGCATGGAGAAATATATTAAATATGTGAATATAATAGAAAACAAGCATCTAACTAATGAGTCTTTCTGTGGCCTCTCTGAATGATTTAGTGTTCCAGAGTTTCAGCCTTTGCTAAAAAAATGGAGTTGCCTGTTCTGTACCAGCCTGCTACCGGCCCTGCAGAAAAGGCAGGGACAACCCCTTTACAAATGGCAAGAGGCTGGAATTACACCTGCCAAATTTATTCACATAAAACAGAGGAAGACAAGACACCAACCATAAAACACGAGCTAAGAAGCAGGAACAATCCAAGCGGTTGCCTTCAGCAAACCAGCCCTCCCACACATTCCCCTTAAATACAGTTCAGGGCGTGGCCTCTCTGTGCCTCCTTCCGAGGTGCCCCATTGCCTTCCTCTGTTTACTCCTGACTGACTACCTCCTGCGTCGGGCATCCTTGAAGAGGGCCAGCTGTGGGTCATCTTCATCCATGCTGTCAGGCTCACACAGCTGGGTCTGCATCGTGACCAGATGAGAGGGGCCCTGCTGGGGGCTCTCATCAAGCTGTCCAATCCCCTCAGCAAGCTCTTCAACACCCCCCTCCTCCTCCTCTGAGTTGTCCGACCCAACTGCCGAACCCACAGGCTGACCCTGAATCACAACATTGCCAGTTGCTACTCTGAATGACCCGGTGGTTTCATCTTTCCTTCTGCCTTTCCACCAGCTTATTGAGGTTATAAACGTGATATCTTGAGAGTTTCAGCACGAAAAAGGGAATCCTGTAATGTTTGTCTGGCTTCATGAATAAGCATTACTGGATATCTCTCAAGAGTCCTTGTCATCACAAGAGCCATTGACTCAGAAAAACAGGCATAACTACGAGGGGTCCTTGGTGCTCTCTGATCTTGCTTGTTTTCTTGCAGATGTTTCATTACCCTAACTAGGTAACATCATCAGTTCTAGTAAGGAGTGAAGTTCGCTGTCAGTTTATTTTCTGGTGTCTTGCCTGTCTGTTTGGGTGGGGCTGGTCTTAGGGATTCTTTGGTTGGGCTATTTACTAATGGCTCTGTGGCAGTTTTTTGATTGGGGTATTGTTTACTTGATTGTTGATCTGAAGGTAACCTTGGAGTTAATCTATGCTGATCTGAGTGCTGATTACTAGTGGAGAAGTGCTAGAGTCTTTTTCTCTTTGGGGTTGGTTGACTATCTCTTTTGCTTAGTCCATAGATGTTGTTAATGTCTATGTGTCCATTGATGGCTGATTTGTCAGAAGGCCAGGCTTCTAGAAATTCCCTGGCATTTTTGGTCTAGGATTGCCACATTTTTCCAATTGAAACCATGGTTAAATCTGTCGTATATGTTGTGAAATTAAAAATTTTTAGTCGGGTGTAATTATTTTATTCTAGTGCTGGACAGGTTCCATCTGGCTCACGTTAATGCTGCTGGAAGGGACACATCAAATATCCTCCAATTCTCCTAGACCCAAAGTACAGTTCTTCCTCTCAATCACTGAAATGGTTGGGGGAAAAAACCTTGGGAGACCACAACCTACACAATAGTCTGATAAATGAAATCTGAGTCAAAGAAAGGATGTGGTAGAGCAGTGGTGGCGATCCTATGGCACGTGTGTCAGAGGTAGCACTCAGAGTTCTCTCTGTGGGCATACACGCCATTGCCCCAGCCCCGCCTCCCCCCATGGCCCTCTCCTCACCATTAGCCCCCCTGGAGGAGAATCACCCCGAGCATGGCCTGCACAGAGCAGCACAGCCAAGGACAGGATAGCCGGGCAGCGGGGACAAGACTCCGCCGTCAGGCCCCATTGCATGGAGTTGATGCTGCGGGGCGTGGGCGGAGGGCATGGCCACCATGGCGCTGCTGGGCCACCTGGGTGATCTACGGCGGGCCATGGAGGTGGTGAGTGGCCCTGCGGGCAGGGTGGGGATGGAGCAGGGGTGGGATGGGGGTGGGAGAGGGCGGAGCGGGTGGGATGGGGCAGAGCAGGGGCGGGATGGGGGCGGAGGCAGTTTTTGGGCACTTGGTCTCTAAAAGGTTTGCCATCACTGTGGTAGAGAAAGCATCTTAGAAGGGATCTTCCTTAGTTTTCTGGAAAGTAAAGACAGACAGGAAGGAAATGCTTTCAAACCTGCAATATTCTGTTACAGTAACTCAAAGCTTTGGTTTGGTTTGGTTGATAGCCCAAGGTGACAGGGAGACTACCTTAATGGCAGATAACTACCTTAATGTGCTTTTGTCCTATTCTTGAGTCAGCAGAAAAATATGCTTGTAAATGCCTCAAATCATACATCTATTATATTTCCTTCCTTCCTTCCTTCCTTCCTTCCTTCCTTCCTTCCTTCCTTCCTTCCTTCCTTCCTTCCTCTTTCTTTCTTTCTTTCTTTCTTTCTTTCTTTCTTTCTTTCTTTCTTTCTTTCTTTCTTTCTTTCTTTCTTTCTTTCCGTCTTTCTGTCTTTCTGTCTTTCGGTCAGTCTTGTATCCTAGCAACTGCCTGGACAACTCCATGCCACTTTCTTTGCTGCATTTTTGGAAAATAGTTTGCAATTGGCTTCTTCCTAGGGTGAAAGAGAGAGACTGATCCATGGTCATCCCGTTGGCTTTGTGCCTAAGGCTGGATTAGAACTCATGGTCTCTTGCTTTCCAATTTAGTGTCTTTAATCACTACACTATGGCTGTCCAACCTTGCAGCTTGCCTGGGATACATTGAATGAAGAGAAATTGTCTTGGGCTGCATATAAAATATAATATAATGTATTTAATGTATATAAATAACAAACTTCCTTTATTTTTTTAATCAGCATGTGGGGATGCATTACTAGCTGTCTAGGGCCACCCGTTGCCCATGAGTCACGGGTTGGACATGCCTGCATTATGCCAAAATAGCTCTAATTCTGTATAGGTTTACTGGAGGAAAATTGGCAGTGATTGATAGATTTTTTTGGTATGTTTCTCTTTCCACCCAAGTCAGAGAGAAAAGCCATTACCAATTGCTCTCACTGAAGTATGTCAAGGCTGGCTTTGTTCCTGGGATGGAGGCTTTCATTGTCTTTCACAATACCTGAGTAGTGAGACACTGAGCTGGAGAATCTACACCAATAACCTGTTATTCAGGCTCTTTCTGAACAAAGGTCTTCTGGCCTTCTAGAAGACTGGCAAACCTCAGTCAAAATAGCCTAAGTCAGGGGTAGGCAACCTCGGCTGTTTTATGACTCATGGACTTCAACTCCCAGAATTCCTGAGTCAGCTGACTCAGGAATTCTGGGAGTTGAAGTCCATGAGTCATAAAAGAGCCGAGGTTGCCTACCCCTGGCCTAAGTGATAGGGAGAAGGTTTTAATATTTTTCCCCAGTCATTTGGCTAGAAGAGAAAAATGGAAGGGTTCTTGTCACTTTTAGCCCATCTCCAAATAATCAAAATTAAGTTAAGTCTTGCAAGGGAGGAGCAATGCAGAGCCAGTTGGCAAATCTGGAAATATTCCATGGAGTTTGCAAATGGCACCATCTCCATTAATTAAAACAATAGTGAAGAAAACATTTCCATACAAAATTTCTTATGGACAAAAACAGCAGAAAACCTTTCATGTGCTAATTACATTAAAATGTAATTTTAATGGCTGCAGCCTTAAGCAGCACTTCACTTAGGATATGAATGCCAGACATGGTAAGAAACAGAAGAAAGATGTTGACAACCAGTATCAACAACTGTGGGCCTGCTGGGGCTAATGGACCTTGACATTTGCCTCATCCAGGAGGTAACTTCTGTACTTTGCACTCAATTGTTCTCTCATATTAGACAAAAATGTTCCTTTGCAGCAATATCTCAAAAATGTTTTTTTCCAAAGGCAAATGGAAGAAGAAGGAAGAAGAAGAAGGAAGAAAGGAAGCAGCAGCAGGAGAAGAAGAAGAAGAAGAAGAAGAAGAAGAAGAAGAAGAAGAAGAAGAAGAAGAAGAAGAAGAAGAAGAAGAAGAAGGAGAAGAAGAAGAAGAAAAAGAAGAAGAAGAAGAAGAAGAAGAAGAAGAAGAAGAAGAAGAAGAAGAAGAAGAAGAAGAAGAAGAAATCACTTCTTATCCAAAGAGCTTCATCAGTTGTGACAATATTTTGCAGCAATTATTTTCAACAGAAACAGTTTAGATTTCCTGCCTGAGCAGGGGGTTGGACTAGATGACCTCCAGGATCCCTTCTGTTGTGTATGTAAATAGTTGCTAACAAGAGAATTAGCAGATTGCAATACAGCAGGGTTTTTGAGCGGGAGATTCAGGTGCAATCATTGGATGCAATAACTAGCAGCGGGAAAATAGACTCCGTTGATTGGTTACAGTTCAAACACTACCTCTATAAAAGGTTGCAACATTTGGCAGTTGCCAGTTGACTTTTGTGTATTCAATAAACTCGTTCATTGTTAAACCACTCTGAGTCCTCGTCTATCAGAACCAAACAATTGGCGACGAAGGTGGGATAGACAGAAGACCAGAGAATTGGCAGAATTGTCGCGCAAAGGCGGCAAATTCAGAACGTGTCACAGTCAACCGAGCGGCCGCGGCAGAATAAGAAAAATTCTCCGAATGGCGCAAATCGGGTCACTGAAGGAATTCGACCCAAACTTCCCCGAGGATTGGGAAGAATACATCGGACAAGTCGAAGGATTCCTGTTAGTGAACGGAATCACAGACAACCGGAAAAAGGCGGCAGCATTATTGACGATTTGCGGCACACCGGTCTATCGAATCGCTGTCGGACTGTGTCAACCGCAACCGGTCTCAAGCGTGCCGTATGCCGACCTCCTAGCCAAACTAAAGGTCCACTTTACACCTAGGAGATCCAAACTCTTCTGGCGGCGCATCTTTGAGAAGAGAAACCAGAGACCGGGAGAATCCATACAAAAATTTGTCGCTGCCGTCAGGGAAGCCGCAGTACGATGTAAATACGACAATTTAGAAATAAGAATTCGGGACCGAGTAGTACTGGGCTTGCGCGATGAGCAGCTACAAAACAGAATAATCGCCAAACCCACTGGTGATCTGCAGGAAGTGATCGATGAACTTTTAACGTACGAATCCACCGGGTATCGCGACCCCCCCCCGCAGCAGCATGGCAGCGTCGTCCGAGATCAACCAAGAGGGCTATGTGGACTGCGGGGAGGCGGACCAGCAGTGGGTAGAAGATATTGCCGAAGTCTCTAGGCGATTCGGAAAATTGGCGCCAAGACCACCCAGAAGTGAAGGGCCTGAACCTAACCGCCGCCAACAACCCGCAACTCCGCAAAGACAAGCGACGGGGGCACAACGTCCATGGAGGGACACCGCAACGAGACCGCGCGACAACGACAACCAGAACCGGTGCGGCAGCTGCGGAGGCAACCATCCCCGCGCCTCGTGCCGATTCCGTACCGCAAAGTGCAGGGCATGTGGAAAGACCGGCCACATCCAGGCCATCTGTAGGAGCCGTGCTCGCGACAACCGCCTTCACGAAGTCGATGTGTGGCCCGAAGGTATGGTAACCCCTTATTTCAGTGGCAAGGAGACCCCTAAACCCCGGGTTAAAATTCCAAATCTAGGGGAGGTGGCGCGTGTCAACCGCAGGAGAAATGGGAAAAGTAGAAATTTTCCAGAAGGAAAATTAAAAATTATAGTCCACCTGCAAGGGGTTCCTTGCAGAATGGAAATAGACTCAGGGGCTTCCGTGTCAATAATTTCCAGTGAAACCCTTGAGAGGATTGAACAAATAAGTGGAAGAAAAATTCCACTTAGTTCAACAAACATTCAATTAACTGACTTCCAAAAAAGTCCCATAAAAATAAAAGGGAAGATTAGCCTCAGCGTTAAATTTAAGGGATTTAAGGGGGTCTTAGATTTAATAGTTACTGAGGGACATAGGACTAGTCTAATTGGCCTTAACTGGTTCCCTGCCCTGGGCATTTCGATCGGGTGAATAAATTCAGTAATTAAAAATAAGACCCTCGAATCAGTCTGCAATGAATTTGCAGACGTATTCGATGGATCTCTGGGTAGATACAAAGGGCCCCCAATTAAATTTAATCTAGACCCCTCAGTAAAACCGGTCAGGCTTAAGGCCCGAAGGGTACCTTTCGCCCTGAAGGAAAAAATCGAGGCCGAGCTCGACAGGCTTGTAGGCTAAGGGGTATTAGAACCTGTTGAGGGTGGTTTGTGGGAAACGCCGATTGTCACACCCCTCAAACCCAATGGGGATGTGAGAATCTGCGCTGACTACAAGGCCACCCTGAACATTGGAATGAAAAAACACGCTTACCCGGTCCCGACGGTGAAGCAGGTCCTCGCCACGATCCAGGACGGCGCCATGTTTGCCAAGCTAGACTTGGCGCATGCGTACTTACAATTGACTGTTTCTGAAGAGGCTGCAGAAGCACAGACGATTGTTACCCACAAGGGGGCGTTCCGAGTCCACAGACTGCAATTTGGTATTGCAGCAGCTCCAGGCATTTTTCAAGAAGTGATGGAGAGGACCTTAAAGGGCATACCTGGAGTATGCCCTTACTTTGATGATGTCTTGATAGCTGGAAAAAATGAGGAAATGTTAGTAGAGCGGCTGGAACAGGTATTGGGCAGATTTAGGAGGGCTGGATTGAAACTAAAAAAGGAAAAATGTAGCATTGGGGTTAAGTCCACTGATTTTTTGGGGTTCAGGATTGACAAAAATGGAATCCACCCTACCCCTGACAAAATTAAAGCAATTAAATGGGCTCCTGAACCAAGGAACAAGGCGGAGCTACAGGCCTTCCTTGGCTTGGTAAACTTCTACCATACGTTTGTGCCACATAAGGCTGCCATTGCAGAACCCCTTCACAGACTCTTAGATAAGAAGACTCCTTGGCAGTGGCTGAACAAACATAGAGTTAGTTCCAAACTTTAAAGGACATTCTTTCCAGCCAATCAACTGTAACCCACTTTATAGAAAATAAACCAATTTACCTAGCGTGCGATGCTTCGCCCTATGGTGTAGGGGCTGTGATCAGCCACTTAGACAACCAAGGAATACAAAGACCAATCGCATATTATTCCCGGACACTAACCAAGGCAGAGCGGAATTATGCTCAGATAGACAGGGAGGCATTAGCAATTGTGGCAGGAGTAAAAAAGTTCCATGACTACCTTTATGGTAGGAACTTTACCATACTGACTGACCACAAACCCCTGTTGGGACTGTTTACCACGGATAAACAGACTCCCCAAATCATGTCGCCCAGAATGCTGAGGTGGTCCATTTTCCTCTCAGCATACTCATTTTCCCTCCAATACAGACCGGGCAAGGACATGGGACATGCTGACGCCCTTAGCAGACTGCCCTTAAACATCACGGAGGAAGACCCTGCCCCTGTGGGACAAATAATGTCCCTACAGGACATTCCAGATTGGCCTCTAACTGCTAAAGACATAGCTGTGGCAACAAATAATGACCACACTTTAAAGAGAATAATGGCCTGGGTCCTGAGTGGGTGGCCAAACGCCAACCCGGATGCAAAATACATTCCCTATTTTAGAAGAAAAGATGAACTGTCAGTTCATTTGGGATGCTTACTGTGGGGGAATCGTGTGGTTATTCCTGGAATCCACAGATCAGCTATTTTATTAGAATTACATGAAGGACACCCAGGAATAGTACGGATGAAGGCGTTGGCTAGGAGTCACTTGTGGTGGCCAGGACTGGACAACGACATTGAGGAATGTGTTGCCAATTGCCATTTGTGCCAACGTTCTAGGCCAGAACAACAACACATCCGTACGCATAAGTGGGAGTTAGCTAGAAATCCTTGGTCCAGGATTCATATTGACTTTGCTGGACCTTTCCAAGGGCTAACATTTCTGGTAGTGGTTGACAGCTTCTCTAGATGGCTAGAGGTAGTACCAGTCAGTTCAGTAACTTCAGGAAGAACAATACAGGTATTAAGGGGCCTCTTTGCCACTCATGGGTTACCGGATGTAATCGTGTCTGATAATGGGCCACAATTCACATCTATTGAATTCCAGGATTTCCTCAAGGCCAACTCGATTAAGCACAAGACATCAGCACCCTTCCACCCATCCACCAACGGCCTGGCTGAACGAAATGTGAGGACCACGAAAGACGCCCTAAAAAGAATCATTCGGGGCGACTGGCATCAAAGACTGGCCGAATTCTTGCTGGCCCAACATACGACCCCATGTTCTGCTACAGGCAAAAGTCCAGCTGAAATGAGGTGGGGAAGGAGACTAACCACCAAATTGGACAGATTACACCCTGACAGACTTATACCAAGCGCTGAATTGGACATTCCAAATAGAACATTTAATGTGGGGGATTTAATCTGGGCCAGGAACTATGCCCAAGGGGACAAATGGATTCCAGGGGTGGTTACTGAAATATTAGGTCCCCTGTCATACACTATTGAGAGGGAAGGGAATAGGATAATTAAAAGACACATAGATCAGCTGAGGAAGAGATCTAGTGGATGCTTGCCAGAAGATGGGGACCAAAGTATATTTGTGGGGAACAGTACATCCAGGTTCAGTGATAACAACACGCCAGAGAGTGAGGTAGAGGAAAGGCAACAAAACTCATCCCCTGGTACCCAACAACAACCATTTAGTCAAATTGACTGGGAAGTACCCCTGCGAAGTAGGCCAGTGACCGCTGATTTTCAGACACAAACTAATACACAAAACAGCAACAGGGAAACATCAGAGTCTGGTAACCAAGAGCCCAGGTCCAACAGGGACAATCAGCCAAGCAGACAATCAGGAAGAGGGGTCCCTAGCAGCCAGAGTAATAGATACCCTTCGAGAATACATAGGCCACCAAAATATTTAAAGGATTTTGTACAGAAATAACAACAACTGGGGGGTAAGGGGTGTTGTGTATGTAAATAGTTGCTAACAAGAGAATTAGCAGATTGCAATACAGCAGGGTTTTTGAGCGGGAGATTCAGGTGCAATCATTGGATGCAATAACTAGCAGCGGGAAAATAGACTCCGTTGATTGGTTACAGTTCAAACACTACCTCTATAAAAGGTTGCAACATTTGGCAGTTGCCAGTTGACTTTTGTGTATTCAATAAACTCGTTCATTGTTAAACCACTCTGAGTCCTCGTCTATCAGAACCAAACACCTTCCAACGTTATTATTGTTATTGTTGTTGTTATTGTTGTTGTTGTTGCTGCTGTTGCTGCTGCTGCTGCTGTTACATACATACATACTATAATAAGTAGCCAATAAGATATCTTCTTTCTTCAGACAAATATGACAGCATAGTATAAGGCAACCTGCATTAGAAGGAAAGAAATCAAGTAAACTAACGCAACACCATTATTTTTAAATGAAACTGAAATTACATGGACTATTTTAGGCTCCAATATTGACCTGTGTCACATAACTGAGAAATTCCAAGCAATAACTTTTAAAACTAAGCAATAACTTTTGGAAAACATTTGTTTAGCACAGATGATTTTGCTAGACAATTCTTACCACAGAATGCTGTTCTGGGAAATGTGGTCTGCTGGAAAATTGGAAAGCTGCTTAATTATTTGGCATAGCTCTGAGGAAGAAAGCAAATATAGCCATCAAGTACAATTGTCCATTTATTTTTAAACTTCAGTTTCCTTTTTAAAAACGTTATAAAAATAAGTCATCAAATCATATAATAAATAATAATAAAATTCCTTTGTGGCAGGTGGGGGCCTCCTTTGGCTTGCATTCAGAATGTTCACTGTTGAGATGGTTTTGGAGGAACAAAAAGAGTAGATGATTGCTGGAGGCAGACTGCAAAGAATGATATGAAGGCCCCACCATGCTGTACCTGGTAGAAATAGCTCCCAGATTGTATATATAAAGCACACACAGTTAAATAATAAAACATTTGCACAAAAAGAATTAGTATGCATGCAAGTGATGTGAATTTTTTGTAGAAAGATAAGCTTAGGCCTTCAAATCCTCCCCAGATATAGAGTACTTCAAATTCAGAGCAGGCCAATTTCCACTTACTGTGAAGTAAATTAAGATGTTATCTATACTATATATGTTTAGTGTGTTACTTGTCTCCAACATATTTTTTCTTTTTTTCATATAGAGGGATTTGCCTGGGGGAGGTGGGGGGAGGTGGCTGATTGGCTTATAAGTCTGAGACACAAAGAGAAGTGATAGAGTACATTTCAGACAAATGGCTGTCCAGTCTCTTCTTAAAAACTTCCAGTGTTGGAGCATTCACTGCTTCTGAAGGCAGGTTGTTCCACTGATTAATTGTTCTAACTGTCAGAAAATTTCTCCTTAGTTCTAGGTTGCTTCTCTCATTGATTAGTTTCCATCCATTGCTTTTTGTCCTGCCTTCAGGTGCTTTGGAGAATAGCTTGACTCCCTCTTCTTTGTGGCAGCCCCTGAGATATTGGAACACTGCCATCATGTCAACCCTTGTCCTTCTCTTCATTAAATTAGACATACCCAATTCCAGCAACCATTCCTTATATGTTTTAGCCTCCACTCCCCTGATCATCTTAGTTGCTCTTCTCTTTTTTACATTGTGGTAACCAAAACTGGATGCAATATTCCAAGTGTGGCCTTACCAAGGCATTGTAAATTGGTATTAACACTTCACGTGATCTTGATTCTATCCCTCTGTTAATGCAGCCCAGCACTGTGTTGGCTTATTTGGCAGCTGCAGCACATTGCTGGCTCATATTTAAGTGATTGTCCACTAGGACTCCAAGATCCCTCTCACAGTTGCTACTATTGAGCAAGGTACCACCTATACTATACCTGTGCATTTGGTTTTCCTTGTCTAAATGTAGAACCATACTTTTTCACCATTGAATTTCATTTTGTTAAATAGTATGTAATTACATAGGGGACGCAGTGGCTCAGTGTGTTAGGATGCTGAGCTTGTTGATCAGATGGTCGGCAGTTTCACTGGTCGAATCCCGAGTGCCGTGTAACAGAGTGAGCGCCTGTTACTCGTCCCAGCTTCTGCCAACCTAGCAGTTCTAAAGCACGTAAAAATGCAAGTAGAAAAATAGGGACCACTACGGTGGGAAGGTAACAGCGTTCCGTGCGCCTTTGGCGTCTAGTCATGCCAGCCACATGACCACGGAGACGTCCTCGGACAAGCGCTGGCTCTTCGGCTTTGAAACGGAGATGAGCACCGGTCCCTAGAGTCGGAAACGACTAGATGAGCCCCTAGAGTCGGAAACGACTAGCACACATGTGCGGGGGAACCTTTACCGTTACCTATGTATGTATGTATGTATGTATGAATAAAGCTGCCAGGAATTTAACCTGTGTTCTTTTGGATAATGCCAGGTATTTCTTCTTCCATTCTGGTGTTAGTTATATCCTTTCAAAAAAGGCCATTTTTCTTCCTTCTTCTTGAATGAGTGCACATACTGGTAGTCCTTGTCTTATAACCATTCTTTTAATGACTGTTTGAAGTTACAATTGCTCTGAAAACAATGACTTATGAGTGTTTTTCACACTTACAAACATTGCAGCATCTCCTTGGTCACATGATCAAAATTCAGATGCTTGGCAACTAGCATGTGTTTATGACGGTTGCAGTGCCCAGGGGTCATGTGATCACCTTATGTAATCCTGCGACAAGCAAAGTCAATAGGGGATTCACTTAACAGTTGTGTTACTAGCTTAACAACTGAGGCAAGAAATGTCGTAAAATGAGACAAAGCTCACTTAAGAACTGTCTGGCTTAGCAGTGGAAATTTTGGGCTCAATTTCAGTCGTAAATGGAAGATTTCTTGTATGAGGCCACCCAAACACCCCCCTCCAGCCTTGGACAGTATTTCTTCTTACCTGGGCACAGGGCAGAACTGAGAAATTGGGTTATGTAGCACTCTGAAGGGACACGGTGGCTCAGTGGGTTAGGACGCTGAGCTTGTCAATCAGAAGGTCGGCAGTTTGGCGGGTCGAATCCTGAGTGCCGCGTAACAGAGTGAGCCCCTGTTACTCGTCCCAGCTTCTGCCAACCTAGCAGTTCCAAAGCACGTAAAAAATGCAAGTAGAAAAATAGGGACCACTACAATGGAAAGGTAACAGCGTTCCATGTGCCTTTGGCGTCTAGTCATGCCGGCCACATAACCATGGAGACGTCCTCGGACAAGCTCTGGCTCTTTGGCTTTGAAACAGAGATGAGCACCGGCCCCTAGAGTTGGAATCGACTAGCACGCATGTGTGGGGGAACCTTTACCTTAACCTAGCACTCTGGATTTGAAAACAAAAAACTGCTTCAGGATACCTGCAAACATGAAGAAAACATCTGTCTGCAGCCAGCTCTTTTCCCAATACCACATGGCCACCTTTTTAGTGCAACCCTAGGAAAAGATGGATTTGATTTAAGGAGTCACAAGTAATGCTACATTCACAAGCCTGCAAGCTTTAAGTCCCTTTTGACCTTTGAACTCAGAGCAACCAGAGTCGATAAGTTCATAACCCTGGTTGTTAAGTGAATCTGGCTTCCATATTGACTTTGCTTGTCAGAAGGACAGAAAAAGTGATCATATGACCCCAGGACACTGCAATTGTCGTAAGTATGAAGCAGTTGCCTCTGAATTTTGCTCAGATGAGCATGAGGATGCTGCAATGGTCATAGCCATGAAAAATGGTCATATGTCACTTTTTTCAGTGCCGTGACTTTGAACGGTCACTCAGTAAACTGTTATAAGTCGAGGACTATCTGTATATCATTCTTTTTGCAGCTTCAAGATCCATAACTTCCACCTGAAGTTTCATAAAAAGTAGAAAATATACTCTGCTGTCTGAGAACAAATTGTTTTTAATGGCATTAAATTATCGGACAGTACCTTTTGGTTGAATAACTTTCTGATTATAGGAATGATTCTTTTATAATAATAATAATAATAATAATAATAATAATAATAATAATAATAATAATAATAATAATAATAATAATAATAGTATAATTAGCTTAGATGTTGAGCTTTTTTTGTCTCTCACTAGATGCCTTCAAGCAATGGTTGGACATTCATCCCTCTAGATTTCCTCTACCAAGTAGTGGCTCTTCTAAAACTAATCATTACTGATTCTGTGATTGTTTGTGATTATCACATTCAGTAGTTACTTCATTACTGCTCATTAGTATATTCAGAATGCAAAGCCTGTTAAACATGGGCTCATCTTTTTTGCCTTTCAAGGCAATAAGAAACCTACTCGAGTGTCCTGACTAGCAACTACTTTGTCATCTGCTCTGACTGCTGTACTGTGCATCATACTTTTACACTCTTTAGGGTTTCTATAACGCCTGATTGCTACATTGCTTTTACCTGCACTATCTGTGTTATTGTTCCCAATATCACCAGTCTGCCAATACATTTTAATACCTTTAAATGCCCAGTAATGGTTTCATGTGAAATGCCTTTTATAATTTTATCTATTTCATATTTTCCCTGCAATCCAAAATCATTGTCAGGAGGCATTTTTACACAGCCTCCTAATGAAGCTTCTGAGAGGGACAATGAGTTTCTGGAAGTTTAACATCACTTTTCTTTTTAGCATGAACTGAGCCACGGTCTAAAGTCATTGCAATAGTTCTTCAATGAGGTTAGTTGATATTAGGGAACTGGAGGCTAAAACATATAAAGCAGGGGTGTCAAACTCAATTTCACTGAGGGCCGCATCAGCATTGCGGTTGCCCTCAGGGGGCCGGGTGGGTATGGCCAGGGTGGGCGTGGCCTACTGGGTGGGCGTGGCTAGAGTGCGTATGGCCTACTGGGTGGGCATGGCCCATCGTTCGCATCAAGGGTGCCTATGGGAGCCTGGGCAGGAGTGGGACAGATCTGAGGGTCTCTGGCAGAAGGAGGGTCTCTGGGCCAGGGCCAAGACAGTGGGGGCCGTTCCCTCACTGTTTCCAGGATGGTTTCGCGGGCCACATGAAACCACTTCGTGAGCTGGATCCGGCCCCCGGGCCTTGTGTTTGACATGTCTGATATAAAGAATGGTTGCAGGAATTGGGTATGTCTAGTTTAATGAAAAAAGGAGTAGGGGGCTGACATGATAGCAGTGTTCCAATATCTAAGGGATTGCCACAAAGAGGAGGGGGTCAACCTATTTTCCAAAGCACCTGAAAGCAGGACAAGAAGCAATGGCTGGAAACTAAGAAGCAACCTAGAACTAAGGAGAAATTTCCTGTCAGTTAGAAAAAATAATCATTGAAATGAGTAGCCTCCAGAAGTTGTGAATGCTCCAAACTGGCAGTTTTAAAGAAGAGATTGGACAACTATTTGTCTGAATTGGTATGGGGTTTCCTGCATGAGCAGGGTGTTGGACTAGACATTCTCCAAGGTCCCTTCCAACTCTGTTATTCTATTCTGTTCTGTATGGAGTACTGATATATTGTAGAATATAATTTCAATCGTGAAAATGCTAATTTTCTTTATACAGTATATTTTTGGATCACAGGCACCAATATTATTAAAAGTAAGGATGACTACCAATTTTGCTGATTTGAAAAGGAGACTAAATACATGATGGAAGCTTGGATTGTTATGGCTATGAATCTGATGGGTACATACAGAATCACAAGCAGCATAATTTGAATCCACAGTTATTGGGAAGTAGAAGGGGAATTGGGTTAATACTTGCCCCATGTTCATTCTCATGACCCTATAAAATGTTTTAACTGGCTATTGTGTGACCCAGAATGCTGAACGTAGATGAGTCTTTGGAATACAGAAACCCAGCAATGCAATTACATTATCATATTATCTGGCCACTCAATTACAGAGCTGCACAGAAGAGAATGTGGACTATTTGTGTTGGAACAACTCATAACAATCTGTCGGCCTCCCATATGGTGAAAATCATCAGAAGCTGCATTATACTGTGTTAGGTCATCAGTGCATCTAATTAAGTAATATCTGCTTGATTCACAGTCTCCTGGATCTTAGGCAGAACAGAATTTTCTCCTGATATTTGGAGTTGAGATATTGTAAACAGAGGATACAACATGCATGCTCTACATAAAAGTAAAACACTTCCTTTGTAATTTAGGATACAATATCATTTCAGTAGTTGCAAGATATTGTTAAGTCCTAACCTGACATACTTTTGACCCTTTTTGATACCTTTTTCACAGAGAAGAGGAGCTTCTCCTATTCTCCAAAGCCCTTGAGAGCAGGACAAGAAGTAATGGATGGAAGTTTACAAAGAGAGAAGCAACCTAGAACTAAGGAGAAATTTCCTGAGAGTGGCAAAAATTAACCAGTGGAACAACTTGCCTCCAGAAGTTATGGGTGCTTCATCACTGGAGATTTTAAGAATAGATTGGACAGCCATTTGTCCAGATATGGCATATGGTTTCCTGTCATGGGCAGACTGTTAGACCTCTTAGTGATTCAGGATTCTTGGAATTCTCTGAGCTTGGTTGTTTTCCTGCAGACATTTCATTACCAAGCTAGGTAACATCATGAGTACAAGCAAGTCTAGGGAACATCAAGAACATTATGATGTTGGGACTCTAGAAAGAGTGAAGAGAAGAGCAACAAAGATGATTAGGGGACTGGAGACTAAAACATATAAGGAACGGTTGCTGGAATTGGGTATGTCTAGTTTAATAAAGAGAAGGATGAGGGATGACATGATAGCAGTGTTCCAATATCTCAGTGGTTGCCACAAAGAAGAGGGAGTCAAGCTATTCTCCAAAGCACCTGAAGGCAGGACAAGAAGCAATGGATGGAAACTAATCAAGGAGAGAAGCAACCTAGAACTAGAAATTTCCTGATAATTAATCAGTGTAACAACTTGCCTCTGAAAGTTGTGAATGCTCCAACACTGGAAGTTTTTAAGAAGAGACTGGACAGCCATTTGTCTGAAATGGTATAGGGCTTTCTGCCTGAGCAGGGGGTTGGACTAGAAGACCTCCAAGGTCCCTTCCAACTCTGCTATTCTATTCTGTTCTGTTCTGTTCCGTTCCACTCAATTCCATTCTAACCCTAACTAACTATATTTTCTTCATTTAGGAAGAAAAAGAATGCTTCCCCCCCCTTTGATGTTAATGTAAACTATCCATTTTATGCTTGTTTCTAGAATTTCCATAATGGAAATAATAATTCTGTTTAAATAAGTAACTAAATAAAATGTCTTAGAGCGAAGGTTTTCTGTTTTTAAGAGGAAGAAAGAAGGAAAGTAATGTTCTCCCTTCATTCCATTACTGTGACTTTTTAAAGTGAAGCATTCTCTTATGTGGTGGAATTGAAAAAAACAAAACATCGAGTGACATGTATCTATTGAGAACTTGACATCAAGAGCATTTTGAAAGTACCTCCGGTTTCGTAGTTCAGCTGAACCACAGTGATTCTCTTCCATTGCTTTGTTCTAGGGAAAATGCCTGGCAAGGCAGCCTGAAATCGTTTTAGAAATATAATATTAAAAAAACACAAAAAAAACCAAAGTCAATCACAGTTTTTATGAGATGCTGCTCAGATATATTTTAGCTTTTTTGGACCTAGGCCAGGGGTAGGCAACCTTGACTCTTTTATGACTCATGGACTTCAACTCCCAGAATTCCTGAGCCAGCCATGCTGAGGGGAAAGGGAGAGGTTTCCAAGCTGAGCCATGCTGGCTTAGGAATTCTGGGAGTTGAAGTCCACGAGTCATAAAAGAGCCAAGGTTGCCTATCCCTGACCTAGGCAATCACAACTAAACTGAAATGATGTCAGAATGATGGGCTATGCAACTCCAGCCTTACATGTGTACAATTTGTGATGCAAGAGGGTGCGTTATATTTTTGTGACCTGACATCATAATACACGCTTCCTGTCTTCCTCTCCTTGCCTCTCCAATTTCAAAACGGGCGTAAGGTTAGTGGTGAAGTGAAATATCTGATTCCAGGTAATGTTTGTAATGTTTTCTCTGTTCTGCTCTGATTAAGGAAGCTCTGGGCTTTCTCAGCTACAGATGTAAAATAATATCTCCTCATCTTTTATCTGGCAAACACATATGTACGTAAATACTGGCATGCTGCTTTCTTTACCTATCGCCAGTTCCTATTCTGCCTCTATTGCAAGGGTGTCAAACTGGTGGCCCGTGGGCTGGATGCATCATGGGCAGGCCATGTCCAACCCAGCTCAGGAAAGGCAAAAAAAAATATGTCATGATATATCATGATATGTCATGTGACACGATCGAGTTTGACACCCGTGCTCTATTGCAGGGGCTCTCAACCTTGGCAACTTCAAGACTTGTGGATTTCAACTCCCAGAATTCCTCAGCCAGCTTTGCCAAGGTTGGAGACCCCTACTCTATTGCATCTCTTCTGAGTCACTGCCTGATGGTGTTGCCTTGATTTATGAGCTGGTTGCTTCTTTGCTGTTGATCATTGCTCTTCAGCGTATCATCTACCACTAGATAGATTGAATCTATCTATCAGGACATTGTAGTAGAAATGAGGCGGCACTTTCTTCAGGATTTTGGAGTCCTTGGTGCTCTCTGAGCTTGGCTGTTTTCTTGCAGGTGTTTCATTGCCCAACTACAATAGGCAATATCATCAGTGTGTGATTGCTCTAGCCTGATTTAACTGCCTCGCCCATGAAGGTGGCTTCATTTAGCCACCTTTCAAGTTTGAAGAATGTAAAAGGAAATCTCCTGCCTTCTGCTTAGTTCCTTCTACCTTCTCCAGTTTCCATTTTTCAACAACTCTTGAGACTCAGCTTGGATCATACCCACCAGTCACCTGAGTTAGTAGCTGACAAAATTTCTTCAAATAAATTGGTAGCAAAGCATAATTCCATATTTTGAGGCGGTCTTTGGATGGTATCTGAATAACAGGGGAAATGCTGCCTTTCTATGGGTAAAGCTAGTGATGATTAAGACTACATTCTTTTGCTGAGAATAAAGGCAACCTTATAAGACTAAGATGGGAAATCAGGATTGTATTACTCTGTGGGGTCCAAACCACAGGCAATAAGTGTAAGGTTTTTTAATTTCATTGTTATTTATTTGTATCCTGCCTTTATTATATTTATAAATAACTTAAGGCAATAAACATATCCAACCCACCTTTCATCTCCTACTTTCCCTACAACAACCACCTTGTGAGAGGGTTGGACTGAGAGTGAGAGAGACTGGCCTGAGGTCACCCAGCCAGGTTTCATGGCTAAGGTGGGATTTGAACTCATGGTTTCCCACTTTCTAGCCTGGTGCCTTAATCACTAGATCCGGGGTAGGCAAACTTGGCTCTTTTATGAATCATGGACTTCAACTCCCAGAATTTCTGAGAGTTGAAGTCCATGAGTCATAAAAGAGCCAAGGTTGCCTACCCCTGTACTAGATCAAACTGTCCCTTGTTCCTTCCTTTTATTGCATTGGAAAGCTTTAATGAACAAAAATTGTGATTCTTAAAATTTATGATTCCTACTTGTTTCTAATCGTTATTGGCTTACTATACTTACACTGTAACTAGCCACATGCCTATTTTCATACAGGTAATACTTTGGTAATGAGAAGGAAGGACTCATCGGAGAAGAGCCTAATGCTGGGAAAGATTGAGGGCAAGAGAAGAAGGGGACGACAGAGAATGAGGTGGCTGGATGGAGTCACTGAAGCAGTAAGCATGAGCTTAAATGGACTCCAGAAGATGGTAGAAGACAGGAAGGCCTGGAGGAACGTTGTCCATGGGGTTCGGACATGACTTCGCTACTAACAACAAAATCTTTGACTTACAACCACAGCTGGGACCACAGCAATTTCCGTTGCTAAGCAAAGCAGTTTTTATGTGAGATGCTCCCAATTGTACAACTTTTGTTTTGTTATGGTTAAGTGAATCACTACAGTTGTGAAATGAGCCACACGGTCATTAAGTGAATCCAGCTTCCTCCATTGACTTTGCTTGTTGGAAGCAAGCTGGAAAGGTTGCAAATAACAATCACTTGATCCTGAAATTCTGTCATGAGTACATGCTGGTTGCCAAGCAACTGTATTTTGACCTTGTGACTGTAGCCATGCTGCAACAGTTATAAGAGCAAAGACTGGTTGTAAATCGCTTTCTTTTCTTATTCTTTTTTTTTGTAATTTGACCGGTCACTAAATGAATGGTTTAAGCTGAAGACTACCTCTATGCTCTATATCAATTTCTAATGGTTTCTTATTTATCATTACTATGCATTTGCATACATCTTTTCCTCTTTTCCCCTACAGGCAAGTTCAAATTGCCCACACTTATGTAAAGTAATAGGCTTAGTTACAGCAATAGCACTTAGATTTGTATACTGCTTCACAGTGCTTTTCAGCCCTCTCTAAGCGATTCACAGAGTCAGCATTTTGCCCCCAACAATTTTGGTCCTTATTTTACTAACCTTGGAAGGATGGAAGGCTGAGTCAACATTGAGCTGCCAAACTGGAATCGAACTGCTAAACTGCTGGCAGTTGGCAGTCAGCAGAATTAGCCTGCAATACTGCATTCTAACTACTGTGCCACCATGGCTCTTTACCAAGGGGAAGAGAGTTATCTCTCTCTTCAGCTAATCTTTCATTTGAGACTTGTGGGGAAGACTCTTAGCTGAGTTATAGCATCTCTTAGCAAAGCTTTAGCCACCTTAGGTTTAGCAGACTTCATTCCTGGCTAGAATTTTAGTATTTTTCAGCTAATTATTACAGATGCCCTTCCAAACTGCTGGAGGGATTTTTTTAGCATCTTACACTTTTTCACTCTCTGACTGGGAAGAAAGAAATTCATTCCAGCTAGCAGCTGACTGCTGGTTGCCAGCGTTTCTGGAGGAATTAGCATGGCTAGTATCCAACTCCACACTCCTGTTTTTTGTTTTTTTTTACACAAGCATTAATCTGCTGCGCATTGCACCAAACCAACTTTGTCACTTCCTTCTCTCTCACTTGCAATCCCATCTTCCCCACCCACACCCACCTGCAAGTTCTGCTGTGCTGCCTCTTGTGATGAGGAGGTGTTGCTGAGACGGAAGAGCGAAGAATGTTGGCAATATATGCCAGGCATATATATTCCCAGCAAGGTCATCTCAGCTGCCCACTTACAGCAAGCAAGCACCTATTTTGGGGAACAGCAATATAGAAAGACGCTAGAGGCAGATGATCACTTTAGTGACAATGGCAAGGACATCATTTTACACTGTGCTGGAGAAGGCAATAATCATAATCATAATAGTAAAGTTGGAAGGGACCTTGAGGTCTTCTAGTCCAACCCCCTGCTCAGGCAGGAAACCCTATACCAGGGGTAGGCAACCTCGGCTCTTTTATGACTCACGGACTTCAACTCCCAGAATTCCTGAGCCAGCTTGGCTGACTCAGGAATTCTGGGTGTTGAAGTCCGTGAGTCATAAAAGAGCCGAGGTTGCCTACCCCTGCCCTATACCATTTCAGACAAATGGCTGTCCAGTCTCTTCTTAAAAACTTCCAGTGTTGGAGCATTCACAGCTTCTGGAGGCAGGTTGTTCCACTGATTAATTGTTCTAACTGTCAGGAAATTTCTCCTTAGTTCTAGGTTGCTTCTCTCCTTGATTAGTTTCCATCCGTTGCTTCTCGTCCTGCCTTCAGCTGCTTTGGAGAATAGCTTGCCTCCCTCTTCTTTGTGGCAGCCCCTGAGACATTGGAACACTGCTATCATGTCACCCCTCATCCTTCTCTTCATTAAACTAGACATACCCAATTCCAGCAGCTGTTCCTTATATGTTTTAGCCTCCAGACCTCTAATCATCTTTGTTGCTCTTCTCTGTACTCTTTCCAGAGTCTCAACATCTTTTTTACATCGTGGTGACCAAAACTGGATGCAGTATTCCAAGTGTGGCCTTACCAAGGCATTGTAAAGTGGTATTAATACTTCACATGATCTTGATCTTGAAACCACTCGTGTAATTTCACCATGAGAATCACATAGGTAGAAAAGGCAAAATGATTGATGATATAGTGCTAGATTATAGGCCTGTCAGGCTGGATAACACTCAACATGCTACTGAGGAAGCAGTGAAGCTCTTTCAGAGTACCAACAAGTGTTTATGATGTGGCTAGATGAAAGCCTTCAGGATGTCTAGTTATTGATGTTGCCATATGGGAAATGAAAGCCCTACTTCAAAGATAGAATTACAGTAGGAACGTGGAACATGAGTAGCATGAAACTCAACATGCTACTCAGGACAGATCATCACAATGAAAGATGAAATGAAACTACTTCAAACTCACATCTTACAAATAAGTAAATTGATATGGGACTGTGGTTGGAGGTTTTCAATCAGAAAATCACACGATAGCAGCGGTCTCTGACCTTTTTGGCACCAGGGACCAGTTTTGTGGAAGACAATTTTTCCATGGACTGGAGAGGGAGAATGGTTTCACACTAACCTAATAACACTAATAACTGTGCATGCACAGTTTACAGTAGGGTTCATGCTTTGCTTGGTCACTTGCCACTCACCTCCAACTGTACCAGTCTGTGGCCTGAGAATTGGGGGCTCCTGCACATAGCACAACAATCTTCCCATCTCAACATCCACATCCAAGTGCTGAAGACACCTTCTTTATAGGCAGAGATTTAGTTCAGCTACTATCATACAGTTCAAGGGCTGGTGGTGAAGGAAAGGATGGATTTATAATAACAATTGCAAGGCTTTCCCATTGTTCATTGAACAATGATTTGTTCAAAGGTTGAAAGAAGGTAGATCACTCCTATGATAGCCAAGCTTCATGTAATTACCCCATTTTAAAAACAAACAAACATCATAGCTAGGATCCAGATGCATACTATACATGACTGGATGCACCAAAGTGGTCTACTGTACTCTCATAGGTACTTAAGGACACTCAACCTCTGGATGAATACACATAACACCAGTTAGTCCTGATTCTTAATTCAAACTACTTTCAATGAATCCATTCCACCTAGTCCAGATGCTTCTTTGTCTAGCTGTGCACTCCTCTGTTTCTCATTCCCAGGTAAGTGTCAATGTAATCATGAGAATGGTAAACTGGGGTTCTGGCTCAACATTTGAGTCAACAAGACCAAGATCTAAAATCTAGGGCTGGATGTCACCCTTCCATATTTTATTTTCATTTTAGAACTCCAGGGAACAGTGTTTTACACATTTAACTTGAAAGAACCAATTTAAGAATTTTGCTGGTGACGCCTGTTCGTTGTTGTTGTTAGCTGCGAAGTCGTGTCCGACCCATCGCGACCCTATGGACAACATTCCTCCAGGCCTTCCTGTCCTCTACCATCTTCTGGAGTCCATTTAAGCTCACGCCTACTGCTTCAGTGACTCCATCCAGCCACCTCATTCTCTGTCGTCCCCTTCTTCTATTGCCCTCGATCTTTCCCAGCATTAGGCTCTTCTCCAGTGAGTCCTTCCTTCTCATTAGGTGGCCAAAGTATTTGAGTTTTAGCTTCAGGATCTGGCCTTCTAAAGAGCAGTCAGGATTGATCTCCTCTAGGACTGACCGGTTTGATCGCCTTGCAGTCCAAGGGACTCGCAGGAGTCTTCTCCAGCACCATAGTTCAAAGGCCTCAATTCTTTGGCACTCAGCCTTTCTTATGGTCCAACTTTCACTGCCATACATTGCAACTGGGAAGACCATAGCCTTGACTATACGCACTTTTGTTGACAGGGTGATGTCTCTGCTTTTTAGTGTGCTGTCTAGATTTGCCATGGCTTTCCTCCCCAGGAGCAAGCGTCTTTTAATTTCTTGGCTACAGTCCCCATCTGCAGTGATCTTGGAGCCCAGGAAAATAAAATCTGTCACTACTTCCATTTCTTCCCCATCTATTTGCCAGGAATTGAGAGGGCCAGATGCCATGATCTTGGTTTTCTTAATGTTAAGTTTCAATCCAAGCTTTGCACTCTCCTTCTTCACCCGCAACAAGAGGCTCTTTAGTTCTTCTTCACTTTCTACCATTAGAGTGGTATCATCTGCGTATCTTACGTTGTTGATATTTCTTCCGGCAATCTTAATTCCAACTTTTGATTCATCTAGCCCTGCCTTTCTCATGATGTGCTCTGCATATAAGTTAAATAGGCAGGGCGACAGTATACAGCCTTGCCGGACTCCTTTCCCAATTTTGAACCAATCAGTGGTTCCATGTCCAGTTCTCACTGTTGCTTCTTGACCTGCATATAGGTTTCTCAAGAGACAAATAAGATGGTCTGGTACTCCCATCTCTTTAAGAATTTGCCACAGTTTGTTATGATCCACACAATCAAAGGCTTTAGCATAGTCAATGAAGCAGAAGTAGATGTTTTTCTGGAACTCCCTAGCTTTCTCCATGATCCAGCGTATGTTGGCAATTTGATCTCTAGTTCCTCTGCCTCTTCGAAATCCTGCCTGTACTTCTGGTAGTTCTCGATCCACATACTGCTGAAGTCTAGCTTGTAGGATTTTAAGCATGACTTTACTAGCATGAGAAATGAGTGCAATGGTGCGATAGTTTGAACATTCTTTGGCACTGCCTTTCTTTGGAATTGGAATGTAAACTGATCTTTTCCAATCCTGTGGCCACTGTTGAGTTTTCCAAATATGCTGGCAAATTGAGTGTAGCACTTTTACTGCACTGTCTTTTAAGATTTTGAATAGCTCAGCTGGAATACTGTCACCTCCACTAGCTTTGTTGTTGCTCAGCTTTTCTAAGGCCCACTTCACTTCACATTCTAGGATGTCTGGCTCGAGGTCAGTGACCAACTCATTGTGGTTATCTGGGACGTTAAGCTCATTCTTGTATAGTTCTTCTGTGTAATTTTGCCACCTCTTCTTAATCTCTTCTGCCTCTGTTAGGTCCCTGCCATTTTGGTCCTTTATCATGCCCATTTTTGCATTAAACGTTCCCTTCATCTCTCCAATTTTCTTGAAAAGATCTCTGGTCCTCCCTATTCTATTGTTTTCTTCTATTTCTTTGCACTGTTCATTTAAGAAGGCATTCTTATCTCTTCTAGCTATTCTCTGGAATTCTGCATTCAATTGGGCATATCTATGTTTTTCTCCCTTGCCTTTCGCTTCCCTCCTTTCCTCAGCTATTTGCAAAGCTTCCTCAGACAGCCATTTTGCTTTCTTGCATTTCTTTTTCTTTGGGATGGTTTTGGTTGCTACCTGTTGTACAATGTCGCGAACCTCTGTCCATAGTTCTTCAGGCACTCTGTCTATCAGATCTAATTCCTTAAATCTATTTGTCACCTCTACTGTATATTCAACAGGGATATGATTTAATTCATACCTGACTGGCCTAGCACTTTTCCCTACTTTCTTCACTTTAAGCTTAAACTTTGCAAGGAGAAGCTCATGGTCTGAGCCACAGTCAGCTCCTGGTCTTGTTTTTACTGACTGTATAGAGCTTCTCCATCTTTGGCTGCAGAGCATATAGTCAATCTGATTTCTGTGTTGACCGTCTGGTGATGTCCATGTGTAGAGCCGTCTCTTGGGTTGTTGGAAAAGAGTGTTTGCTATGACCATCGTATTCTCTTGACAAAATTCTATCAGCCTGTGCCCTGCTTCATTTTGTACTCCAAGGCCAAACTTGCCTGTTATTCCAGTTATCTTTTGGCTTCCTACTTTAGCATTCCAATCCCCCATGATGATAAGGACATCATTTTTGGGTGTTAGTTCTATAAGGTGCTGTAGAGCTTCATAGAACCAGTCAATTTCATCCTCTTCAGCACTGGTGGTTGGGGCATAGACTTGGACTACTGTGATATTGAATGGTTTGCCTTGGATTCGAACTGAGATCATTCTGTCATTTTGAAGATTGTATCCCAGTATTGCTTTTCCTACTCTTTTATTGACTATGAAGGCTACTCCGTTTCTTCTGAGGGATTCTTGCCCGCAGTAGTATACCTGATGGTCATCTGAATTAAATTCACCCATTCCTGTCCATTTTAGTTCGCTGATACCTAAGATGTTGATGTTTAGTCTTGTCATCTCTTGTTTGACCACGTCCAGCTTTCCTTGATTCATGGATCTTACATTCCAGGTTCCTATGGAGAAAAAATCTTTACAGCATCGGACTTTCCTTTCACCACCAGACATATCCACAGCTGAGCGTCCTTTCAGCTTTGGCCCAGTCGCTTCATTCTTTCTGGCGCTACTAGTACTAGCCCTCTGCTCTTCCCCAGTAGCATATTGGACGCCTTCCGACCTGAGGGGCTCATCTTCCAGCGTCATATCGTTTTGCCTTTTGGTACTGTCCATAGGGTTTTCATGGCAAAGATACTGGAGTGGGTTGCCATTTCCTTCTCCAGTGGATCACGTTTTGTCAGAACTCTCTGCTATGACCTGTCCGTCTTGGGTGGCCCTGCACGGCATAGCTCATAGCTTCATTGAATTACGCAAGCCCCTTCGCCACGACAAGGCAGTAATCCATGAAGGGGTTGTTCCTCCCCTCCCACTACAAAGTGTGTGATTACATGCAAAACCTTTTAAAATTCATAGAAAGAATACCATGTTTGACAATGAGTTTTAAAAGACTTCCAAACAATTGCTTTTAGTGTATGTTTACATTTGCACAAATGCCTAACTACAAGCTTAGCAGAATAGTTTAACAATTAGCTTTATGTTAGCAGTATTTAAAAAAGAAGGCATTATAGCTGATAATAATTATCCCTGTTTTGTCACCTGGGTATTAATAACCCCCCAAAACTATAGCTTCTTTTAACACCAAGACTATTTCTGCTGCTGGCAACTTTAATAAAGTTAAACATGATATTCTTGTTAAAATATAATATTTTTGGCTATGTGTGACAGCCCTAGTAATAGCAAAAAAACTATTTTACATTTTCTATGCTATTTAGAAGTAGTAAAAGATGTGCCTCGGGCAGCATCTGCAGCTCTTTTTCAAATATGTTGATCTTATTCTGAACTTGATATTCATAGAGAGCTACCCTGCACATAGACAACCAAAGATATGAAGAAAATCTCTCGAGTTCCCAAAATTCTTTCATCTATACTTCAGAAGAAAAAAAAGCTAAGCAGATTGTGGTTTAAGATTTCTGCCCTCTAAGTAGGATAGAAGAGAAGAAATATAGATGTCCTCACATTCATTGAATGTGCCACATAGGCTTACCTATTTGTCTGTTGTTGTTGTTATTGTTTTGCAACACTGGGAAGTATACCAGTGGCCATAGTACCTCCTCCCATCCTCTCTGCCAGTCTTCCTACTTTGCAGCTGTTCCTCCCTATGGAATTATGCTACTTCCTAAAGATTGATTTGTGCACAACAGACCCATCATTTTGATGAAATAAATTTATCACAATTACATTCTGAACAACACAAAATCAGAGCAGGCTGGCAGCACACGGTAGAACCACCATGTCGGTGAATGACACCTCAGATACAATGGCCATATTTGCACAACACAGTAGGCCTAAACAAATTTACCAGATTATGCTTTAATTCCCGAAGTGATTAAACTGTATTATACTTTAATGTGATAGTCTGATTCAGGCAGCGTATCAGGTTAATTTGGGTTATTAGAATACACCAAAATGTATTTTAATGTAGTGTGCAATCAATGCCAATAAATTAGATTTGACTAAAATGCAAAAAAAAAAAAGCTTCTGGAGACAACCTGAATCTGTCCCCAAGTGATGACTGAATTGTGCAGCAGCTCAACCAAGATTTTCTACAAAGACCCTTTACAACAAACTTTGGGTGTGGACTGCAAAAGGAAAGAAGTATAGGCAGTGATCTTTGCCTCTTGTATTCCAGCATCAATACAAGATTGCTGAATGTAACTCTGCATTCAAGTTAGTATTTTTTTGGACTTATCTTATTTACAATTTTAGTTAAGAGCCCCCTAAACTAGTCCAAAGATGATAAATGGGTAACTATTTATGATGTTTTCTATTTGTGAACTGGTCATCAACCCTCCTGTATTCTTGTACTGGGTAAATGAAGAGCTGTGGTGGCACAGGTAGTTGGAAGGCAGTATTGCAGACTAACTCTGCCCACTGCCAGGAGTTTGATCCTGATCAGCTCAAGGTTGACTCAGCCTTCCATCCTTCCAAGGTCAGTAAAATGAGGACCCAGATTTTGGGGGGCAATACGCTGACTCGTAAACCACTTGGAGAGGGCTGTAAAGCACTATGAAACAGGATATAAGAATTATATACTGTTAAGAATTGCTTAATCAATTCTATGTTCAATTGCTAGTTATAGAGAATTAGTATAAGGCATAATGGAGTCTGAGCTAGTATATCAATCCTACCTAACTGGGATGTTTATGAAAGTGGAACTAACTTTGAATTTTGGAGATTCAGATTTCCAATACACTAACAGAATGACTAAGTCCTATAATAATTGTCTCAGTGTTTTTAATTCTTACACTATTAATATTTATACACTTAAAATCTAAAATACATTAATGCTGCTGCATGAAATAATCTGTTTTTGAGAAATAACACATATGTGCTGCTTGATTGCAGCAATTATAAGGCGGAAACCACCTACTTTGTGCTAAAAATGAGTTATGTACACTTATCAGGGGAAGAAAGAAGCAAATCTATAAACATAAAATTCAAGTTATTTTTCTTTTTTTAAGAGAAAATACTTTCTTCTTCCACATAAAAAAGTCTTCGGTTGCATTATTATAGAAGAGGAGTCATGGATTAGTCAATAAACCCTTTCATAAACTGATAATAAAGAGTTCTACTCTGAAACCAATAAGTGGAACAGATGGATCCAGTAGACTATCATTCCACTCCTACATTTGGATATTCAGAACAGAGGAATTAAATGGGAAACACACATTTGTAAATTTGGGGTCTGTCTGGATTGGATTTTTAATATCTACCTCGATCTTGCAGAAAAATAAGGGATTTTTGTCCCCTACCAAAAAGCCTACTTGTAATCTGTTCTTGCCTGGTATACATTTGTGTGCTTGTATGGAAATAATTGGGACGCGGTAGCTCAGTGGGTTAGGACGCTGAGCTTGTCGATCAGAAGGTTGGCAGTTTGGTGGGTCGAATCCCAAGTGCTGCATAACAGAGTGAGCACCTGTTACTGGTCCCAGCTTCTGCCAACCTAGCAGTTCGAAAGCACGTAAAAATGCAAGTAGAAAAATAGGGACCACTACGGTGGGAAGATAACAGCGTTCCGTGTGCCTTTGGCGTCTAGTAATGCCGGCCACATGACCACGGAGACATCCTCGGACAAGCTCTGGCTCTTCGGCTTTGAAACGGAGATGAGCACTGGCCCCTAGAGTTGGAAACGAGTAGCACACATGTGCGGGGGAAACTTTACCTTTACCTTTATGGAAATAATATCATTTACAATGTTTCCTTCCTTCCTTCCTTCCTTCCTTCCTTCCTTCCTTCCTTCCTTCCTTCCTTCCTTCCTTCTTTCTTTCTTTCTTTCTTTCTTTCTTTCTCTATTTTTCTATGTGGGATCAGTTTGATGATTGGTTTAGAGTGGAGCTGATGTTTCTTAAATTTTGGAAATGAACATTTTATAGCAGGAAAATATATCCTCCAAACAAACATCATCAGGCAGAAATAGGGTTTTAATTTGGTATTTAATAAGCTGCTACATGGATCTCTTTTTAAAATAGATGCTTCATGAATCAATTTAGTTCTACAAGAGTACACTTTGTCCTTTCAGGCAGCCAAATTGGTAGAAACCTGGTAGCCCCTTTCCCAAATGATACATTTTAATAAGAGGAATAAGCTTTTGTGAGCCGTAGCTCACTGTCAAATATATAGGTTGGGTAAATGATGTAGGATTTAACCAGCATTGAGAAAGAAGGTTGGAGCTTGCAGGTGCAGCTTACATGTGAAATAGATTACAAATATATCAACAATTAACAATTGCAACATCTTAAAAACCTATTATATATGTGGAAACCTTTGTAACCTGTATATCTGCACAACCAACCTTCACCCTCATTTCAACTTAATCAGGCTCATTCTGATTTTAGATTGCCATGGACTAGCTCCCCCCCCCCTCCATCCTACAATGACCTTTTGATTACACCTGGTTTTTCCTTGCCAAGTTTCTCTGCAAGATTCTTTGTTTAGCTTGTGCTCAGTTCTATAAACTGAGAACTGGCAGTGTCTGCCCAATTTGGATAAAGACTGAAATTAAGCAGCCAGTTCTGTTGCTTCTTGAGTCAAAATGGAAAGAAAATTTCTCTATTCTGTACCTAATGCAAGAGGTTTTGTGTATGTTTTCACAGCATTTTTAAATCAATATCTATGTAACTGCTAATAGAGTCAGGTCACTGATCTAACATTGTCCTTCTGATCTGTCTAACAGCAGGTCGTGACACCATTTTGTTATCCCAAACATCAGATGTTGTAAATTGAATCTGAGCTTTTCGTATTGAAAGCATATGTTCTGTGTTGTATTTACACCACTATCATGTTTCTTCTCTTCTTTGGTCACCCTAGGACAGTGGTGGCGAACCTATGGCATGCGTGCCAGAGGTGGCACTCACAGCCCTCTTTGTGGGCACATGTGCCATGCCCCAGAGATGGCAGCTGTCCCTCTTCAACCAGCTGTCCAAGGTTCCATGTGGCCAGATGCATCCCGCCATGGCTGGTTTCCCTCCCTCCCTCCCCCCCATCCCATCCCTCCTGGCCTCACATGCTCTTCTTTTCCCAGGCATGACCCACTGCATCGCCTCCTCAGCTGTCGGCCAGCTCAGAGGTGGCTTGTCTGGCGGTGGGCTACGGAGCCCCAGAGTGCACCAGTCAAGGAGCTGGCAGGCTATGGCTGCTAACAGACACCGTCGGCTCCCATATGCTCACTGGCCTCTGTGTGCGGGGGCCGATGGTGTCAGGCAGCAGCTGCCCCTGCCTCACCTTGCCCCATGGCAATGGCACCCCTGCCTGCCTTGCCTCACCCCGCAGGACGAGCCTCCTGCCTACTGCCCCACCTGCCAGAGACCCCCTGGATCTCCCCCAAACCTGCCCGGCCCCCACAGGTGTCCCTCCCCACGAGCAACATTGAGGTGACCCCACCCACCTTGGCCACACCCACCGAGTCTGCCATGAGCACCACAGCATGCCCACCCAGTGGGCCACGCCCACATGGCACCCAGCAATAAATAAGTGGGTTTTGGGTTGCAGTTTGGGCACTCAGCGTCTAAAAGGTTCGCCATCACTGCCCTAGGAGGACCATCAACATCTCCAGATAAAGTTCCATGCAAGCAAAAAAGACTTTAAGGTGGTCAATGAAGACAAGTTCCATTCAGCTGTTCCAACTCTAGGAATTAAGAGATTATAGGGCCTTAAAAATGATTTCCAAAAAGATAGAAGAGAGATTGTGGTGAATAGATCTGTACTATTGGCAAAGCTTCTAAATAAATAGCTGAATTCAATAAGTTCAGAATTTGGAAAAGGGTGCTGGGTTAAGAAGTAAAACAGGTTTAATATAACCATAGTAACAGAAACAGCTTTTAAGCAGAAGAGATCAGGATAGGTCAGAAAATAATACCAATTAGAGTGCAGTGCATTCAGATACGATTCTTTGCATGCCTTTCTTTCCAATTTTGCTGTTCTTACCCCAACTCTGCAAAACATTGTGCTTATGGACTCAAAATGATGTTTCTGGGATATCAAAAAAGCTGTGGAGTTGCTTTTTAGAGTGAAATGGCTGGCACAGAAATAAAATAAATAAATATACAAATTATCATATCCATTATTATACAGAACTTGGATGCAGTCATTAATTCCTTCCACATAGAGTCACTGTTCGGGGAATCGGATTACATAGTGTATTTATTTCCCAATCATCCTGAGTAAAAGAAGAAAGAAAAGAGAAATTTAATAACACTTTTTAAAAATGGCAGTTCTATTATGGCAAAAGCTCATTTGTACTATAATCAAGTTTATCAGATTTATGACTGTTCTCCTAAATTGGCATGCATGTCCATCATATGAGTGTTGATGGTAAATTAATGCAAGCTTTAAAATGGATCAAATAAAACCAAACTATGTTGATTACTAGGGCTCCAAAAATAATTGGGAAAATATCCTTCAGAGCAGAGCAGTAGTCTACAATCTTTTCGGCTTTGCAGATCAGTGGGATGTGGGGAAAGAGGGGATACTTCTGTGTGAGCAGGAGACAAATGCGAGTGCACACGCAGCTCCATTTTCGCATGCAGTAGGCATGTGTGCATGTGGGCTTGTCCGTCTGCTGTGCATGAAAATAAAGCTGCGCACACGAGCACTCACACACTAGTTCCATGGCCTTGCTCTGAACCGTCTGCAGCCCAGTAGTGGGCCCCAGCCTGGGAATTTGGGACCTCCACTTCAGAGCATACAGAAGTGTTAATGTAGCACCTGTCTGAAACTTTTATTTAAAAAAACCACATTTCTTCCTGGAATCTTAATGCTGCCCTCTGGAACTGTCTCATACTAAGGGATAAGTTTGGTCCAGAGCTTAAGTCATGCACTTGTGACCTCTCGTTTAGACTACTGCAATGCTCTTTACATGGGGCTGCCCTTGAGGACCACTCGGAGGCTCCAACTGGTACAGAATGCAGCCGCGAGAGTTGTGTTGGGAGCCTCCCGATACTCCCATGTTACACCTCTACTCTGTGAACTGCATTGGCTCCCAGTTGTCCTCCGGGTAAGATTCAAGGTGCTGGTAATGGTTTCCAAAGCCCTACATGGCATGGGTCCGGAGTACCTTAGGAATCACCTGCTGCCAGCGTCAACGTCCCTCCGTCCAGTGCACTCCCACAGAGAGGGCCTCCTAAGGGTGCCGCCGTTCGGAGAATGCCATCTGGTAGCTCCCAGAGGGAGGGCGTTCTCTGTGAGCGTGCCTGACCTATGGAACCTTTACCGGTTGAGCTCCGGATGGCTCCCGACCTTCGCTCCTTCCAACGCGACCTAAAAACATATCTGTTTAAGCAATCCGGTCTGGTCTGACGGGTTCTGTTTTAATTATTGTTTTAAGATAACTATTTGTGCATTCTGTTATTTATGTTCACTGTTCACCGCCCTGAGTCCTTAGGGAGGAGGGCGGTATACAAATCAAATAAATAAATAAATAAATAAGGTACCAGGTTAGAAATCGGGAGATTGTGAGCTCCAGTCACACCTTAGCCATGAAAGGCAGCTGAATGATTTTGGATCAGTCAGTCTATCTCTTAGCCCAGGGGTAGGCAACCTTGGCTCTTTTATGACTGGTGGACTTCAACTCCCAGAATTCCTGAGCCAGCCATGCTGGTTCATGCTGGTGGACTTCAACTCCCAGAATTCCTGAGCCAGCCATGCTGGTTCAGGAATTCTGGGAGTTGAAGTCCACCAGTCATAAAAGAGCCAAGGTTGCCTACCCCTGTCTTAGCCCAAGTCAACTCATAAGATTGTTGTTGTGTGGAAAATAGGAGAAAGAAGGTGAATTAGATGTGTTCATCTCCTTGAGTTGCTCATAAAAAATAATAAAGGTAGAACAAATAAAAGTTAAAAAATCCAACTGTTATAAAGAACTGCAGACCAATGCTATTCTGAAGCACCTTTTGAAAATCAAATCCAAGGCATTGCACATCTCTAACCATACCATTCAGGCTTACAGCCTTTTAAAAATCTTACAGTGACCAGTCACAAAGCATTATTGATTATAATACAAAAGCTTGGCATTTCTAATCTACTTAGAAAATGCCATGGAATAAAAACATGTCATTTGCTCTTAGGCCCAGTTGATTGAACTGAACTTCTTAACAAATTATCAATCAGCAATTTGTCTGTTCGTATGGGGATTCTCCTTTGCAGAATTTTGATTTAACCTCAGCTGCTTTAAGAAGACTTGGAGAAACGTGATGTGCATATGTTTTAATTCTCTACTTTGGGGCTGTCTCATTTTCACAAATAGGATGGATTAGTAATGCGTGGAAGAATTAAAAGAACAATTATTTTTTTGCTGTCTGACAAGTTTTTTCCCCTCTAAAACTTTTTAATACAAATCTTGAGAAAAATTCATTTATGAATAAGGGGACTTAGAACTTATTGTCTCAAATAATAACCTACTCATAACCAATTCGTCTCATTTTCCTTTTCCTATTCAAGGTTTTAATCTCTTTGCATCAAGCAGACTATTTAAATTTGGTCCTTGTCCATTAGGTTGTGGTTTTGCATCCATAACATTATATTGTTTTTACATCTTTTCCAAACTGTTAAATTCCCTTCCCTTCCCACCTCTTTGCAAGATACAGTGTTTGCCTGGCCCCAGTTCTATGTTCCCCCTTTTCCACTAAGAAGTTCCTCATTTCAAACCATGATCTAATCACATTATTTCACTCCTGCTTATTTTCACATTGTAAGCATCTTTCCTGCATCCTGCTTAAGGCAAACTCTAGGTACTCAGCTTCGTTGCATCCCATTTCTCAACTACTCATGCCAAATCCCAGGGAGAGGATTTTACTCTGCTAGTTGCCAATTATAGGGGCAGGTGCTTATCTCTGTATCAAGGCCATTGAGCCAGCACTGTCCAAAGACATTTCTACAGTCATGTGACCAGCATGACATCATGGTGCACCGTTACCTTCCCACTGAAGTGGTACCTATTTATCTACATCATCATCATCATCATCATCATCATCAGTTGGAAGGGACCTTGGAGGTCATCTTGTCCAACCCCCTTGCATTTGCATGCTTTCGAACTGCTAGGTTGGCAGGAGCTGAGGCAAGGACAGGAGCTCATCTGTCATGTGGCGCTTGGGTCTCAAACCTGGGTTGTCAGCTTTCCAGCCAACAAGCCCAGTGTCTTAACTACTGAGCCACTGCACAGCCCGTCAGCTATAGGAATATAAGAAATTTGTGCACTTGATTCACCTTAGCACATAGCACAGCAGAGAGATGAAATTGCAGTGTGAACCACTACAACCATTCCATTAAACACAGGATGGATACCAATGCCAGAGCTGATAGTCTGCGAAATAAAAACGTTTATGGTCCAAAGTGGAGAGATTGTAGGAAAATAGAGAACTTTCTGCACTGGGTACAATGTAGCATAGTAAAAATAAATTGTTTGATCCATATTTTTCTAACATGTAAACGTAAGCAGAACATCCAGATTTAGTATGTTTTGTTCCATACAGTATTAACCTTGTGAACTCTAAAGCTTCCTCCTTCCATTATGTTTTCAAGATGGACAGTGATTAATATTTATATGTTACTTATATGTAAGGCTCTATACATATGTTGCATATAGTATGTTTAAATGTGTGTTATGTATGTGTACACTTTGAGAGCAAGCAACTAAATTTCATTTTTAATGTGTGCCATTGTGCCCACAGTAAAAAATGACAGTAAAGGTTATCTATATCATCTATCTATCTATCTATCTATCTATCTATCTATCTATCTATCTATCTATCTATCTATCTTACCATAACTTCATCTGTATTGAAGTAGAGAGTTGCTTGATACCTAACTTGTAGCCAATAATCTATTTGTAATTTGAGTCTCTGCATTCCTGTAAAGTAGATATAGCCTGTATTTTGTATCTGCAATGGGAAGGGTGTCTTTCACTTTGGGAGCATTGTTAACCTTGTGTGACTGACTAGACCAGGGGGAGGCAACCAGCTGGCTCAGGAATTCTGGGAGTTGAAGTCCACGAGTCATAAAAGAGCCAAGGTTGCCTACCCCTGGACTAGACTATTCTCATCTGGGACATACAGTATTACCAACAAACTTCAGCCTTGGGAGTTTACATTGCCATGACATTTCCCAGTGAGTATCTTTCTGCATGATGTCCCGGGGGGGGGCATACTGTATGCTCATCAAATTTAAAGAGCTTCAGAAAAGCATGAGATGAAAATGTCTACTATCCTATGTTATTGTAGAGACGCACTTTCATGAGATCTATCCTGCAACTGATATACATGTGAGAAAAAAAATCCAACCTTTGCGAAACCATATTCCAAAGGAATTCAACAAAATGATAATTCAAAATTCAGTGTTTACCACATGGGTGGTTTTAAATTTCCCATTACATAAGAGCATTCTGAAAACAAATTTGCTAATCAAGAATTTTCTTCCATTCAAGTAAGAAAAGCTTAAGGAAAGTAGATCTCTAGCCAAACACCCATTTTTAGATGTTTATGTTCATATACATAAGGCAGGAGAAATCAAAGGTACAAGTACAGATTGGGCCAGTACTGGCTCAAAAACAGCAACTGTGAGAGGGACCTTGGAGTCCTATAGTGGACAATCACTTGACTATGAGCCAGCAGTGTGCAGCAGCAGCCAAAAAAAAGCTAATACAATCCTGGGTTGTATAAACAAAGGCATACACACGAAGTATTAGTACCTCTTTATAAAACCCTAGTGAGACCACACCTGGAACACTGCAACCAATTTTGGTCACCATACTACAAAAAAGATGTTGAGAGAAGAGCAAGATGATCAAAGGCCTGGAGACTAAAACATATGAAGAACAGCTGCAGGACCTGGGTTTGGCTAGTCTAAAGAAAAGAAGAAATAGCGGACACATGATAACAGTATTCCAGTATTTGAGCAGCTGCCACCAATAATAGTCACATTATTCACCAAAGCACCAGAGGGCAGGACAAGAAACAATGGTTGGAAACTGATCAAAGAGAGAAGCAACCTGGAATTAAGGAGAAACTTCCTGACAGTGAGGACAGTTAACCAGTGGAACAGCTTGCCTCCAGAAATTGTGGGCGCTCCATCACTGGAGGTTTTTAAGAAGAGACTAGACAGTCACTTGTCTGAGATGGTATAGGTTCTCCTGCTTAAGCAGGGGGCTGGACTAGAAGACCTCCCAGGTCCCTTCCAGTTCTATTCTATTCTATTCTATTCTATTCTATTCTATTCTATTCTATTCTATTCTATTCTATTCTATTCTATTCTATTCTATTCTATTCTATTCTATTCCTTTTAGCCTTTTTTTTCCTTTGAGTTCCTTTTACAAATGTATGGGGTTCCATAACAGACCTCAAAATGACTGTTTTAGAAAACTAGTCTTTAACAGCAACATTCAGAGAAAAACTGTGGCATTCATATACATCAAAAGGTTTCAGACAATCTCAGAGGAATTCAACAAACATAATGGATTTCCCACACATTAAAACTGTTAATTGAAAAGACATTTGCAATTGGTCTCACATGTATCCTGCATGTATCCTACCTTTCCCTTTCCCCTTTAACTCACCCAGTTTAACAACATATTGTTGGTGCATGGAGGAAACAGGTTGATATAGTGACTGTTCTGATCTATGCAGGTAGGGAAGCTGCAGTAATCTGTGGACCATATTTGAGAGTCTCTGACTTATGTCAAGTGCACACCATAATAGATTTAGCTATCAACATCAATGGGATTAAGTCATGCTTTTATACCCATTCCAGTGAGAGACAAATAGACCGACAGACTGACAGACAGAAGAGATAGGTGGATAGATAGATGATAGATAGATAGATAGATGATAGATAGATAGATAGATAGATAGATAGATAGATAGATAGATAGATAGATAGATATAGATACATACTTACATACATACATACAGTACATAAACACAGACAGAAAGACAGAGAGACACAGGCAGGCAGACAGATAGATAGACAGTAGATTAATTTCCAGTCTGAATCCAATGCTAGATTCAGATTGTGGGTTGGATATTTCATTACACATGTGTAGTTTGATTGAATGTGATTATTTTCCTGGGGCATTTATGTATGTGTGTGCAATCAATATTGTTAGCAAGCCTGTTTCTTACATACTTACCTGATGATAGAAAGTTAAAACCGAAATAAAGTACATTTTTGTAAAAAAAATTGTTTAAAAGATTGTTCTTTTGAACAAAAATGTGCTCCTGCTTTGTTTAGAAATCAATGCTACCTTACCAGTTATTATTTCCCAAATCACTTTAATTGAGGCAAGAGACAGAAAAACATCAAAAAGACAACTGAATTTCAAAAATGATTTTTATCTTTCAAATTCAATACCCCCAATAGAGAGCACCACGCTACAAGTTAATTTCAATATAATGTATAAGGGTACAAAAGGGCTTTTCATACACACATATACGTATTAGATGCAGAAACACACCCACATATATACAGAGATGCACCAATTTGGAAGCTAGCCTCATCCTTTTTCTCATTTATGTCAAAATATGGAAATTCAGTGCAGGAACACAGAACAGCAAAAGGGAGGAAAAGAGCTAGAGGTATGCCGTTCAGATATAAATTCATATGAGAGCAAACCTGACATGTACACGGCTGCCTGGATTTCCCCATTAGCACTTCTCGAAGAACTAGCCTAGAAGACTGGCTGTATCTATGTAGGTTTATTGCTTTATTTTAAACAGTCATCTTGAGTTAAAACGGGATGGCTTGTTTTCCTTCCACGAGGCAAATAAAGCTGTGTGTACAAGGAGCACTGTTTGTGGCTGCCCTCATTAATAGGCAATTTTGTGATTTGACAGCTTTGCTGCTTGGAGAGGCTCCGTTTCGGGAGGGCTTGGAGGACGCCGATGCCGTGAAGCTTGAACCCGCCGTCACAGATTGATCTACTCCAGCCCATTTGCTGAGGGAAGAAGGCTTTCTCTGGCTGCTCAAAGTTGAGACGGCGCTTGTGCCCTCTATTCAGGCAGAACATGCTCATTTCAAAGAACTCGAATGAAGCTGAAGGTAAGTTTTGCCTGGCATATTACATCCAAGAACAGGAGAGGGAAATGGAATTGCTTTAATATTTTTTCCCCTGCAGTATAGATTCCTATGTAGGTTAATAAATGTGATGTGTCTCTAAGGGAATAATCTCCTCTGCCTTTCAGCCAGAACTGATCAATGCAACAACTAAGCTGGGATAATCAAGGCATGCAACTCTAATTGTCTTGATGTAAATCTCCTTTTCATCAACTTGTTGGTCCCCAAAGCTATGCCAAAGGGTTCTTAAACTAGGTTGTTAAAACCTTGTGTTCAGCCATAAATAAAACTGAAAATGGTAAGGCATGCATTTCTGCTTTCCCCATTGAAGTGGGGAATTTTCCCCAGACACAATTTTGAAATCTGTTCTCCTCCTTTCAAGACTGGCAGTGGGGCATGAGTGTGGATGACCTGCCTCCAGACCTTTTGTCATTCATCTCTGCCTGGGAATGTCTGTGAATGGTGAGAAGAACAAATTCTGATAGCTTTCCTCTCTTTCACAACCCACTTGGCAGAGGAGGGAAAAAAAACCCCATCATTTGAGTTGCATTCTAACATCATTGTTTACCAAAAAGAACCCCCAAATCTAGCTGATTAATGAGATGGAGAGAGGGACCTTCCTGTACGGTAGTCAGATCTGTGCATATGTTTTCGGAAATTGGTCAATGCACTGTTGGAAGCTAAGGGTTTAATATATGTGGGATGTAAAGTCTCCAGACAGGAATTTCACCTCACATTAGACTCCTTGTGATTATTTTTCCCCCTAGGGAGGCAATGAGAAAATGTGCTGACCAGTACGGACAGAAGCAGCCAGGCGACAATGGAGAACAATACAGGCAATGGACAGAATGAGACAGAACTTCTGCCAAATCTAGAAGTGATCACTACTGAATACCAAGTGGTCACTATCTTTTTGGTTCTCCTTATTTGTGGGCTAGGCATTGTGGGCAACATCATGGTGGTACTGGTGGTACTTAGGACAAAGCACATGAGGACCCCAACTAATTGTTATCTGGTCAGCCTTGCAGTAGCAGATCTCATGGTCCTTGTTGCTGCTGGACTACCCAACATTACTGACAGCATTTATGGCTTCTGGGTTTATGGCTACATTGGATGCCTCTGCATTACTTACCTCCAATATCTTGGTATTAATGCTTCTTCTTGCTCAATTACTGCCTTCACTATTGAGAGGTACATTGCCATTTGCCATCCCATCAAAGCTCAGTTTCTATGCACTTTCTCCAGAGCCAAAAAAATCATTATTTTTGTCTGGGTGTTCACCTCTATCTATTGCATGCTCTGGTTTTTCTTACTGGATCTAAACAGGGAAGTCTACAAAGAAGCTACAGTAGTGTCTTGTGGGTATAAAGTGTCTCGGAGTTACTACTCTCCAATCTATATGATGGACTTTGGGATATTCTATGTCATGCCCATGGTCTTAGCAACTGTCCTCTATGGGTTGATTGCTAGGATTTTGTTTCTGAATCCCATTTCATCTGACTCTAAGGAAAGCTCAGCAACATGGAAGAATGATTTGGCTCCCTCAAGCAAAACCAAAGCAATCAACAAGAGCATCAACAGTGCTGTGGCTTCAAGAAGACAGGTAAGAAAACTGCCCTCCAAATGGTTTGGGAGAATTATACGTTCCATCTGTAGCAAGAGTCTTCCGGATGGGAAGTTCAGACAAAATGAGGCCTCCATGTTCAACAATGCTATATCTGCATTCGTACATCATACAAAGCTTCCTTAATTTATTTGGTTATTTATAGAACAATAAATATGTCGATCAGAAGGTCGGCAGTTTGGCGGGTTGAATCCCGAGTGCCATGTAACAGAGTGAGTGCCTGTTACTCGTCCCAGCTTCTGCCAACCTAGCAGTTTGAAAGCACGTAAAAATGCAGGTAGAAAAATAGGGACCACTACAGTGGGAAGGTAACAGCATTCTGTGCACCTTTGGCGTCTAGTCATGTCGGCCACATGACCACGGAGACATCCTTGGACAAGTGCTGGCTCTTCGGCTTTGAAACGGAGATGAGCACCGGCCCCTAGAGTCGGAAATGACTAGCACGCATGTGCGGGGGAACCTTTACCTTTACCTTTTTAAATATGTCACTAACAATCAAAACATTTATGTTCTAAAAATATAAAGCCAGATTTGATATTAGAAAAAAAACTATTAACACATTAAGACTGCCCAAAGTATGGTGACTAAAGGTTTTTTAAAAGTTAATATCAGCACCATAATTTCAACTGGGAGTACATTCTAGAGATCAGAAGCTGCTAACAGTGGTTGATCCCAATTCAGAGCCTGAAGCATTTGCAGTTGACTTTCCCTGAATGATTTCAGTTAAGAGGGAAGAATTTTTCTTCAGTAATCTACACCCAAGATATTTAAGGCTTTAAGACTTTTGCATTTTGTCTGGGAACAAATGGGCAGCTGACATAATGCTACTTGCATAAGTGTAATAAAGTCCCTTTGACACTTTCCATAAATTAACCTGGCTGTTGAATATTTGCAGGAAGTGAAATATCTGGACTATATCCCAAAATAGTCCTCTACAGAGTCCATTGAAATAATTACCAATGCATTTACCGCCATTTTGATGTGATTCATGGTTTTTAACTTACAATATAGCATGAAATACCATCTGTAACTATGGGTTTCTGGTTTTGTATGTTGTGTGAACCCAGACAATCATTGTTTATTTTATAAACTACATTAAAAAAATATCAGTTGTTTTATGCAATGTGTGAACTAGGCCATTTTATTTGAGTGACAGAAGTTGAGGATGAACGATGGAGTGAGGGGGAATTGCAGAATTTATGCAGTTTATGTTTTTTTAAAAAAGATTTTTTTTAAAAAAAGATTTCTGGAGTAATTTCAGCCCTGTTAGTATGTTTGAAGAATGGTGATGTTCTTTTTCTAATGAGTTCCAAATGTAACATGCATTCCCTTTGAGTCCCTTGGGTCTGCAACTGTATTCAGTAATAAGCTTAGTGATATCTCAGCATGCAGCACCTTTAAGTTATAACTAGTAAGATTATCATATCATAATTATTTAAATAGCTGTTAAATGAAAAAATGATGAGAACTGCCCTGTGGGATTGAGGCATTGCAATGCCTAGAGCTTTTTAGCTCTGTAAGAAGGTAAAAAAGAATTGCTACAACGTCAAATATCTCCATGACAAGCAAAAATACAGTAAACCTTTATGGGTGCAGTCTTAGGGCTTGAGCCCAATTCGGTACATATGGTGATCTTTTGAGTTTGAAGAAGACATGTCATTGTGCAGTTCATCTATGGGGACAGAGGTGGCTCTGCAAACCCAAACTGGAAGTGGGGACTGAATGGGGCACTGAACGTCCATTATTGTAGCAACTATGGGTATCATTCTGTGATTACATTCATGGTTGTCTATCATTTTTGGCAGTTTCTATCTTCAAAGCCAGTGGAGGCTTCATAGCACAGGGCTTGCCAACAGGTTGTGTCAGGAGCTGCAGCATCTAGTTCCCTTGACTGGATGTCACAGTGGCATAGGTTTCCTTCACAGCATCTTTCACAGTTGTGTGGTCGACTTCAAGGTCTGTTCTCAGATTCCCTTACACTATAGAGCAACTGGTGAGGCTTACAGTAGTCATCCATTCTGATGACAAGTCCAACCCATTTCATCTGGGCTCTTCATCTGGGATTCAGTGCTGATGAACTGATGCAAGACTTCCAGGTTGGAGATACAGTTTTGTCAACCAATGCCGAGGATGGAGCAGAGACTGTACATGTGACATTTCTCCAATTGTTGGATATCCCTTTGGTACAGAGTCCAGGACTCAGATCTTTAGAGGAGGTAAGGGACAGCCACAGTTCTGTAGACTATCAGCTTTGTGGACATGCAGACGTCAGGTTGATTGAGCACTCTAGTATGCAACTGCCTCAGTACCTGGCTGGCCTCGCTGATTTCTTTGCCAAAGTCTCATCTCTTGAGGTAATGATGTTTCCCAAATATTTGAAGCTATTTTCATTTGTCAGCAGCATTTATTCATGTGGGCTTGATGTTTTGCATGGACTGGTAAAGCACTTCAGTCTTGTTCAGGCTGATAGTCAGACTGAAGGGAAGCATATGGGAATTTGTTTAGCATCAACTGTAGATCATTGTCCTTCTCCACTATGAATACATAGTCATCTTGAATGACTGTATGGAGGTACCATCTGTACATTCAAGTGGTGAAGAAAGCCTTCCAATTGGTACTTGGTGTACACCCCTCCTTCAGACTCTGGATAGAATTTGGAAGTGAAGAACAGACTGAATAGGATATAGACTCTTAATACCATGTGAAAAGTCACAGATTTTTCACTCTGGCATCACAGATTTAATATCCATAATCAAGACAATATCAATGCTATTATAATTATTATTCTAAGTTCTAACATATCTGCTTGACTTGCTTTTATTGTTTTAATTTAAGCCATACTTACTGTATGGCTTATAACCCACCAAAAGAACTCTGGACAGCAAGTATATAATACACATTTTAAATAAATTTAAAAAAATAAAACATTAAAATATGGGAAATGCAGATAAAGAGATGTCTTTCTCCCTCTCTCACAATTTTAGAAAAGGAGAAGACTTCCACTGTCATTAAATTCAGGGAAGTTCTAGAGATGATAAAGGGAGGAACTTGTTTGACACAATACAAAAGTAAACTATGGATAAGTCCCTGCCAGCTATAATGATGGTGTTGATCCCCAGTGTAGAAAATTGGAAAGAGGGTCTTGAAAAATTCTTGGAAGACAAGGTAATCAATGTCTGTAAAATTGGATGATGGAATTTAAGGCAATAGGACTTCAAGACCAGCTATTAGGGAATAACAGTGGAAATGATATGTTGCACGGTTCTAAATGCAGCCCGTTGGTCACTCTGTGAGAATGCTATGTGAGAGGATGCTTTTAGCCTGATCCAGCAGGGCTCTCCTTAACTTCTTAATACTGAAGTTGTCTGGGTAGATTGAGAAAATAGTGCAGGAAGCCTACCATTTTTTTCTCCACCAGAGCACCAAGGTAGATGCCTGCTTGATAGGCTTGTTTTGGTCAGACATTCGAGGATGCTGTGGATGATGTGTGGAGGTATTTGGTCGTCCTTGTTGGTTTGATGTTGATGCCAGTGGTGTTGATGCCAGTTGCCTAAGCTAGCAGGAGGAATGGAATGAGCAGTGGTAGCAGCAACAGCAACAGAGGTGAAAACAACTGGCATGGTGGTAGTGGATCAAAAACTGGAGGCAGGCATGAATGCTTTCCTGAGTGGAATTGCATTGGGTAAATGATCTTGTAATTGCAGATCTGTGTTGAGTGGAGTGTGGTTTGAGAGGCTCAGAAGCTACAGATCTGTTGTCCTTGCTTCAACTGACAAGTAATGTGGAATGGACTCTGGAGGACTTGGCCCCTCACACTTCATAGGATTGCTAGCATAGAGAATGTAAAGACACATTGCTGGTAGAGGATGAGGAAATAGCAATGGCTGTTGGATCCTGACGTTGTTGTTGTTATTATTGTTATTGTTATTGTTGTTGTTGTTGTTATTATTATTATTATTATTATTATTATTATTATTATTATTATTACTGTTGTTGTTATTTAAATTTCTCTGCTGCCCCTCTCCCCTACAAGGTGATTCCTTGGACTTCCCAGTATAGCTGAGGGACCAGGTGGTCAGCCAATTTGTGGCAATGGGAACAGGAGGAAGGCAGTGAATCCACGGGGAGCTGCCTTGTGTCTTGTAAACTGCCATTCAAGTGGCCGTATGGTAAAACAGCCATTTTGGTGGATTTGCTTGCCAGTCTAGGATGACATGGGACTGAAGCTGCTAGCCTCCAGACCTATGGTATTGCATGGATCATGGGTTTTTTGCATGATATGATAATTAGACCTGGGGGCTAGAGTGGGGGGATTCCAGTGCTTATGTCTGGTCCCTCTGAAGAGTGTGTGGTGCTGGGGGAGGGGAGGGGAAAGAAAGGGAAAGATTTAGTTTTGGGTGCTGGAGAGTTTGGAAAGAAGGAAGGTTGAGTGAGGTATTTAGAATTTCAGTTTATAATGTCTGAGAATTTTAGATCTGTTACAACTTTAGAATGGGCTTATCTAAGCTTCATGATGATAATTTAAGAGTGGTATAGGGATCCAGCACAAATCATAAATTCAATGTATCTTTGTCAATATCATTATAGTTTTATATAATTCTTGGATAAAGGAAAAAACTGGAAGAGAAAAGAAATAGTTCTGCTAAAAACTGAGTGTTAACAAAAATACATGGAGAAATATTGTATATGTTCTTTGTCAGCTAGAGATGATGTGCAATAAAAACCCCTGTTTTACATTCAGTGCAGAATTAACAGAATATCAGAGCTGGAAGGGACCTCAGAGGTCTTCTAGTCTAACCCTTGCTCAAGCAGAAGACCTTATACCATTACATTCAACAGAGCCTTGGTGGAGCAGTGGGCTAATACCTCCTTAAGTAAAGCCAGATGCCTGCAATTAGTGTAGGTTCGCATCCCACCAGGCTCAAGGTTGACTCAGCCTTCCATCCTTCCGAGGTAGGTAAAATGAGGACCCAGATTGTTGGGGGCAATTAAGCTGACTTTGTAATAATGCCGCTTGGGGTGTGTGTGAAAGCCCTAATAAGCAGGCATATACATAGAATGAAGGTTACTGCTAAGCGTGTAAGCCGCCCTGAGTCTTCGGAGAAGGGCGGGATATAAATGGAATTTAAAAACAAACAAACTGGACACAGTATACATACTTTCATTTTTAACTCCCTAAGATAAAATTAAATTCATTAAAATTAAATCAACTTTTAACATAAGGAGATGAAAACCAAAGTAGATATTTTGTCTTGTCAGTCTGCTGCGTATGGTTTGAATCAGGCATTTTGACTAAGCGGTGGATCATATCTATTTCTATCGATCTATTGATGTATTTTTATTTGAGTAGCAAGTTTACAGGAATTCTTTGGCTCTTCTGCCCTTTCATGGTCAATTATTTCTGTGTTTGCAGAGTTGAATGTGTGGTTCATTCTGAGTGTTTGGGTGCTGTTACTTCTGACCTTCTTTGGCGTACTTGGTGCCTCACGCTTTGTTGTGTCAAATGACATCTAGACTTGGGATAACACTGAAGGGTTTTGTCTTAGCCTTTGGAATGTCCACCTTCCACATCTACATTCAGATAGAGAAAAAACTGGCAGAACTGAGCTTCTGTCAAAGACTGGTTCCATTTCGAAATAGTTAGGTTTCATGGAATCCCAATGGCAAAAGAAATATGCTACAAAGTTTTTATTAAAGAAAAATGCATGCCCAATAAACATGGATTATTATTTTCCCAATGTATCTTTATAGTAATAAATCCTGGATAAATCTATATAGACACACAGGCATCAGAGAAACCAAAATGACAAAACAAGGTATACCGCTTGTTGTATATGCAGCTTATTATTAATACAGCTTATTGTACTTATCCAGGCATGTTTTTCCTCTTTTTTTTTTCAAAAAACATTGCTCAGACCAAATGGGATTGATTAGCACCATATTTAGGTAGCTGTTAGCTGCAAACAACTAGACACACACATCCAGACTTCACTTTATAAACTAATTTATTATACACTGCCTATAATATAGCCAGGCAGCCTATTCCTGGGAAAAATTAAATAAATCTCCAAAAAACATGGTGTGTGTGTGTGTGTGTGTGGGGGGGTTTTCCTAACTCTTCTGTGTGGTGCAGTGTCTCTGGGCTAGCTCTGTGCTTGATCCATCCTCCCTGCCAGGCTGTGTGTTTTTGAACCACTACAGAAGATATTTGTTAAGTGGATGCATGATTAATTTATGGAATTCACAAACTTAGGAATTGGAATACAATTCTTTCAACGATGTCTACATGGAACCTTCATGCCATGTGGCACTCTACAATTGATTGTTAACTGCCGAGGAGTGACACTCAAAGAACCCAGTCTTGCTTCAAAATTCTACTAATATGAGAGTTTGGTTGTTCTTTCTGGTTCTCCTCGGTACAAGTACAGTAGTCCACAACTTACAATGATTCATTTAATGATTGTTTGAAGGAGTGGTGGGATTCAAATATGTGAAAAACTGGTTCTCTGTGTCGATGCTACTTCTGGAAGTCCATTCTGGGCCTGGGCAAAAAACCCTTAGCTACTGGTTCTGCCAAACTACTGCGAACTGGCTGAATCCCACACTGAAAAAAGACTTACAACTGTTTTTCACACTTATGACCGTTGCAGCATCCCCTGGTCACGTGATCAAAATTCAGATGTTTGATAACTGACTCATATTTATCACAGTTGCAGTGTCCTGGGTCATGTGATCATGTTTTGCAAACTTCTGACAAGCAAAGTCAATGGGAAATCCAGATTCACTTAACAACCATGTTACTACTTGCAATGATTCAGTTAACAATAGTGGCAAGAAAAGTCATAAAGTGGGGCAAAACTCACTTAACAACTGTCCTGCTTAGCAACAGGAATTTTGGGCTCAGTTGTGGTCATAAGCCGAGGACCACCTGTATCTTTCAACCCTGTGATTTTAATATGATATATATGCCATTAGTAGGCAATTTGCAACAGGCTGGAGGCTGCAGTTCTTTCTGTTTGGTGCTGAGGGTTGCAATGGGTTAGGTGAGGGAGTGGCCATGGATAGATAGTACAAGAAGATGGAGTTGTGTTATGGAAAGTCAAGGTGGTCCTTTTCCACAACATTGGTAAGTAAGGATGTTCAACTTTATGAAACATTGCAGTGGCATCTTATTCTGATTCCTCCTTAAACCTGACAGGAAGCCACCGAATGTTAATTGTAAAATAGGGGAGGACTCCAATGGTTCTAAAATAGGACTACATCTAGTTGATAAGGCATGAGTAGCCCCTCCTTCACCAATTTATGCAAATTGCATAATTTGATCTTACAGAGTTATTGTTTAGATAACTGAGATAACCCCACATATGTTTCTCAGATGAAAGACATGGTAAGTTTACTGCTAGCTGTACTGCTAGCTCTACGACTACTCCCAGAAGTTCTAGTTGCCAATATTTGGAGAGCACCAGGTTAGGGATGTTTGGTCTCAGTCCAAACTGTACTGCCCTGCTCCACCCCCTACACACATAGACAGACACACAGACACACAGATACACACACACACACATATGGCAAGTGTTCTACAGGTGTTCATTCAAATCCCCCCAAACAGGTCCTCAGAAAGCACTCCCGTTGCTTGGGTCCTGATTCCAAGATCAGCACAGCACGAGTCACTGGGTAACCAAATCCAATGGGCACACACACACACAGTCCAGGAAAGCAATCCATGAGTTGAAAGGGTCAGGATACAAGGCACAAGGCACAGAACTGGGCACATTGCTCCAGCATCACTAAAATTCTCATTAAGTAGGCGATGACAGTGCAACCCTTCATGAGAGGCAGAGGTTGCCTCCTTGCGAGTAATCTAGCTGACCAGTGTTGTGCATGTCTCCTCTCTGCTCTACGTGTCCTTGGATCAGGTTGAGGTGTGGATTCCACCTTCTCCTCATTACTAACAGGTGGCAGCTGCTCCTGGTCCTCACCTGGAGCTTCCTGGCCAACTTACTGCAACTGTGGCTCACCTTGCTCAGCCTGTCACTCATCCAATGACCCAGCTAAGGCTGCTCCGGTAGACTAACACTCTCCAAACCCCAATCCTGACCAACATTCAGCTCCACATTTTCCTCTGCCAACTCAAACTCACCTTCCTCCTCTGAACTCACATCTGGAGAGAGGTCTGGGAGCAGATCCATGACACAAGCTGTGTTTGCTGTTGTTTGGCGATTCACTACTTCATTCCTCTCAGGTAGAACTAAGAGCTATTCCTCTCAGGTGTCTCTCTTCATTACCCAACTTGAACCTAGATGAGTTCAAGCATCTCCCCTGCCAGAAAAGAAAGCTCTTAGCAGAGAACATAATCTCATTACAGCTTTTGAAATCAATTATATCCTTTTCAAAATATATAGTTTTGTGTTGCGTGAAAGGAGTCTTAACTGAAATCTCATAATGGCATTCCTATAAAACTATTCCTTTTTCCCCTTAGGTTTCCACCCATCCCCAGATGTATTGTCCTATGTTTCTGGAAGTCTGTGCCAAACTCCTTGCATCATATAATTAAGATTACATTAGTCTTGGGTCCTTCGGCATAACTCCAGAGAGCCAAGTGTGTCCAATCTGTTCCAATTGATACTGCCAGTAGGTTCTGCTATAAACGTTAATAATGTTTATATTTAATTTCCCAAAATTCTGCTCCAGGTTTTTCACAAAACCAAACCAAAACAACAACAAAAAACCTCCTAAAACTGTCTATTATCTCACTACTACATATCACTTCTGACTAGAACACATTATGGATGTGACGTTCAAGCTTTCTTTCATTCTCTTCTTCTTCTGAATTTGAAATGTTTGATAATCTAGTTATGCTTTTTTAAAAAATTGATTGGGGAGAGTATCCAAGGAAGAAAGAGAAGCCTAGTTACCTCACCTTGAAACAAGATTTTTAATACATCTAAGTTAATAGATTTGGCTGTTTGAATCAGCTGATTTTTAGAATTGTACAGGTAGTCCTCAACCTACGACCACAATTGAGTCCAAAATTTCTGTCGCTAATTGAGACAGTTGTTAAGTGAGCTTTGCCCCGCTTTACGATCTCTCTTGCCATGGTTGTTAAGTGAATCACTGCAGCTGTTAAGTTTGTAACATGGTTAAGTGAAGCTGGCTTCCCCATTGGCTTTGCTTGTCAGTAGGTCATACAAGGTGATCACGTGACCCCAGGACACTGCAAAGGTCAAATATATGAGCCAGTTTCCAAGCATCCAAATTTTGATCACATGACCAAGGGGATGCTGCAATGGTCATAAGTGTGAAAAACAGTCATAAGTCACTTTTTTCAGTGCTATTGTACTTTTGAATGGTAACTGAACAAACTGTTGTAAATCATATCCCTGATGCTCAGAATTTATCTTATATAAAAGAGAACTCTTTCAGTGGTAGGGCCTACTAAATTATGGATTTTTTTCCCTGCTTTGTAAATCATGCATGGTCTCAACTCTGCACCTTTTAAAGTGAAGTAGAAAGGCTCAGATATCTGGTTGCTTTACCTGAGGGTTTGTTTTTAAAGTTTTAATTATGCCAGGTTCAAATTAAAAGGTTTTAAAATAGCAGAGACCGAAATTGGATGGACCATAGAACTGTCCATCATAGATGTAGTGTCATTGCAACACAAGTAGGCCTCGACTTACAGTCGCAATTGGGATGTGGTCATTAATTGAAAGATCGTGTGACTGTGCCCAATTTTATCCTCTTTTTTGCCATGATCATGCAATTGTTGTGAATCCAGCTTCCTTCGTTGATTTTGCTTGTTGGAAGTTGGCTGGGAAGGTTGCAAATGATGATCACATGATCTCAGGATGTTGCAAGCACATTGTGAACACATGTTGGTTGCCAAGTACCTGGATCCAAGAGAGAAGAAAGTCTTCTGTAAAGAAGTCCTGCAACCTAATACGGTATATGCCAAGAGTCATTTGATGCCAGTGGGACACAAATTAAATAAATACATGCATACAGACATATACGCATAATATCTTTATCAGGGGACCAAAGCATCTGCTATTGTCTTGGTGTCTCAAAATCTTTGTTAATTCACTCTTTCAGCAGCTGGGGAAGCAAAATGATAAGATACAAAGTAGGCCAACAAAAATGGTAGTATCTCCAAGTCTAATGGACTAATGGATAATCAGCAGTTCTCATGAGATACACAGTGTGGATTTGCTACTCCAGAATTCAAAAGGCAGAGAGGGAAAGGAAGAAAAATAAGGTGGAGATCTAATGGCTTTACACTAGTTTGAAATGTGGACAAAATACATCCTCTTGACTTGGGTATAACAACCAATTGGTTTGGAATTGGAAAAGTGTTATTAAAACAAAAGGGCATTTAAGTCCCCCAGAAGCACCTGAAATGCCTGGGTTTTCCCCCCCAGTATCAGGATCCATGTAATTGCATATCACATATCCTGGGTACGTGTGTTTTGCTGCATGTCAGGTGTAGAGAGAACACAAGAAGCCTTATGTTCACCTGAAGTGGCCGCAATCAATTTCCTGTAAAACCTTCAAGCCCTCTTTTCAGAAATAATAATAATAATAATAGTAATAATAATAATAATAATAATAATAATAATAATAATAATAATAATAATAATAATAATAAAAATGAGAGAACTCCTTTAGCAGACTGCAGGCCAATAAAATATCATGCTTTATGTTGCTGTCCTGAAAAGTGATTCTTAATAATCAAGGGTTAACTTGTCACAGCATGGAATAATCCTGTTCAAATCTTCAGTAAGGCAGTCCTGTTCTCTTTTGTGATTCCCTGTTCCAGTTCTTTGCCTCACTCAGTCTTCCCTTCTTCTAGATTCATTTCATTCCACGTCTATTCTGTGAAAAAAGAGTAGATACAGAATGCAAATAGAAAGAGGATCATTTCTGGCACGGTTGCCCCCATTAAAAAAACATTTATCTGTAAAAACATTTTGCATTTCTGTTTTTGGATCTCTCCTGCTGCTGGGCCCTCTTTGTTCAACAGAGGAGTAGCTGAGTTTGTTATCAAAAAGATGCCTTATATTGCTGAAAGTCAGAATTCCTCAAGCAAGGTACTCTTCTGTTATGTGGACTTCAAGTCCCAGTAAACTTCATTACAGCCCATTCCTGGCTAAGCATTCTAAGAGATGAAGTACACACATTTAGGAGTGAAATATTTGTAGACAATCCAAAGCTGGCAAGAATAGCCAATATTTTAGAAGATAAACTCTGCTCCAGAAAGATCTTGACAGACTTGAGTACTGGGCCCTATCCAACAAGATGCAGTTCAGTCATGAGAAAAGTAAGGTCCTGCACTTAGGCAGGAAACACTAAATGCATAGGTATAGAATAGGTAGCACATGATAGGTTACTTCCAGTACTTGAGAGGCTATCACAACAGAAATGAGACTGACAGGGCTTTTCAACCAGTGGTACATGTACCACCTGTGGTACATTAGCATGTGGCAGCTGGTATGTGGCCCTGCCCAGCCAAGTGTAGTGGGGGAGGCAACGAACCAGCACAGTGCAGGATTTACTGTGAGAGAGTCCTCCAGAGCTGCAGAGTGGCTGGGCGAGGCAAAGGCCCCAGGCTCACTTCCAGCTCACTGGAGGAGGAGGGGCGCAGAGACAGGAGAGGCTATAAAAGGAGGCAGTTTGGGTGGGAGAAGGAGAGAGAGAAAAAAGAGGTAGAGTCACCTCTAGCTGCACCAAAGAGAAAGGAGGAGGAGAGTGGGGGGGAAAGGAGAGGAGATCAAGCAAGCCGGCCAGACATAAGCCGATCTACAACTTCTGTGGCAGCCATCCGTGCTGGGAGCAACAAACAGGCAAAAAATGCAATGGGGGAGGGATTGCCCTCCACGAGGAATGAAGAAAGGCAGCAATGAAGAAAGGCAGCATCAGCTGGAGGTGAGGCATGGAGGGAGGGAGGGAGATGGAGAGTGGAAGGATTCTTATGCGCTTTTGTGACTTTCAAGTTCTGGGATTTGTGCAATGTGGGCTTTGTGTTCTTAAGGAGTTTTTGACAATTTCTATTTGGCTGATGGCTGATGTCTGGTGTTAGCTTCTATTGCTCCGCTATTCTTAGCTGTAAGTTTTGATGCAAGGGATTTTGAAGTATTTTTCTCCTGAATGGATTTTCCCTGTAGCATTCCTTTACTTATGAATGGAGCCATTTGGGGAGGCTGCCTTAGCCGGCAGCCAGTACTTACTACATTTTTTTTTATTCCTTAAGTGCCATCTGCCAGCTCCTTAACTTTCCTTTCTAGCCAGTAGCTAATTCTTAAAGGGTAATGTGCCTTTTTAAGGTAGTTCCCTCAGCGGCTTGTCTTTTCTGTCTCTGGAGGCTTTTCCTTGTTTGATGAATATATGGAAGAGGGAAACTGGGGGGGGGGGGCGTATTTCAAATTTTTCTTCAGAGGGAGATGGGAATGAGAAAGAGGGAGGCAAAGAAGGAGGGAGGGAGGGAAGCAAGTCCCACCTTAGCACTTGGCCACCAGCAGCCCTGCCATTGACTTTCCTTGTCAAAAGGTTACAAAATCACATGACCCTGGGACACTGTGACCATCATAAATATGAATCAGTTGCCAAGCATCCAAATATAAATCACATGACCCTGGGCATGCTGCAATGGTCATTAAGTGTGAAAAATCATCATAAGTCATTTCAGTGCAATTGCAACTTTGAACAGGTTTTTTTTTTGTCATCAAGTTTTTGACACCTTGCTAGGTGGTATACTCGAATACTGCCATATCCTAAAAGTGGTACAATTGGTGAAAAGGTTGAAAAGCCCTGCTCTAGGGCATGAAAGGGAAGGACAAGAAGAATGGGTAAAAGCTTGCCAAAGAGAGAGCCAACCTAGAAGTAAGGAGAAATTTTCTGACAGTGAGAGCAATTAATCAATGGAATACCTTGCCTCCTGGGGTTGTGGGTATACCATTACTGGAGATTTTCAAGAATAGTCTGGACAACCATTTGACTGGGATGGTATAAGGCTCCTATCTTGAGCAGGGGTTTAACTAGAAGACCTCTGAGGTGCTTTCCAACCCTATGAATCTATCATCACACTATTATAGATGCAGTCTTGACTGTTTTATCTACATTCTGCAGACAACGCTGGAGAAAGTTGTGCCTTTTTCCAGCAGTAAAGCATCTGGTTGGGATGGGCATTCCTTTATCCTAGCTGAATATGGGAACCATCAGACCAAAAGCTGCCTACCAGTAGCACCATTGGTCTAAATTCTTTCAGCAAAAGTTAAAAATAAAAAAAATTCAAGTATCTTCCTGATGAATTGAGATACTTACCCAGAATTCTTTTAAATCCCAACTGTGCATAGTTTAAATGTAAAGTCCTTAGAAGTGGCCAATCCAAACAAGAATATTGTTCAATCAGCAGAGCCTTTTGTCTTCTGCTGACTTGTTTCATTAGTAAAGAGGATTAAGCCTTTTTTCTTAGAAATCATAATTCAGAGTAGCAATTGTAGCACTTAGCTAATTAGAAATATTATGCTCATTGGAATATTTTTAAAGATTAAAGATGGCTATAATATAAAGATGGTCCCTTAACAATACAAAAATATAATTATAAAAAGAGCCCTCTTTTCAAGTATCAGACCTAAATTAAACAATTAAGAACTTTCTTAACAAGGACCCTAACAAAATGTTTTCTTGTCAAAAAGCTCTCTTGATAATTGAATATCAGAGAGGTTTAAATGAGGACCCAGATTGTTGGGGGCAATTAAGCTGACTTTGTAATAATGCCGCTTGGGGTGTGTGTGTGTGAAAGCCCTAATAATCAGGCATATACATAGAATGAAGACTACTGCTAAGCTTGTAAGCCGCCCTGAGTCTTCGGAGAAGGGCGGGATATAAATGGAATTAAAATAAAATAAAAATAAATAAAATCATTATTTAGAATGGCGGTTAAAACAGATGAGTTCAAAACTCTTCATTTTGTTTTCAATTTCCTTTATTAAGAGTAATTTGTACTCTGCCATGGAAAGGAAGAGAAGGAAGAAATGAGACATATTAAAACGTATTAAAACCAATGAGAATAATGGTGTTCCCTAATGGAAAGGCCTAAAACAAAGAATATTAGCGCACAAAGACAAATATACAAATATACATGTTCCAGGATAATGTTGCAGGATCCAATCTGAGTTGGTCACCAGGACCAGACCGGAGGTCTATTCTTCTAAGCTTTTGGACTCATGCTAGAGCCCATTCTTAGGGGTTTTTTTTCTTTCTTCTTTCCTTTCCTTTCTCTCCCTTGCATGTTGCTCAGGCATATGTGAATATTGGAGAATATTCAACTTTTTAAATGAAACAAAGACTGTTGTTTGAGTTGGTTGGCAAGCATTCTCTCCCTCTCTCTCTCTCTCTCTCTCTCTCTCTCTCTCTCCATGGTTGTCCCAATCCATATCATATTGCCATGGACTAGCAACTAAATGGATACAGTTAGAAGCAGAATGATATGTATTATGTTGCACTCTTGCCTTGAGCCCCAAGATTCTAAACCCAAATTAGGAATTATTAATTCCCTTTAGGAATTAATAGGGATGCAAACTGCTCTCTAAGCTTTGCTGGTGCCTTGGCTTCCTGTACATCAAGTCAGAGATTGTCAACCTGTGACTTTCTGCTGCCTTTTGGCATTCCATTCCTAAAGTGCTTCCTAATTGTAATTTTGAATATGGTTTTGATTTTGCCAGCTTCCTCAAAGAACAGGGGAACTGTGAAAATGCTTTTATCTGGCTTAAATTATAAGGAGAACAACTAGCTATTCAAAGAACATATGCTTAAGAGATGTTGGTCCTGTTTTACAGGGAGGGATGTCCACATTTATTCATGGAACATGACTACTGGCTTTGCCTCTTTGAATAGCTTTGCGTTTATGGAACCCCAGGATGTTCAAATAATAAATTGGTGGGATTACAGTAACCGTTGTCTATCTCTATCCCTTTATAGCCCAACTCTTTTCTAATCTCTCTTCTATTTGACCAAAGATAAAAGTAAAGAGTTCCCCTGCCCCAGACTCTAGGGGCCATGCTCATCTCTGTTTCTTAGCCGAGGGAGCCAGTATTGTCTGAAGACATTTCCATGGTCATGTGGCCAGCATGACTATATGCTGAGGCACATGGAATGCTCTTACCTTCTCATTGAAATGATGCTTATTTATCTACTCACATTTGCATGCTTTTGAACTGCTAGGTGGGCAGGAGCTAGGGCTAGGAATGAGAGTTCACCTCGTGTTGTGCAACACAAACCTGGGTTGGCAGTTGACAAGCTCAGTGTGTCTTTACCCACTGAGCTATACCCTTTCCCCCATTTCACTTGCAAGGCTGTAATATGATGCTTCCGCCATTCCATTTTCTTCCTCATGGTAGGCTGGTTTACTTCTCAAACTGGAAGAAAGAACAGATTCTTCCTGCCAGATGTCCTTCAGCTACAAGCTGCACAGCAATCCCAAATTTTCTCCTAGTCCCATTTTCTCACCAGCCTTTTATCCTATTATTTCATTTTAGCCATTGTCTATCCATTGCGGGATGAAGGCCTGTTCCTCATGTTTCCAACCAATACAGTCCTGAGCTTTCTTTTGCCAACTGGGCCAACAATATTTGCCGATGTTGTCAATCCGTCTTGTTTTAGGTCTCTTTCATGGATGCTTTTTATCAAATGGGATCCATTCTATGACTGCCTTGGCCCATCTGCCATCAGTTCTTCTTGCTATGTGATCAGCCCATTTCCATTTCAGTTCTTCTACTTTTTTGATGATATTGTACACTTTAGTTTGTTCTCTAATACTTATGCGGGACTTCCTATCCTGTCTTGTAATGCCAAGCAGGTATCTTTATTTATTTATTAAACTTATATGCTGCCAATCTCACTATGGAAGTGACTCTTTTATATCTCTCACTTTTGGAATTGGCCAAGCTTTCTCTTCATCCAGCTGGTTTACTAATTCATATCAAACAATGAAGGCAAGTCCATCTGGATTTAAACTAGTCCTCACTTCCTCTCTACTCCAGCCAGCCTCATCAGCATGCATGTCATCCCCTACCATCTCCTTACAGCAACAGAAAGATAAAATTACTCTATAAGTCATCATATTAATGATATTGCATTATTTGAAATTGGAATTATATAAATCAATTTTGTTTCAGTCTTCAATTTGCCTTCATCTTGAGTGTCCCCTGCACACACACCCCCAAATTGTGTACCCTTCATTTATGTTAAGTACTTGGGGCATTTATTTTTATAGACCAGAGAGCAACTCTCTGCCCAAGATAGATTCCTTCAACCCGTTTTTTATCTTCTCTGTCATTATTTCATAGTAATAGCACTAACAGAACCTCACATTACTCTTACATTAATGGTTAATCCTTATTTCCTAATGAAATGGAGCACTCTTAATTAAATGCAAAAGGATCAAGGATCTCTGAGTTCTCTATCAAATTAAACAATTTTCACTTATTCTCTCAATCCTTCAGCAGAGGATTTACTGTCAACACCAAGATGGTTAAATTGCTTAAAATTGGTTGGTGCCCCCTGACTGGTGAAACCTGAGATTTCATGTGCAATTATAGCTATTGGCTTTTTTTAAAAAAGTCTGAGTCATCAGAGATGACCAGGACTGAGTTAATAAAACACCCCTGTGAATCAAAATCAGGAAGACTATACTTTTGGGAAAAGGTTTGCATTACTTGTTCTAGAATGGTAATAACAATGGAGACAATACTATTGTTCACCTGATGAAATATTAATATTCATTAAAATCATTAAAAATCCACATTTCAAAATGGGTTGGAGGACTATATTCTTGAAAAGGGGAGAATTGTTTAACGCTTATCTCACGTTCCTTGACTTCATTGTGAAAAGATAAAAACTTAAAGAATCTCTCAAGTCCACCTCAGCTCCTGTTGACCCATGATTTGCCACAAGGTTCTATCTTGTCCCATATTCTGTTAAACACCAACCAAAGCAAAATCCCACTACTGGTATTCATTTATTACTTTGGCATGGGAAGACATCGGTATGCACTCAGTAGCTCTGAAAATAATTCTCTATTATGGATGAGAGATAATACACTGAAATTAAAACCAGATAAGAGTGATCATGGAGAAAGCTAGGGAGTTCCAGAAAAACATCTACTTCTGCTTCATTGACTATGCTAAAGCCTTTGATTGTGTGGATCATAACAAACTGTGGCAAGTTCTTAAAGAGATGGGAGTACCAGAACATCTTATTTGTCTCTTGAGAAACCTATATGCGGGCCAAGAAGCAACAGTGAGAACTGGACACGGAACCACTGATTGGTTCCAAATTGGGAAAGGTGTCCGGCAAGGCTGTATACTGTCGCCTTGCCTATTTAACTTATATGCAGAGCACATCATGAGAAAGGCAGGGCTAGAGGAGTCAAAAATTGGAATTAAGATTGCTGGAAGAAATATCAACAACCTAAGATATGCAGATGATACCACTCTAATGGCAGAAAGTGAAGAGGAACTGAAGAGTCTCTTGTTGCGAGTGAAGAAGGAGAGTGCAAAAGTTGGGTTGAAACTAAACATTAAGAAAACCAAGATCATGGCATCCGGCCCTCTCAATTCCTGGCAAATAGATGGGGAAGAAATGGAGGTAGTGACAGATTTTATTTTCCTGGGCTCCAAGATCACTGCAGATGGGGACTGTAGCCAAGAAATTAAAAGACGCTTGCTCCTGGGGAGGAAAGCCATGGCAAATCTAGACAGCACACTAAAAAGCAGAGACATCACCCTGTCAACAAAAGTGCGTATAGTCAAGGCTATGGTCTTCCCAGTTGCAATGTATGGCAGTGAAAGTTGGACCATAAGAAAGGCTGAGCGCCAAAGAATTGAGGCCTTTGAACTATGGTGCTGGAGAAGACTCCTGCGAGTCCCTTGGACTGCAAGGCGATCAAACCGGTCAGTCCTAGAGGAGATCAACCCTGACTGCTCTTTAGAAGGCCAGATCCTGAAGCTAAAACTCAAATACTTTGGCCACCTAATGAGGAGAAAGGACTCACTGGAGAAGAGCCTAATGCTGGGAAAGATTGAGGGCAATAGAAGAAGGGGACGACAGAGAATGAGGTGGCTGGATGGAGTCACTGAAGCAGTAGGCGTGAGCTTAAATGGACTCCAGAAGATGGTAGAGGACAGGAAAGCCTGGAGGAACATTGTCCATAGGGTCGCGATGGGTCGGACACGACTTCGCAACTAACAACAACAACAACAACAACAAGAGTGAGTTGTTGCTAAGGAGCAAGTAAACTCAGGAATTGAGGTGATTAGGCTCTAGATGGGCCTGCATTCCCCTCAAAACACCTATATTACAGTTTAGAATCACTAGGCATCATTGGATTTGCTGATGGTAGCTGTGGTAAAGATCTCATTTGCACATCCATTGGTATTGCACCAATTTTTTCCTGAGCAGGTGATTATTTTAACAAATTTAGATGACACTTTCTTAAAAAGCATCCAGTAATAGCCCTTAAATAAAATATGCCATCATGGCTCTTAAGATGTGAAAAGATCAGAGATCACCTGACACCTACACTGAAAGATCTGTATGGGTTCCTGGGTGCCTAAACAACATGATAGCAATGTCCCAATATTTAAGGACTGTCACAGACAAAAGGTGATCAGTCTATTCTTCAAAGCACCTGAAGGAAGAACAAGAAGAAATGGATGGAAAGTAATCAAAGAGAGAATCAACCTAGAATTAAGGAGAAATGTTAGAACAATTAATCAGTGGATTGACTTGTCTTCAGTAGTTGTGGGTGCTCCATTACTAGAGATTTTTAACAAGAAATTGGAAAACCATTTGTCTCAAATGGTATAGTGTCTCCTGCTTGAGCAGGGGGTTGGACTAGAACAGGGGTGTCAAACTCAATTTCATTGAGGGCCGCATCAGCATTGCAGTTGCCCTCAGGGGGCCGGGTGGGTATGGACTGGGTGGGCGTGGCCTACTGGGTGGGCATGGCTAGAGTGCGTATGGCCTACTGGGTGGGCGTGGCCAGCTATACATCGTTCGCATCAAGGGTGCCTATGGGGGCCTGGGCAGGAGTGGGTCAGATCTGAGGGTCTCTGGCAGAAGGAGGGTCTCTGGGCCAGGGCCAAGGCAGTGGGGGCCGTTCCCTCACTGTTTCCAGGATGGCTTCACGGGCCACATGAAATCACTTCACGGGCCGGATCCGGCCCCCGGGCCTTGTGTTTGACATGTCTGGACTAGAAGATCCCCAGGATCCCTTCTAATTGTTATTCTGTTCTTTTTTAGGACTTTACTCCCATCTGTTCCCCTTGTGTAATGATGGTCATATTCATGGAGTTGTGTACAGTAAACTATAGTCAAAGATCTCTGTTTCTGCATTAGATCATTGAAAAGGTTCATGTCATTCTATTTTTTCTCATCAGATATGTCCATTTACTTCCCACAGGTTACAAAGATGCTGGCCGTGGTTGTAATCCTATTTGCCTTCTTGTGGATGCCCTACAGGACCTTGGTGGTCATTAACTCCTTCCTGTCTCAACCTTTCCAAGAACATTGGTTCCTGCTGTTCTGTAGGATATGCATTTACCTTAATAGTGCCATCAACCCTGTTATTTATAACCTCATGTCCCAAAAATTCCGAGCAGCCTTCAAAAAACTCTGTAAGTGCCAACAGAAACAGCTGGAGAAACCTACCAACTACAGCGTAGCTCTCAACTACAGCATCATTAAAGAAAATGAACATTTCAACACTGAACTAGAGGACATCACGGTTACAGAGGCTTACTTGTCATCCACAAAAGTATCCTTTGATGAGAACTGTGTGACCTCTGAGGTAAGAACCAGAATAAAAGCTTGAATTAGTGCCATCTTAATCAATATCCATACAAAAAATCACTGGCATGGCTGGACAACTTTGGACATAAATAATCTTATAAAGTGTATGTCCTTCACTGTTTGGTATATCAAGTTGTGAAAAGATATCTATACTAGGTAAAGGTAAAGGTTCCCCCGCACAGGCGTGCTAGTCGTTTCCGACTCTAGGGGCCGGTGCTCATCTCCGTTTCAAAGCCGAAGAGCCAGCGTTTGTCCGAGGACGTCTCCGTGGTCATGTGGCCGGCATGACGCCAAAGGCGCACGGAACGCTGTTACCTTCCCACCGTAGCGGTCCCTATTTTTCTACTTGCATTTTTTACGTGCTTTCGAACTGCTAGGTGGGCAGAAGCTGGGACGAGTAACAGGCGCTCACTCTGCTACGCGGCACTCGGGATTCGACCCGCCAAACTGCCGACCTTCTGATCGACAAGCTCAGCATCCTAACCCACTGAGCCACCGCGTCCCTACACAAAATTATTCATTTGCATTTTTGCTCCCAATCCTAATTTCATAAAAGTGAAGATATATTTGGGTGAAATTATCCAAAGTGAAATGTAGTGTTGCACCAGAGATGGCAAAGGGGTTGAGTTCTCAATGCAGAATCTTTTCTCCAGGGTCAAGGAAGCTGTCTAGTTTCTCACAGGTCACTTTAAAGCCTAAGGAAAAACATGACAAAGGATTTTCCCCTCATTGGGCTTTCTCAGGTTGGAAAGTGTAGGATCTAGAAATACGATTAGATATGAAACAAGAGGTGCAACAAAAAACATCACCAACACAACACTTTTTTACCAAGATACTTCTAAACAGCATCTCAGTTCCAAAGAAATTATCAAGGTCACTGTGAATAAGGCAAATGAACATTTTTTTTGCAAGGAAAATCTGTCTGAGAATGTCAGATAGATTTGTCTTAATTACTACAACTTTGGGGGATTTTACCTATGTTTGGATAGATAGAAGGGACTTTTACCTTAATTTTCCTGACAGGTTTTTGTTTAAAGAAATGTCTGCCTAGTAATAGATTAGCCACTTGCAAGCTATAGCATCCAGTGAATAGAATTGTTTCAAGATTGTGAAAGCTAATATCAAAAGATGACTTTGATCTGGATTAATTGCATGGTTGCCATCTAAAGTGACTCATCCTTCAATTTCTCATTTCAGGTTATGTGAAATTGGAAGAAGCTGCCTGACTTACTCCATTCTGTTTTTTGTGGTATTTGATCTCAGAACACCTTCTCCAACCTGATGTCCTCCGGATGTATTGATAAATCAATTCCCAGAATTTTTAGCTGGGAGAGTGCTGGGTTAGACAAGGCTGTCGTAGAGTGATCCATTTCTGAGTCACCCTGCCTATTAATCTAAAAATATTCAAAATGGTAAAGGTCAACATGCTTATACTTATTGAAGCTACCTTACTGTATATTATTAATGCTTGTTTTATGGAAACTTAGAGGTAAACTGCAGATATGTATGCATGTATCCTTAATATTCAGTTCCTATCTATGTTTTCTAGAGAGAGAAATATTACTTTAGATGTAATATTTTTGTGATTATAGCTCAGTGATTAAGTACATTGCTGCAATACTGCACATTAAGACAAGCAGTGTGTAAATATGGGAGTGACTTGCTTGAATGGCCCTGTTTTAGGCTCTTAAGACACATCATTCTCTCACATGTCCCATAGGTACATGTAATTATCTGCAACTGAAGAAAAACAGTGTGGTATAGCTATTTGCCACACAACTGCCAGTTGAGGCTGAAGCATACAAATCACATTGGCAAAACTGGAACCGTCTCTCTATGAAAGACAGCAATTTCAGGAAAGAAATTCCAATCCAGGCCAAATCCATAAGACCTTCAACATTAACAAATAATAACGTAGCATCTACATCACAACAGTTCTTATCTTGTTGCAAGTTACATAAACCCTACTTCTCATTTTGTTCCAATTTAGAGAACTAAATAGAACTGATGTGGAAAATATGGCTGTAGATGAAAGATTTTTTTCTCCTTTTCACATTGTTACAGTTCTGGGTCAGTCAGTAAAATTAAATGCCACTGTAACATTCTTTCCTCAACTTCTTGAATGGAAGTAAAGAAAATATGTCAACATCAAGTGTGTTATTTCCTCCAGCCCAACTTTAGAATTCCTCAACTGTAAAGTGTTCTTGCTCTGGAAGAACCTACACAGACTATTGTCAGAGTGATTAGTGAATTTCTTATCTTACTTTCTCTTCCTACTGAGCATTACCAATCAGTTGGAAAATTGACCATCACTTGTTCTTCTGAATGTAGATCAGGACATGGATTCTCCCCAGCATGATGTCAACCCGCTCCCATAAGAAATGAGCTGCAGAAGGTAGATGTCCATCACTCCTGTTACTAAAGGCGAAATGATCATGTAGGACTATGTCTCATGCCCAGGCAGAGAAAATGTTCTTCTTTAGTGGATTTACACATTGAGAAGAACATGGACAGTCCTGACCACCCTGAACTCATGCCTGATTGGCATGTTTTAGGACAAAAGAAGAAAAACACTACTTCCACAGTCAATTAAAACTGAAGGCTTCCTAGGCAGCAAGTTAGACACAGGTAACATCAGGAAGATACACATTTCAAAATTGTGCAGGACATGAAGAAGCAAGCAGAATATGAAGACAGACACTGACTGGGGAATAATTCCTATTTAATTGAAATATCATGTTTCCAACTCAATATGCACTATGCTTTAGATGTTTCCCTGTATGTTAAAATCAAAGCAATTTTAAGTTGCCAACAAAAAGAAAAATTAACACAGCATGGATTATGAGCTGAATTAGAATCTTTTTCATGATATTTTAAGGTTCTATGTAGAAGACTTTTCAAAACTGATATGTCTACACTTAATTTACAGCTGAGATTACCACTTTCTTTGTATTTGATATCTGAAATGCAGACATATTATTGAATTCATGACAGTTTAACAGATGTCTTATAATACTTCAGTATATGAAGTGATCAGTGTCATGGATGGAATCATAAAGTTGGAAGAGGCCTTACAGGTTATCTGGTCCAACTTCCTATTTGAAACAGGAAATTCAATTTTCCATCAGCCCTAACTGGTGAACGACTAATCTCTGCTGGAAGATCTCCAATGATCTGTAATTGATTCTTCTCTTGAATCAACAAGAAATTTGTCTCAATATACAAACAAAATCTCTTGTCAATTAAGCCCATTAGATTTGGACCCATCACCTATGGCAAAAGAGTGTTACCTCTCTTTACATGGTAAGACTTGAATCTAATTTCCTGCTTCTGAGGCCTAAGGAATCCATTGTCAGAGAAAATTGTGTACAACATCTACCAAATGAAGTGGGAGGAAGAATGTTTCCCATATACAGTGACCATGATGGATTGCTATTCATCTTACCATTTTTGGAACATATGTGTACAAAATCAGGATATTAATTAACGAAAATGATACCCTAAACTGGACCATTTTGAAAGTGGTAAATTTGCTATGGCTGTTCTATAACATGATTTTATTGTGTCAGCTTGACTTAGTATTGTTTGAATGTGCTTTGCGAACAATTGGAAGTGCAATTTATTATGTATACACAACTACACATACCAAGCGTGCAAAATGGTAGTATTTTGGTATGAAAAAAATAGCTTCTTAGTTTTGTTCAAAGAAATGTTCTTATATCTGTTCTCAGTTTATTTTATTAACAGCAAGCATGTGATAGTATCTTTAGCAAAATTGTCCCTATTTGTTTTAAATATTCTCTTTTGTTTGAATATTTGTAAAATTAACCTTTTTATAGTGCACAGGTTTTTAATAAGGTTGGAGTGAATTTATCTGTTTGCTTTTTGCTTGTATTTATACAATTATATATTGCAGTTGTGTAAAAGAAAATGCTATCTCAAATATTTGAATTGGTTGCTTGCTGTGGCAAGAAAATATTGTGAAGTAGTGTCTAAAGAATTAATTGAATATAGTATGCTCAGATGTATTGGATATATCTTCCATATTCTGGCTAGGGATGATAGATAGATAGATAGATAGATAGATAGATAGATAGATAGATAGATAGATAGATAGATAGATAGATAGATAGGCAGGCAGGCAGGCAGGCAGGCAGGCAGGCAGACAGACAGACAGACAGACAGACAGACAGACAGACAGACAACCTTTATCCTCATTTTTTACTGTGGCCACAATGGCACACATTAAAAATGGAATTTAGTTGCTTGCTCTCAAAGTGTAAACATACATAACACACTTTGAAACATACCATATACAACATATGTATAGACCTTGGCGGGTCAAATCCCGAGTGCCGCATAACAGAGTGAGCGCCTGTTACTCATCCCAGCTTCTGCCATCCTAGCAGTTTGAAAGCATGTAAAAATGCAAGTAGAAAAATAGGGACCACTACGGTGGGAAGGTAACAGTGTTCCGTGCGCCTTTGGCGTCTAGTCATGCCGGCCACATGATCACGGAGAGGTCCTCGGACAAGCGCTGGCTCTTCGGCTTTGAAACGGAGATGAGCACCGGCCCCTAGAGTCAGAAACGACTGGCACACATGTGCAGGGGAACCTTTACCTTTACCTTTACCTTTATAGACCTATTATCAGAATTCTGGTTGAATACACAACTGAATGTTACATGTCTGGAAAAGGCTTAAGTAGATAATATAAAAATAGTTCAAGACAAAACTTTTTGATGAAATTGTTTACCAGTATACTCAGTAATAGGCTGAAGGTGTATAATGTGAATTAATTTTCTATGGCACTAGGAATAGTAATTAAAATAAACTTTCAGTGTGGAAATCCTTCAAAGTTTAAATAATCATTGTCAGAAAAAGGAAAACTTCATAACCTCAAATTATTCTGCTGATAAATGACATTCTTCTTCACTTAGGTAGATGTTTAATTTTCTTTATTGAGGAAAGTTACATTCCCTGGTCCTGATTTCACCAAAAGTCATCTCAAAGCTTAGCCGTGAAGTTTCCATGCTGAACTTCATGTGATACTGATAATCTACTTCGTCTAAGGGGCCTTTGAAGTTGAGGTGCTACTACTTTCACTACCATATTCCCCTAAAAGGGATGTCTAGAAACAAGCCTAAAGTTTGCCAAAATGCAGGTAGTTTTCATTTAGTGATCACAAGTGGGACCATCAACTCAGTTTTAAGTGAAGTGGCATTAAGTGAAACATCATGATTTTACAATCTTACTTCAACTTTCCTTAGTTTTACAGACTTGCAAAAGTCATGAATGTGAGGACTGATTGCAAAGTTATTTTTTCATCACTATTATAACTGTGAAAAGTCAACAAAAAGGCAGTCCTTAAATGAGGACTGATTGTAGTTGGATCAAGTGTTGGCTTCTTAACAGACGTCCATATCCTCATCCAAACAAGTGTTGATAACTGCTCAGATTCAATTTCCCATCACCTCATAGAAGTCTTAATCAGCCACAAAGGAGCCCCATCTCCTTTTACTGGATTTCCCAGTTAACTTCATGAGATGAAACTCTAATCAACTCCATTGGCATTCACCAATTAGAATTCTCAATGGCTTGGATCAGGGCATTTTATATGCTAAATTTCATGAGAATTCTTATAGTGGCCATTGAGGTTGTTCTTAGCAAACCTCCTTCCCCAGGAAGGAATAGATAGTGTTAAAATTAGCTGTTGGTTGGCACTCAAAAAATATGACAAGTGTGACAAATACTTCATTCTCATTTCCTCATTACCACTGCATAGGCTCTAATATGAGCTCTTACCAGTGACCAGTTGGATTTGAAATGGGTTTTTCTCCACCTGCAACTTTAAGTGTCTCCTCCATCTCAGAAAGGCATCTTTCTAAGTCCTTCAGAGAGTCAAGGAGCTGCTTTAAATTGTGATAAGACAGATTCCACTCTGGTGCAATTCACATTTCTACTACAATAGACAACCACCATATCCTTAGGAAACTTCCTAAATCTCTTTTGGAAACCCTCAGGATAAATTGAGCACCTGGATCCTTTAGCTTCTTTATGAGTACCACTTTAGGGATACCTGCAAATGAGAAGTTCATGTCAGCTCCATTTAGTTCAGCATTGTCTACACTTACAAGCAACATCTTCCCTAAACAGGGAAAAAGAATTTTCTTAACTCAATCCAAACTACTTGAGGGTTTCCCAAAAACTCAGTTTGATTCAGCTCATGGGATGTCAGTTTACTTATGTATTATGTTTATGCATAAATGTTTCTGGCATTATCACAATGGATGAAGGATTAGTGAAGAGTAATGGAACTTGCAGATATAGCTAAACTGACTTCTTTGATCGGAGAAGACATGATATCTATGTTTATTGCTGACTGGAAATTCCTTATGGAATTTTCATGTGAAGCACCAAAGAATAAACTTATGGTATTGATGATTAGAATTAGAATTAAAATTATAGAGTTGGAAGGCACCTTGTAGGTCATCTAGTCCAACCTCCCCCTAAACCCAAGCAGGAGATCCTACATCTTAGACAGACTAGATAATAGAAAGAAGAGTATTGTACCCATGCAGTAAGAGATAAATTTATAATTGTATTTATAATTGCTGTAAAGAAGATCAGAAACTATTTTTATTTTTTTATTTGTTTTATTTTTTTTTTCTTTTAGTTTCCCGCCCCCCCCACTTTCTTGCACTTCTCATATTAAATTGAGATATACAATTTGGTCTCTAAACAGCATGATAGACTGAGGCAGGATAAAAATAAACAATATTTTGTTTATATTAACATTTCACTATCATTAATATTAATATGGTTACTTAAAAGTTATTAATATGATTGTATCTTTCTGTCACATAGAATCTTAGCATTAGAAGGGCTACTTAGGTTATGAAATCTGGACATCTGCTTCATATATAGTCCAAATTAAAGTGTCTCTGATAAAGGTTACTCACCAAGGCAGAATCGTTACATTTTTGGCTAATGAACCTACTGTTGCACTGCTCTGTCTGTTCCTCTTTTTTTGGTGTGTGTGTGTGTCTGCCAACAGTAAAGCACAAACCTCAAGTATGATGTCTTTTCAGTATTTCAAGGAGGGATAGTATATTCATAGTTTACATTCCAAGTTTCTTTCATCCAGGGCTTTTTTTCTCATAGAACGCTCAGAACGGAGTTCCGGCACCTTTTTTGGATGGAACCTTGTAGGGTAGGCAAGGCGGGTTGTATGACATGTGTGAGTTCCGGCACCTTTTTCTTTTACAAAAAAAAAAACACTGCTTTCATCTCTCCTCATAAGATTTTCTAGTCTCCAGATCATCTTCTTTGCTCTTCTATGAATGTTCCAGATTATCTAAAGAGCCTTGGTGGAGCAGTGGGCTAATGCCTCCTTAAGTAACACCAGCTGCCTGCAATTAGTGCAGGTTCGCATCCCACCAGGCTCAAGGTTGACTCAGCCTTCCATCCTTCCGAGGTAGGTAAAATGAGGACCCAGACTGTTGGGGGCAATAAGCTGACTTTGTAATAATGCCACTTGGCGGGGGTGGGGGGCGAAAGCCCTAATAAGCAGGCATATACATAGAATGAAGGCTATTACTAAGCACATTTGATTTGTGCTTAGATTGTAAGCCGCCCTGAGTCTTCGGAGAAGGGCGGGATATAAATGGGATTAAAATAAAAAAAATAAAAAATAAAAAAAATCCTTTTTAAAGTGTGATACTTAAAATATACTACATTAAGTACTTCCAACTGAGTGACTGCCTTACAATCTTGAAGTTTCACTTCTCCAGTGTTTAAACAGTACATGAATAAAGATTGGAAATAATCGTCTTTTTCTTTACCATGAAATCTCTTTTCCTGGTTTTCTACCCTGTATAGCTTAGATCAAGAAACTGAAGTAGCAGCCCTGGCACCATTTTTTTCTATTGTCTACCCTGTTTCTCAAGCAGCCACCAGCTGTTAATAATTCAATGTCTACTTGTTCTGTTCTCTCATTAAATTCATGACTTTTCATTTGCATAGTTTATATGGCTATGGAAAATTACTTAGGCTAAGTGACTGAAATATTATCCATGATTAACTCCTTTTGATGTTTTGGTTCCCCCAAAAAAACATCCCAGCAGCTCCCCAAAATCCCTTTTTTTCAGTACTTATATTGCTCTAATTAAAAATCAAAAGAATAGTTTCCTGTCCTGTTTGAAATCATAATTTTAAAAAAAATTGTAATGGAAACCTGAAAAAAAGTTAACAGAATAACAAAGTTGGAAGGTCTTCTAGTCCAACCCCCTGCTCAAGCAGGAAACCCTATACCAGACATGTCAAACACAAGGCCCGGGGCCCAGATCTGACCCGCGAAGTGGTTTCATGTGGCCCGCAAAGCCATCCTGGAAACAGTGAGGGAACGGCCCCCACTGCCTTGGCCCTGGCCCAGAGACCCTCCTTCTGCCAGAGGCCCTCAGATCTGTCCCACTCCTGCCCAGGCCCCCATAGGCACCCTTGATGCGAACGATGTAGAGCTGGCCACGCCCACCCAGTAGGCCATGCCCACCCTGGCCATACCCACCCGGCCCCCTGAGGGCAACCGCAATGCTGATGCGGCCCTCAATGAAATTGAGTTTGACACCCCTGCCCTATACCATTTCAGACAAATTTATTTATTTAATTAAATTTTTATACCGCCCTATTCCCGAAGGACTCAGGGCGGTTTACAGGGCAGCATAAAATATAATATAAAAATAGTATAAATTAAAATAGATTAAATTACATAAGCCCAACAATTAAAACAATATTAAAAGCTAAAACCCCTTCAGTCCAGGCCTGATAGATCAAAAAACCAGGTTTTCAGATCCCGGTGAAATGTACGCAGATTGGGGGCGGTCCGAAGTTCTAACGGTAAATCATTCCAAAGGGCAGACGCGCCCACAGAGAATGCCCTCCCCCTGGGGATCACACGCCAGCACTCCTTAACCGTCAGCACCCTGAGAAGGCCCTCCCTGTGGGAGCGCACAGGACGATGGGAAGTTGATGCCGGCAGCAGGTGTCCAAATGGCTGTCCAAGTTCTTCTTAAAAACCTCTTAAAAACTTCTGTAGGCAAGTCATTCCACTGATTAATTTTTCTAGCTGTCAGGACATTTTCCCTTAATTCTAGGTTGGTTCTCTCCTTGATTAGTTTCCATCCATTGTTTCTTGACCTGCCCTCTGGTGCTTGCAAAATAGGTTTTTTTGTGGCAGCCTCTTGGATATTGAAAGACTGCTAGCATATCATCCCTAGTCCTTCTTTTCATTAAAATAGACATACCCAATTCCTGCAACCTTCTTAATCTGTTTTACCCATTGTTGCTCCTTCTTAATCTCAAAACCAGGAAAAAGCATATGGTCCTTACTCCAGACACATAATGTGTTATGGCCCACTTGGCATTATCATCTTGTCTCCTGCACTTTTTAGCCTTTTTCCAATGTTTTTCCATCAAAATGTCACCTGCTCCTGTAGATTATTGCTGGCAGCTGTTCCAGATAGTAAGGACTGTTTCTTATCCCAAGAGATTGTCAGAAACCCAGATTTGACCTACCATCCTTCCTATTCTAAGAAGAAGAGATTTAAACAGCTCTGAGAAACCCTCCTAAGTCAATCCTTTGATGAATGGATGCTACAATATGGATTTATTCCATTTCTGAGATTATGTATATTAACCCCTTAATGGTGCTTATCATGAATCTTTCTTGCAGGATTCAGTTCTGCGGTTAAGGGCTTAATATATATTATTATTTTAAATCTAGCAATTCTTTCATCAAATAGACAGACACTTATAACCATTTGACTGCCCAGAAATCTTTACAGTCAAATAATTGCTCTTTTTCCTGTGATAAAACTAAACTACCGTGTATGCAAATATGTAAAAGAATTTAAGCTTCATTGAATTCATTCATTCACCCTTTCACTGAAACGATGCAAATATTCATATTCTTCTTGCCTCAAACCTATTCCCTTTTTCAAACACATGCGTAGGTATTGTTTTTAAACAGAATGAAAATTCCATATGAAAATATACACAATAAAATATTTAAAACGACAAATAACTTTGTTTTAAACCATCTAATAAAGTTTTGTGAATTCACTTTGGAAATTCAATTTGAAGGTGACCCATGCAACTTTCCATGCAAATTGGAAAAAGCAAAATAAATTCTATACCTTTAATTTGGAAGTTGCTGAACTGATTCAGTGATTTATATATGTGCAGTTCCGTCTGAAAATATCAACCAACAGCCCTAAGAGCTGCACAATTTCTTTCATTAACAGAAATGTGCCAAAAGGCTCAGGGCACAGACATTCTAGATTTCATGAATGACAAAGAAAATCCAACATTCTATTTCAAAATAATAGAGTCATTTTGAAGCCTGGATAATTTTAAGACAGACAAGTTGTCCTTGACTTACAACAGTTCATTTAGTGAGCGTTCAAAGTTACAACAGCACTGAAAAAAAGCAAATTATGATCACTTTTCAAACTTATGATTATTACAATATCCCTGTAGTCACATGTTCAAAATTCGGATTTTGGCAACTGGCTCATATTTATGACGGTTGAAGTGTCCCAGGGTCATGTGATTCCCTTTTATGACCTTCTGACAAGCAAAGTAATTCGGAAAGTCAGATTCACTTAACAGCTGTATTACTAAATTAACTAATTTAACAACTGCAGTGATTCACTTATGAACAAGAAAAGTCATTAAAAAACCTCCCTGAAGAACTGTCTCGCTTAGCAACAGAAATGTTGGGCTCAACTATGGTCATAAGTCAAGGACTACCTGCATAGTGAGTTTATTTACAGCCAAATGTTCTGCTGCCTCAAAGAGGTTATAGGCAATAAGTATAATTGTATGACGTCATTCCAATGAAACTTTTTAATGTGGTCGATATAAAGATATAAGCAATATTTTTTTCACTCTACTTCTTATTTATAAAGAACAAAATCAGTTGTCATCTAAACCTTGCCTTGCCCACAGTGTTTCAAAATGGCACCTGAGAAATTGTCAGCTAGTGGTGGAGAAATATTCTGTAATGAGCTATTTCCTGCCTCCATTTTGTTCCAAAGCTAATAACAAGCTGTCCTTTCTGTGAACTGGTTTTCATTGATTATTTCATGCTGGGTTTTCAGAAAAGAAGAAGAAATGAAGAAAGTCTAGATTTGATGTTGTTTGCCTGAGTCTGCTAAAAGGAACTGGCAACATTTGAGTCCTTTTCTTGATGGTTTTCTGCAAATAGTTTAGACTATTGGTGGGGATATTTTTGTGGCTTGTTTTCTTAACTTAGTTGTGGGATTTGTATGAAGTTCAAGATATATTCTTGCAAAAATCACACAGTAATCCAAATTCCCATTAAAGTAATTTAACCTCATATTTTCATGGGCGTTTTTGTTTTTGCAAATTGGTTGGTGATTATCAAGCATACCTCTTTTGATGTTACTGTTTTTTATTTCATCCATTTTCCTTGGAAAATGTATTGTAGTCTTTTCCACTGCTTTTATAAGAGAGTTAAATTAAATACCTGGGTTGGGCATCTCAGGGGGTTGGGAGTGGGAGGCACCGTTTTGCGGTGGTTCTCCTCCTACCTCCAGGGCCGCTCGCAGTCGGTGTTGACGGGAGGCAGAGATCCGCCCCGAGGCCTCTCATTTGTGGAGTCCCTCAGGGGTCGGTTCTCTCGCCTCTCCTGTTCAACATCTATATGAAGCCGCTGGGCGAGATCATTCGTGGTTTCGGGGTGGGGTATCATCAGTACGCTGATGATACCCAACTTTTTCTTTCCACCCCGAACCAACCCAGTGATGCCCTCGCCGTGATGTCCCGGTGCCTGGAGGCGGTTCAGGTCTGGATGGGGAGAAACAGGCTTCGTCTCAATCCCGCCAAGACTGAGTGGCTGTGCATATCGGCATCTCGGGCTAACCAGACTATTCCACCTCTAACGATGGGGGGTGAGGTGTTACCCCCTGTTGATAGGGCTCGCAACTTGAGCGTCCTCCTGGATTCACGACTCAATTTTGAAGATCACATAGGAGCCGTGACCAGGGGGGCTTTTGCACAGGTTCGCCTGGTGCGCCAGTTGCATCCCTATCTGGACCGAGACGCCCTACGCACAGTTACTCATGCGCTCGTGACCTCCCGTTTGGACTACTGTAACGCTCTCTACATGGGGCTGCCCTTGAAGACCACTCGGAGGCTTCAACTGGTGCAGAATGCGGCCGCACGAGTTGTAATGGGGGTCTCCCGATGCTCCCATGTAACACCTCTACTCCGCGAGCTGCATTGGCTTCCGGTTGCCCTCCGGGTGAAATTCAAGGTGCTGGTTATCACCTATAAAGCCCTACATGGCCTGGGTCCGGGGTATTTGAGGGAACACCTGCTGCCAGCATCAAATGCCCTTCGCCCAGTGCGCTCCCACAGGGAGGGTCTGCTCAGGGTCCCACTGGTAAGAGATTGCCGGCGGGTGACACCCAGGGATAGGGGTGGGGGCGCCTGCCCTCTGGAACCAGCTGCCAGTGGAGCTGAGGACTGCCCCCGACCTCCGATCATTCCGCCGGGGCCTGAAGACCTGGCTCTTTGAGCTCTCGGGCCCAGGCTGAGGAGAAATTTATTTTAATTGGGGTTTTTTAATTGCACAGGGTTAGTTTAATCTTTTTTAAATTGGATTTTTAACTTTTGTATGGCTGATTTTTAACTCCCTGTAAACCGCCCTGAGTCCTCAGGGAAAGGGCGGTATATAAATGCAATAAAATAAAATAAAATAAAATAAAATAAAATAAAATAAAATAAAATAAAATAAATATCTTAATTAAGCTTAATCGTACATTGAAATCAGTAAAACCTAAGTTGGTTAAACACAACTATATCTGGAGCCATCCAACAATATTTCAATTTAATTACATTGTAAAGCACAGCAGTAAAAGTTTCTGGTTTTTAATCAAATGTAGTTTCTGGATGTCATCCATATATAATTGTTTGTAGAGAGCTTTTTAGAGTCATTGCTTGAGCTAAATGACTATATAAATCCTGTAATTAAATAAATTATCTAAAAGGGTTCTTTTAGATAATCATCCATATTCTTGCCTACAGAACACATGGTTATGAAACACAGGTCTGGAAACCTGTACACAACTGATGAGAAATCGAATGTGTCCCATCTGTTTGTATATAATAGTTGCACTGAAATTGAGTTAACGGGAGTGATTAGTTTTATGAATAGAAAGTGTGTAATGGCCATGGTGGCTCAGTGGTTATAATGCAGTATTGCAGGCTAATTCTGCTGACTGTCAGAAGTTTGATTCTGACCCGCTCAAGGTTGACTCAGCCTTCCATCCTTCTGAGGTCAGTAAAATGAGGACCCAAACTATTGGGGGGCACTATGTTGACTCTGTAAACTGCTTAGGGAGGACTGTAAAGCACTATGAAGTGGTATATAAGTCTAAGTGCTGATGCTAATGCTAATGTGGTGGGAGGGTATCCTATGTTCTACAGGAAGCACTCCAACCACAAAGTGCTTCACTAGATCCAAATATTTTGCTGTCAGAAACCCACACAAACTGGAAATTTTTGAAGTTTCATGCAGCTCTAGAAAAGGATAAATGTTGAGCCTTGCAGCCCTTTACAATGATATACCATGAGCTCAATCTTCTCTACCTATTACCATTGACTGGAATTGACCAGAGAAAAAAGAGAATCACCACAGTAAAATATCCCCCATTCTCAAACATTATAGCTGGTCCAGATGGATACCATCAATGGTATCAAAAACTACCTAGAGATCAAAGAGCATTGGAATGGTGGCCCTTATCCCGTCTCTGCAAAAAGTTATCGACGAGCATAACCTATGTGATCTCTGGCTGCCACAAAGAAGAGGGGGTCAACCCCTATTTTTCTAGCACTTGAAGGTAAAACAAGAACCAATGGATGGAAACTAATCAAGGAGAGAAGCAACCTAGAACTAAGGAGAAATTTCCTGACAATTAGAATAATTAATCAGTGGAACGACTTGCTTTCAAAAGTTGTGGGTTCTCCAACACCAGAGGTTTTTAAGAACTTGGATAGCCATTTGTCTGAAATGGTATAGGGTTTCCTGTTTGAGCAGGGGGTTAAGCTAGAAGACCTCCACTGTCTCTACCAACTCTGTTATTCTCCTATTTTGTACCCCAGAGTGAGCTGACTGAATTGAGTTCATATGATCTATTTTCTCTAGGATTTTCAGGAACTGTTGTTTGATCACATTGTCAAAAACCTATCCCCAAAATTAAGTTGAACATGGAACATAAATTGTGCAGAATCGTTGGATCAAGTAATGGTTTCTTGAGCAGGGGTTGCATCAGTGCCATTTTCCAGGCTGAAAGAAACTCTGTCAAAGAAGCAGATGCCACCATATGTATTTAACTTCCCAAGGTCACCTCTCAAGTAACCCCACAATTTGTGAGGCAAGGGAAGAACATGAATCTAATGAACAAGTGACTGAGCTCACAGTCTGAAGGACTGTATCCACCTCATCTGGTATCACAGACTCAAACTCACTCCAGAAGTTAATCCCATAATCCCACAAGGCCATGTCTAACTGGATTTAATTATATACACATGTGGAAAGAGAGAGAAAACAGAGAGGAGAAGAAGAGAGGGGAGAGAGGGGAGAGAGAGAGAGAGAGGAGAGGAGAGGAGAGAGAGAGAATAAATTACAGCATAGAAAGTTGGTTATTACATAATACTGCTTTTCCTTCTCAAGTCAACTTGATATTCAGAAGAGGAAAATGGCATGATATATAAGTACAGGCGTTATATTCATTTTTTAAATATTGCAAAGGTCAATGAAGTGCACTGAAGCACCATTTTTTTGACTAAATGGATTCAAAACTTAATTTGTCTAACAAGGATTGCAATAAGAGGACAAATGTCACATGAATCATTCACTGTGTCACTGTTTGGGAATTAGACTAACCTTCTCAGTCATAAACTTCACTTTTATATATTGCCTTGCAGAATGAGCCTACATTTCTGCTTAGGAGAGTGTTTTTTATAGCAGAAGCAAATATACTTGTGGATCCATAAGTGAATGCTTGGAAAACTCTCACTAAGCACGTATTTACCATGAAAGTATATAGCAAAGGCTATACAGTATATGTTTGGCTATCCAAATGTTTTTGGTCACAGCATCCAGATGCCATATCCAGCAACACAATGATTATGAATGCTGAAGCTGTCGTTCAACAACATCTGGAAATTTATTTATTTATTTATTTATTTATTTGTTTTTATAAACCGCCCTTCTCCCGAGGGACTCGGGGCGGTGTACAGAGTAAGATAGGCAACATAATGAAACAGTATTGAAAAACAATAATCAAAACAAAACAAACTGGGACCCCAATTAGAGCTATCAGAGCTATCAGGCCAGGGCGGACTGCTGGAATAGGTAAGTCTTTAAGTCACACCGGAAGGTGCGGAGGTCGGGGGCCATCCGGATTTCAGTTGGTAAGCAGTTCCAGAGGGCTGGCGCACCCACTGAGAATGCCCTCCCCCTGGGGGCCACCAGCCGACATTCCTTGAGCGGTGGCACCCTGAGGAGGCCCTCTCTGTGGGAGCGCACAGGGCGGTGGGGTGTTGACATTGGCAGAAGGTGCTCCCGTAGGTAGTCCGGACCCATGCCATGTAGGGCTTTGTATGTCATTGTTAGCACCTTGAACTTCACTCGGAAGGCAACTGGAAGCCAGTGCAGCGCACGGAGGAGAGGTGTGATATGGGAGTATCGGGAGGCTCCCAAAAGTGTCCGTGCCGCTGCACTTTGCACCAGTTGAAGCTTCCGAGTGGATCTCAAGGGCAGCCCCATGTAGAGAGCGTTACAGTAGTCTAGGCGAGAGGTCACAAGGGCATGGGTGACTGTATGTAAGGCATAGTCCATAGTCCCTTACAAAATGTACTTTAATCAGAAGTTGTAGTTTTTTGTTGTTGTCCCTTTACAACTAAACAAAACATTACAATATCAAAAACTTTCCTCCCATTCTCTGAAGATTTTTCTTCTTTATCATTTTCCCCCTACCATTCTAATGTGTTTTAGCATTTCTTTAAATGGTGTTGTGAGATGATAGAAAGTTAACAGGTCTATCTCTCTAAGTCTGGTGCATCTATGTGTTCACTTAGAATTCTGCTCACAGTGAAAATGTAGATTGAGCTTTAAGACCTATTTAGGCCAAGAGTTGAGTTTATATGCATTTTATGTGCATTCCAGCCAGCTTCCATTCCTGTTTTTCTTGTTATGGTCTGGATTCAAATCTCTCTTTATCCTGGATTTTATTAAGTACTTGGAAAATAGATTCACAGGAAATCTTAGGGACTAGTAATCCACTAGAAGAGGCAGGACTTTTTATATTGGCCTCTGAATCTCTTCTGTTATTCTGTAATCTGCTTATCAGAACTTCTGTGATTGGATTTCTTGAAACCGCATGTACTTTTGTGTCCAGTTCAAGAATTAGAATTCTTGAACGATCCAATTTGGGATGGCCACCAGGACCAGGGATTTAGTCTTCAAAGCTTTCAGACTTGCACTGGAGCCCATCCTCGGGGAACTTCTCTCTCACTAGCTCAAAGACTGAACCTGTGGTCCCAGTGACCAATCCAGATTGGATCCTTCAACATTATCCTGGGACAGATATATTTGCCTTCATTCCTGATTAGAATTCTTTATTTTCTCCATTTTTATGAATCATAAGCCATCAGGATCTCATTGGGAAAACAATTAAGACCCTTAGAATCTCTGTCAAGGCAAAGAAGGAAGGCAGAACTGTTGAAGTTGAAGTTGAAGTTCCAGCAACCCAGATTGTTGGGGGCAATAAGCTGACTTTGTAATAATGCCGCTTGGGGTGTGTGTGAAAGCCCTAATAAGCAGGCATATACATAGAATGAAGGCTACTGCTAAGCTTGTAAGCCGCCCTGAGTCTTCGGAGAAGGGCGGGATATAAATGGAAATAAAATAAAATAAAATAAATAAATTACAAGAAAGATCTTCATTTTACAAAGGCTCTGGGCAAAATAGGTTTAATCTTTAAATGCAAGCAAAGCTGAGAGAAGTGGGACACATCTCTTAAACATTTGCTATGCTCCACAAAATGCCCATCTGTTTGATCCAGGCATGATTAAAAACAAAGCCAGGAGATCAGCTGCACCTGCTCATATTGGAATAGATGGCAGAACCACAGCAACAGTTCGGGGTTTGAGAAAATCTAGTTTAATCACCAATGTATGTGCACGGCTTTTTTTTATCCTAGGTGAACTTATCCAGCATCAACAAACTGGCCTCTGTCCACTCAAGTAGGGAAAGTCCTATCATAAAGCATCAGTCACAATGTTAAAATGATTTTCAGTCTAGCCTATACCAGTTGAATTCTCCCTTTTTCTGTCTTCTTCCATTCATAATAGAGTATGTGTACTGTTGCTTGCTTCTCCCATTTATCAGGCTGATGTGATACTCGTAGAAGCAAACAATTGTACGTCTTACATGCCTAGTTTTATGGTGTTCATTGCTTTGATGTACTGATCATCTTAGACTCTGACAGTTGATGTTATGTTGATTTTTTTGGCCAGTAGTTCCCATATCAGTACCTGATGGAGTTCTAGGATATTATCTGTCATCTTTCTCTCTATCTCTCTGGTACGTCTGGTGCATCTATGTTCACAATTTTACATGTGCTCACTTAGAATTCTGCTCACAATGAAAATGTGGATTGAGCTTTAAGACCTATTTAGGCCAAGAGTTGAGTTTATATACATTTTATGTGCACTGCAGCCAGCTTTCTTTCCTCTTTTTCTTGTTAAAGTAACACTGAGCTCTGGGCTTTTTATTCAAATCTCTGTTTATCCTGGATTTCATTAGGTAACCTTAAACAAACCATTTGCAGCTTCATTTGTCCAACAAATGGAATGTCTTTGAGCAACCTTGGACTTGCAATAAACCTCCCAAATTAAAAGCTGCCTCCACAGCCTTTTATTGGCATTATTCCTTTATGAGTCAATAGAAAATGCATTTCTTTATTTAAATGACTGTTCTGTAGTGCAAAGATATGTGTCTGAAAATGAGCAGACAGAGAAAAAAAAGAATCATCTTTTTTAATCTGTGGAGAAGCAGCTTCTTGGAGCTGATGATCAGCCAAGAGCTGAATCTATCTGTTTCTCACAAAAGAAAGTAGCAGAGAAAGTAAAATAGAAAGGAAATTATGTGGTGTGAATTATGTCTTTAATAGCTCATTCTATACTTTACAGTAGGGACGTGGTGGCTCAGTGGGTTAGGACGCTGAGCTTGTCGATCAGAAGGTCGGCAGTTTGGCGGGTCGAATCCCGAGTGCCGCGTAGCAGAGTGAGTGCCTGTTACTCGTCCCAGCTTCTGCCAACCTAGCAGTTCGAAAGCACGTAAAAATGCAAGTAGAAAAATAGGGACCACTACGGTGGGAAGGTAACAGCGTTCCGTGCGCCTTTGGCGTCTAGTCATGCCGGCCACATGACCACGGAGACGTCCTCGGACAAGCGCTGGCTCTTCGGCTTTGAAACGGAGATGAGCACCGGCCCCTAGAGTTGGAAACGACTAGCACGCATGTGCGGGGGAACCTTTACCTTTTTTATACTTTACAGTAAGGAGAGATGCTGATTTCACAGTGGTTGGCACCACCTAGTAATCAAAGCTCTGCTGCTTTTTTAATATGTGCTACACCCATTAGGTGTGTGTAAAAAGGGCTCAGAACTTCACTCATAAACCTAGTGACCCTTTCTGAAGATCAATTTACAGAAAAATTGAACTAGTGTGTGAATTCATGTGGTTCTCTCAGTGGTCTCCATGCTTGGTTGTTTGCTTGCAGACATTTCATTATCCAACTAAGCAATATCATCAGTATGTGAGTGTGGGAGTTGATGCCTCTTTATATGTGATAGCTTGCCCTGACAATTATGTCAGGGATATAGTTTCCTCCTTGGTAGTTCTTGATAAGAGTACTCAGCCTAAAATTTTTGTCTGCTTACCTGAATGTTGGCTGCTGGAAGGGCTGTGATGTACTGTCTTTATTTTCTTCCTTTATTGTCTTCTTTGAATGGTGCGTATGTGATTTATCTCTATGTGTCTATTGATGACTGGTTTCTCTAAATGACAGACTCAGTGGTGTAACGTGGGGGGTGCAGGGGGGGCCGGCCGCACCGGGTGCAACATCTGGGGGGGCGTGCTCGCACTCGCAGCTCTCTGCCCCTGCCTGGCTCACTCACTCTCTCTCACTGCAGTGCTGGCTGTGCGAATCCGATCCGAGCTGCCGGGTCACCGCCCACTGTGGAGGGGGGGGGTGCAAATTACTTGCCTTGACCCGGGTGCTGACAACCCACGCTACGCCACTGGACAGACTTCCAGGATTTGGCTTGGTTTAAGATGTCAGTAGTTTCCCAGTTGAAACTGTTGAGTCTGTACATGTGTTGTGAGATTTTCAATTTTTCATTGTGTTTTCTGACATCTAGTTGTTTATTTGTGGATATGCTCTCCTGGGTCTTCTGCCTCCCTGTGCAGCATACTGGCTATTACAACCCTCACAATGAACTTATGCACATAAAAATAGGGGTGGACAGGATGAAAGAGAACATTTTGGAAATGAAATAAAATATGATTTCTTTAATCTAGAAAACAGTAGATATAAAAACTTTAATCAATCTCACATAAAAGAAAACCACCCAGCTTGAAAACTCTGACATACTATGTACCACAGATGGTGAAATAGTGCTGAAAATAAATAAATACTTCAAGATCAAACTGACTCATTTGCAGGATTTATTTCACAAAATTAATTTACATTTTTTAAACATTATTTACAATGCCGGTAGGACCAGTTTATAGCAATCTTTATAAAGAAATGTATATATGAGTTATGGTGTTACTTTTATTGCAGCTAAAATACAAGCTGGACATTGAAATTGCTTTTCATGTGGTTTTCTATTTATACTTAATATAAAAACCCAGTTCTGTTATGGTTTGATATTTAAGTTCTACAGCAGCGGTCTCCAACTTTTGAAGCTTGGAGGCTGGGGGTAGGGGGAGGAGAGGAGAAGGAAGGAAGGAAGGAAGGAAGGAAGGAAGGAAGGAAGGAAGGAAGGAAGGAAGGAAGGAAGGAAGGAAGGAAGACCACTATAATGCCCACTATTGATAATGATTTTTTTTAAGTACAAGGGTGTTTTCTGGGGAACTCAAAAGAGTCAAGATGGTGGCTGTAACTATGCAATCAAAGCTGCCTGTGTCTGAACCATGTGCATGGAAATGCGGGGTAGAACTTTGTTCTTGGTATTTTGGACTCTTTGGAAGATGCCCATCTACAAATGGGGGCAGGAAGGGGGAAGAGTTTCAGGATGGCAATTCCAAAAACTGAAATCAGCCTGTTTTGGCATGGTTCTCACCACTTGTCAATTTATGAAAAGGCAGTCCTTGAGAGGTAAGGCTCTGGATCTTAGCCCCCAAATCTAAGTCTTCTTTAGTGGTGCTTGGATGTGTTTGAGTCAGCATAATTCTTGGAAATATATTTCTATATCACTAGATCTCTCTTGAAGTCACATTCTTTAAGCAATCGTGCCTGCAAATTGATGAGATCACAGCTTCTGCTGTCTGCCTTTTGCCAGTCGAGTTCTGATGCCGCTTTTGAGTCATAATCAATTATTTTTGCAGTTGACATTTTATTTTTCTACCTCTGGTTACTTCCCAGTGTGACACTGTTTCAAAGGGCAAGAGTTTACAGTCTCTGGAGAAAAAGTAATTCCAAAGACAATATTTGTCAATTCTGCTTTACGCTGTGGCTTCCAGCAAGAAACTGAAATTTATTACAGAGATTCACACTATACACTAACTCATAATGTGAACTGGTTCATTTGGGTTAAGTGTACTGTGTGGACCCAGCCTTTATGGCTAGGTGTAAACATGAATTCAGCTAATTGTAACTAATTGAACAAACAGTGGTTAACAAATCATGGCTTCTATAAATATGCATCAATTATGGAATTTTCTAAGAGAGAGAGAGAGAGTAAACTAGAGAGAGCAATTTGATTATGGAACCAGTTAACCAGATACAGATAGACTTCAACTTAGGAGCACAATTGGGACCAGAATTTCCATTGCTCTGCAAGGCATGTGTTAAGTGAATAATAGAATATACAGAGTGGGAAAGGATCCTTGCTCAATAGGAAACTCTGTACCAGGGTAGGGAACCCTGGCTCTTTTATGACTTGTGGACTTCAATGCCCAGAATTCCTGAACCAGCCATGCTGACTTAGAAATTCTGGGAGTTGAAGTTCACAAGTCATAAAAGAGCCAAGGTTGCCTACCCCTGCATTTCAGACAATTGGTTGCCCAATCTCTTCTTAAAAACTTCCAGTGTTGGAGCATACAAAACTTCTGGAGGCAAGTTGTTCCACTGATTAATTGTTCTAAGTGAGTTACACTCAGTTTTATGACCCTTTTTGTCATTGTTGTTTAGTGAATCATTGCGGTTAATGAGAAATTCCAGGTTCCCCCATTGACTTTCTTTTTGGAAACTGGCTAGGAAGGTCGCAAATGATGATCATATGAGGCACAGATGATACAACCATTGTAAATACATGCTGGTTGCCAAGTGCCCAAATCCTGATCACATGATCACGGGGCTGCTGCTATGATTGTAAGTGCAAGAACCTGTTGCAAGTTACTTTTTTCAGAACAATTGTAACTTCAAATGGCATTAAGCTAATAGTTGTAAGTTGTGGACTTTCTGCAGTTTAGTGGATGAATGCAGTCAAAGAACAGACAACCAAAACAGACAAACTTTAATTTGGATTTCTGCACTAAGCATGGATCCTTCAATGGCCCTTCCCAACTTTAGGATTCTAAGAAGTAAAGAAAAAAAATCTAATTTTTCCTCCTTTATGCTTGTATAACTTGTTTTGGGGTAGAAGATTTTTTTCTCCAACAAATTTTATTATTTAAAATATTTAGAAACTTTGGACATGGTGTTATCGGTCTAACATACCTTCTTGTCTTACATTATTTTTTGTGTTATATACATTTTATATACACATAAATGTATCATTTATATACAATTGTGCACATTAAACATATTTATACATTTATGCCAATAATTTTCTTCAATCTTATCGTCTATCTTATACTAATATTGCTTAAGTACATAATCCTGTATACCTTTATTAAGACCTTCCTTTCTGTTCCCACCATAGGTAAAAGATTTTTTTGGAGCATCCAATTCATCTTCTTGTTTTATTCCTCAATGAAACAATCCAGCCTTGCAGGTTTTTTGGAAGTAAATTTTCCAGAATAAGGAAGTAAGGTGGAATCTGGAGCGAGTGGGCGACAAGAATGGAGCACTTGTCTCCAGCAGTTGTTTAAAGCAACTGCATCTTTTTCTGAGATCACATAGGTTTCTGGGGAAAAGAAGCATTTTACAGCAGAAAAAGATTGTGAAAAGAAAGGGTTAACTTTCTTTCTTCTGGATTAAGAGCCCAATTTAATTTGAAGGTTTCTCCTGTCTGCCTTTGGTTTTCAAAAACAGGAAACTCACACAGGAAGAAATATATCTACTGATCTGGGATGTCATTTGGGAGGAAGGTCATAGGAAAGCTTTTCTGAGATATTGGTGATTATTCTTTTAGTTTTTTTGGGCTCCTGCAGAAAACAAGCACATATTCTTTTTAAAATTATTTAAACGTCCATCCAATTTGGTCATGCCTGTAAGTGCATTTCCAATTTGTCTTCAGCAGAAATAAAGGATTATAAATACGACTGGACTCGTGCCATGGCACAGCACAGTTAGACAATCTCAGCTTCATCCTAGAGCATTACAGAAAACAGAGAGAGGAAGAAAAATTCTTTGTACACCTGAAAGTGCATCAACATTCTTGTTTCCTTGCTTTTCAAGGCACAGGTGCCCTCCTAAATCATGGAAGTAAGACTAACTGTGATCAGCTAAAGATGTGTATTCAAAATGAATGAAAAGCTTCACTTACTAAAAATGTTTAGGGAAGCCTGTGGTTAGAAAAAAAAATATCAAAAGCACAAACAACATGAAGTATAATTAACAAATATTCTCAAAAGTACGAAACAAAACAAAAAAAACCCTCAAGAAAAAGGCTATTTTAAAATTTGTAAAATGTAGAAAGAATTTTTCTAGACTAAGAAAAAAATCATCCATCTGTGATCTTAATTTTAAGTGGATCAGTTTAATAATTTGTTAATCTTTTATTCATAGTGTTTTTTCTTATTATTTTTCCTCACAACAGCCCTGTAAAATAGGCAGACTGGAAAGAACATGAATAAAATGGTACTTAGACAAGGTATGTTGGGAGGGCCCACCTATGGAACTCTTTCTAGTGGGAAGTCTTTCTAGAAGGAAAAAGGACCTTCTCTGTGGTGGTTCCTTCCCTTTGGAATACCATCCCCTCAGATATAAAAGTGGTCCCCACCTTGATACTTTTCCAGAACGCCCTGGAGAAGTGACTCTATAAGCAGGCTTGTACGCTCAAACTTGATATGAAGGCTGGTGTGATTGTGTGGTTGCTCCTGTTGTGGTGGTTGGTGGGTTTATCAGTTCTTACACTGTGAAATTTTAATGTTGTGAGTCACCCAGTGTGAGTTGAGTAGCCATATAAATTGGTTTAATAAATAAATAAAATATCTTCTTTCTTAGACCATGAGCCGTAATCATGACGCTGCAATTTCCACTTTTTGTATGATTTAAGGCAGAGCTGGTAGAGTAGTTAAGATATCAAGCCAGAAACCAAGAAACTGTGAGATCTAGTCCTGCTTAGGCACAGAGCAAGCTGTGACCTTGGGCCAGTTACTCTCTCTCAGTCCTTGGAAGGGAAGCAATGGAAAGCTTCCCTCCCAAAATCTTGCATTTCAGAAATACAGAATATTTATTTATTTTATTTTTTATTTATTTTATTAGACTTATATACCGCCCTTCTCCCGTAGGACTCAGGGCGGTTCACAAGGTTTTTTAAAAACAATAGAACAAATTGCAAAAATTAAAAACAATTAAAATGATTACATTAACCTTGAAATAAAACCCCAATTACAATTAAAATACAATTAAAACCCCAAATAATACTCTCAGTCCAGGCCAGAAAGCTCAAAAAGCCAAGTCTTCAGGTCCCGGCGGAATGAGCGAAGGGCAGGGGCAGTCCTAAGCTCTACATGCAGCTGGTTCCAAAGGGCCGGCGCACCCACAGAGGCCTTCCCCCTGGGTATTGTCCCCCGGCAATCTTTTACTGGTGGTACCCTGAGAAGACCCTCCCACAGGACGAAGGGAGCTTGATGCCGGCAGCAGGTGTTCCCTCAGATATCCCGGACCCAAGCCATTTAGGGCTTTATAGGTCATCACCAGCACCTTGAATCTTGGTTCTTGTAAACTGCAAGTCAGGATCCAGGCACACAGAGTTTGCTTGAAGAGGATGTAAAAAGATGCTCAGAATTGCTTCAGACTGCAAGATGGGTGACAGATAAATTTGATGATGATGATCATCATCATCATCCACATCTGCCAATCCCAGGTCCTTGGTAAGGACTCGATAGGTAGACAAAAATGTCAAAGTCAGTCTGAACATCTGGCTGACTGTGTGAACAATAATAATAATAATAATAATAATAATAATAATAATAATAATAATAATAATAATAATAATAATAATAATACCTTCAAATATCCACATCTGCTTATCCCAGGACCTTGGGAACTTCTCAATAGTCAGACAAAAATACCAAATCCAGTCTAAACATCTGGCTGACTGTGCAACAAAATAGTAATAATATATTCTCACTGACATCTAGCAAATTTAGCTTCTTCAATCATGATAGTGACACCCTTGATATATTTATCCCTGATACATCGGTAAAGACATAGTGTGTTCCTTCTCCCAAAATCAATCTCTCATAATAGTTTTTGAAGCAAAATCCAGAATGTCAAAAATCCATCCAAAACCAAAGTAAAATTTCCAGCTTTTACCAAAGAGTTGCCAAGTTATGATGCATATCTCTAAATGTGGACCACTTAATGGTGGCTATCAACTATCTCATAGAGGCCAATTTTCAGAAATGCTGCACTGTATAGCAGTATTTAAAATCATAATATACAAGGGTGTTGATGGTTGCATAGAGAGGATGTGAAGAACAAGCATTTCCATAGGCAAAAATCCTTACCGGAGCTAGACAACTGAAACTCTTAGGAGAAAAATTGTACCCTGATATTATTAAAATCAGCATTTATGGTATGAGGAAATTATCTTGGAAGGTAGACAACTTTGTTGCAAATTTTAATGTTTAGGCATTGTAAACCTTTAGTGAAACGTTCTCTAGATATCACATATTTTCTAGGATCTTTGATTGACTAAATAACCTTCAAGGTTTGTTAAAGCTTTATAAATCTGTTTAAATCTGTCCCTTGTACCCTACTCCTCCTGGATTTTCTCATTGTTGCAGAACAAATGAAATAGTTCTTTTCATTACTATTCAAAATGTGGAGTTGTTAGTACTCTCTGAGCTTGGTTGTTTGTTAGGGTAATGAAACATTTGCAAGCAAACAAGCTCAGAGAACACCAAGGACTCCACAGTTCAACACTGAGCTACAAATATTCTCTTCTATTGGAATTGTTCAAATCATAAAAACACACTTGGCTGGTTCCCAAACTGATAACTGAATCATAAACTGGAAATTAAGGTGGTGCTCTAAACATGCCTGCATGAAAGTTAAGCCCATTAGAATCATAAATCTGATTAAAGAAAAATATGTTTCAGGTGGCAGTAAAGATGTAACATCTGTAATTATTTCTAACTTAAATTTAGAAATTGAGACATTAGAGGGAAGGAAGAGTACATGTATTCAAGAAAGGAAAGTAGACTTCCCACCTTTTCCTTTTGTTATAAATCATATATGAAAAAGAATAAAAGAATAAATGAGACTAAAAATTTCTCACCAACATTAGTGGGATACAAGAGTACAATAAGGTAAAGGTAAAGGTTCCCCCGCACATGCGTGCTAGTCGTTTCCGACTCTAGGGGCCGGTGCTCATCTCCGTTTCAAAGCCGAAGAGCCAGCACTTGTCCGAGGACGTCTCCGTGGTCATGTGGCTGGCATGACTAGACACCAAAGGCGCACGGAACGCTGTTACCTTCCCACCGTAGTGGTCCCTATTTTTCTACTTGCATTTTTTATGTGCTTTCGAACTGCTAGGTTGGCAGAAGCTGGGATGAGTAACAGGCGCTCACTCTGTTACGCGGCACTCGGGATTCGACCCGCCAAACTGCCGACCTTCTGATCGACAAGCTCAGCGTCCTAACCCACTGAGCCACCGTGTCCCTTGAGTACAATAGAGTCATCCAAAACTCTTGCATGAATCCATTAGAAACCTCCAAAATTTGCCCTCATATAGAAGGTTTGAATGCATCCAAAGGAGAGAATTATTAAATGGATGATGCAGAAAACAATTAATTTTGTTCTGTTTTAAATTTATTTTTTTAAAAAAATGTAAATTCCTTTTTAATTGGTCTAACTCTGTCTACATTTTGGAATACGACCCTGGATTACAATTCAAGATCCTACAGGAGACTTTAACCTGGAAGTTGTACATGCCTAAATCATAATATATGTGAAGTTAATGTTGACCAAGTTCTAAATGAGCTTCAGAAATTTTAGACACTTGCCCAAGAATAAAATCTGATGCTCAGCCTCATGTCTATCTAAACAAAATTTTATGTGATGATGCAAGTTGGTAAGCACTATTTATCAGGCAACTGTCTACTTGAAACTCTGGCAATAAATTCTCCTCTGCTGGAGGCTTTCAAGTGGCTGTCTGTTGGGAACAGTTAAGCACTGAGCAAGCATCATTGTTTCTCAACCTCAGCAACTTTAAGATGTATAGACTTCAACTCCCAGAATTTCCCAGCCAGCATGGGAGTCCATACATCTAAAGTTGCTGAAGTTGAGGAACCCTGAACTATGTAGTCCTTTCCAATACATCCTTTCTCTGATTCTAACAGAATATCGTTTCCTGGTATATAACCAATTGTTCTTCTCAGAACTTGCACCAAACATAGTTACATTTTGGGGACAAGTGAAAAAGTGGGCATCTGACTTTTGGAGTCTTAATTTATGTCATTTAAAACAGGGGTCCCCAACCTCCAGTCTGTGAACCAGTACTGGGCTGTGGCATGCCAGCAACCGACCTGCACAAACAAGAAAAGCTCTATCCGTGAGATGCAGGCAGCACACAAAACCACACCCCCTCTGGTCCGCAGAAAAACCTCTCTCTATGGAACTGGTCCCTGGTGCCCAAAAGGTTGGGGACCTCTGATTTAAGAGTTATGTTATTAATTTATTTACTTAGTATAAGGAACAAGAATATAAAAACCAGAGTCAAAAGATAAAACCAGAAATTTGTAGCTGTTGGGTACTCACAACTCCACTTCCAGTCAAACAGAACACTACCTTCTCTCCCTCTATTTATTCTGTTTGATTGTTTTTTTCTCCTTTGGTTGTATCCTATCTATATGTCTATTGGTATTCAATTCTTGAAAAACATATAGAACTGGGATACATTTATGCCTAATATTGGCACATGAGATTGGCACATAAAAAAAATATTTCTGTCATTAGAACTTTTCACTTTCTACCTTTTGTGTACAGTTGATAGTGAATCCTAAAGACATTGCAGCATGAATCCTATTTTATTTGTCCTGATCATAGCTGATTTTTCAGAAAATGCTAACAGTAAGGCTGAAAGTTACATGATAATTTCAGCTATGGCATGTCATACACTTTTTATGTAAAGCACATAGGATGTAGATAATTATTTTCATCCAGTTTTTTCCCTGGCATTTCCCTGCAGTATAATAGCTTTTTGCAGTGCTTTTTTTGTAAAAGAAAAAGGTGCAGGAACTCCCACATGTCACACAACCCACCTTGCCTACCCTACAGGGTTCCATCCAAAAAAGGTGCCGGAACTCCGTTCTGAGCGTTCTATGAGGAAAAAAGCCCTGGCTTTTTGTAACTCAGTGCTATTTTATCTAATAATGAGAAGTGCATACTTTAGGTCAGCTTTAATGAGCCAGCTTGGGATATTAAAAATAAGAGTATCAAGGACAAATAATTGAACAAAGATGGCAAACTATGGTTGTCAAGTAAAAAGAAATACACAAATTGAATATCTGTACCAAAGTCTATAGTACATTGATTGCTCCAAATCATTAGCAATGATCTCCATCATTTATTTGCAGAACCTTTTTTCCTATAACTCTGGAATGGTCATGGTTAACTTTTCTTATCTGGCCACTAAACAAAAAGGAATCAAGCACTTTTAGTTTCTCCAGAAAGGCCTCGTTTATCCTGTGATGCTGGTATGGAGAGGTTTTATGACTTAGGTGCTGCTAAGGCATTTTTGTCATAGGATCCCCTGAATTAGAAAAATAGCAGTCTTTTTTATTTATTTTTTTCACTTCTAAAAAGCAACAGACTATTGTAGCCTGTAGGGAATGGTAGAAATGGGATGGTCCTAGTTTCTTGTTCTTTTTGCTTTGTGATCCTGTTTTTGGCTTTTACCTGCTTTTTCTTTTATTTCACTTTTTTTCACCAATAGATCAGGGGGAGGCAGAGATTCTAGTCCAGTATGACAGCTCATGACTGCTCTATTAGCTTTATGGAACATAACGAGTTGCATCTTCAAATAAGAAAAGGTAAAGGAGTCCCTGCAGATTTTACTCGGCTAATTGTTGCTGACTGCAGGGGGCAATGCTCATCCCCGTTTCAAGGCCATTGAGCCTGCGCTGTCCGAAGGCATTTCTGCAGTGGCCAGCATGACATCACGGAGTGCTGTTACCTTCCCATTGAAGTGGTACCTATTTATCTACTCGCATTTGTATGCTTTTGAACTACTAGGTTGGCAGGAGCTGGGACAAGGATGGGAGCTCACCCTGTCTCATGATGCTCAGTTCTCAAACCTGGGCTGATGGCTTTCCAACTGTCAAGCCAGTATCTTAATTGCTGAGCCACTGTGCTACTTGCCTCTTTTAAAAAAATTAGGCAATTTAAAAACTTGAAGGTACTGTATTTTTTTTTACTAGAAATGCGTATTCTTCTGCAAGAGAAGAATCTCCTATAGATAAGATGGTCTACTCACATATACATTAGTAGAAATTCTAAATTGGCTAGAAAAATAGGAAATTTGAGTAACAAATGCTCAAAATATGTGATCCAAATTTTTTAATACTGGTGATTAAGTATTTTAATGAAAGTCCTATATACACCTTACTATAGTTTTATTAAAGTTTTCTACAATTGTTACCTAGATGTTTTGAATATCTTTTTAAGCTATCCAAAGCACGGAGGGTCATGCAGCATGTATGTTTAATAAATTATTATTATTATTCATTGGTCACAGAGTCAGCCAGATGTTTAGATTGGATTTGTCATCTTGATCCACCTATCTAGTCCTTTCCAAGGATCTGGGATAGGCAGGTAATATTGTTTGGTATCATCACACAGTGTAGACTATTCCAAATAAAGCTGCCTTTCAGAATTAATTGATTGTGAGTTTGTCAATGTTCATGGTATTCAAGTTGTGCTCCAGATTTTTTGGAATTATTATTATTAATAATAATTTGACTGTTGGATGAGAAAGTTGTGGCTGTGAATATTGGTCAGGTTTTAGAGTCATTAGAGAATATCATCACAGTTAAATCTCATTTCTGTACCTGAAAAATATTATAAATATACTGTATATGTTGCAGTTTAATTTGATGTGCATATGGTAATTTTTAAATCTTTTGCAACAAGATTTCTTTTCCAGATCCACTTCAGAACTGTTTACAAATAGATGATTTTCTGTACCTTGATCCTTAATTGGATAAATTTATTAAAGTAATATACATGTTATTGCTATTTCTGGTCATGCATAAGTAACATTTTCAATTATTACAGAAAGAGTTACCCCATTTTTTTCAAAACAGTGCTGAAATATGCCAGCATTAAAAATCTACCTTTCCAGAATGGATTCAAAAAGAGTTTGAAGATTTTTTCTTAAATATTTAAGGAAAATAATGTAAATAAATATTTAGGTAATATTGCTATATTAATTTTATCCTCATCTGTTCTACTATCTTCTCTACTGATATAATTATTATGATTATTATCCTTTGTTATTATAATTATTATTACTGTTGTTTTGCATACACACTGAGAACAAATTCCTTGGGTCCCAAATAAAGAATTCTGTTCTGTTCTGTTCTGTTTTGTTTATTGGTTTTTGGGATGCCTTTAGAGCATTGGTCCCCAACCCTTGCCACTTGGCATCCTGACTGGGCAGGGAGAGGGGAACTGGGCTGTGTGAGTGGCAGGCTGGCACACACATGTGCAGCTCAACTTGCACAAGTAGTGGGCCGGCATGCATGCACACAACTTGACTTGAGCAAGAGGCAGGCCAGCACACACATACAAACATAGCTTGATTTGTGCAAAGAATAGGTTTGGTCTAGTCTTGTGTTTAAGGCACCAGTCTATCACTAGGAGACAGTGAATTCAAGTCCCCTTGTATATAAAAGCCAGCTAGGTACCTTTGGGCTGGTCACACTCTCTCACCCAACCCATCTCACAGGGTTGTTGTGGGGAAAATAGGAAGAGGAAAAAGTGCTAAATACGTTTGCGACCAGGTGTTATTTATAAAATTTATATTCTCCAATGAATAATAGATACGATTACATCTATGAACATAGGAAAAGCATCTAGTCCATACGATTAGCCCATTGAATAGAACAAGGCAAAGTAAAGTCTGTATATTAATACTACAGGATATTTATATTGATGCCCTTTTAAATATGATCCCATTAGGTTTATGTAACTGATTTGAAGGCTAGAAAAGATTTTGTTGTATGTTCAGGCTGTTAACTGGTTTTCTTGTTAAATGTGGATACAAAAATACTGACAGCAACTCTAGCACCAAGACAATAAATACAGATACTGTAGTCCTCGACTTATGACCATTTATTTAATGACCATTCAAACTTATAACCAATCCTGAAACTTATGACCCTTGCAGCATCCCTATGGTCACATGATCAAAGTTGGATTGCTTGGCAAGTGATACATCGTTATGATGGCTGCAGCATCCTAGCACCACACGGCTGCCATTTGCAACCTTCCCAGCTGGCTTCACCATGCAAACACAATTGGGGAAGCCAGATTCAGTTAATGACAATATGATTTGCTTAATGACTATGGCAAGAAACGGTCATAAAATCAAGCATGGTCACATAATGACTAACTTAACAACTGCATCTCTTAGTGACAAGATGCTCCAGTCCCTACTGTAGCTGTAAATCAAGGACTACTTGTATTATTTTTGATTATTCATCCTGCACAATCTAATTTTATAAAGAGCTGCCAAATGTCTGTATTATATTATTACTTAATATTGTGGGTGTATATTAAAAAAAATCAATAATGGCCATCTTGCTGAACAAAGAAAAAAGCTTTTGATATGGTGCAGTGGGAATTGTTGAAAGACGTTTTGTATCAATATGCACTCTTTGTAAATTATTGGAATCAATATATGGTGCCCCTTTTGCTAGAGCTAATTAAAAATGGAATCATTTTTATCAGTGACTCATGAAAGTCACCTCTAATATCCTTTTTCTCTCCTTCTTTTAATTTGACATCGGAACTGCTAATTTTCCTGATTAAAGAAATGGAAAATATTTTGACTGGGCTTGAACAATTATAACAAACTGCAATATTTATCATAATTAACATTTTCTTATGTATTTTTAATAACAAAATGTAATAATATAGTTTTAAAATGGTAATTTATCAGGCTATTGGTTTAATAGAATTGGTTCCTATGCTTCCTGTGGGTTATAGTATTACTATGTAAATTTATAAGGGATGCGGTGGCTCAGTGGGTTAGGATGCTGAGCTTGTCAATCAGAAGGTCGGCAGTTTGGCGGGTCGGATCCCGAGTGCTGCGTAGCAGAGTGAGTGCCTGTTACTCGTCCCAGCTTCTGCCAACCTAGCAGTTGGAAAGCACGTAAAAATGCAAGTAGAAAAATAGGGACCACTCCGGTGGGAAGGTAACAGCGTTCCGTGCGCCTTTGGCGTCTAGTCATGCTGGCCACATGACCATGGAGATGTCCTCGGACAAGCGCTGGCTCGTCGGCTTTGAAACGGAGATGAGCACCGGCCCCTAGAGTCGGAAACTACTAGCACACATGTGCGGGGGAACCTTTACCTTTACCTTATGTAAATTTATAAAAATTAGGAATTGGCTTGTGGTTTGAATTCTTTTAAATATCTGACAACAATTATTCTCAGAAAGCATTTGTGGATTTAAATATATCAGTGTTTTTTTCTCTCATGAAAAATCAATACAAATAGATATTAAAATCACGTAATATTAATATTTATTATTATTTATTACATTTGTATTCTGTCCAACATTAAATCTGGATGGTTCACACCTGTTAAAAAGTTTTACATAGAGCTAATGGGAAAAGATAAACATTGTATGAATGAATATTGCTTTAGATTTATATAAAGCAATATTCATTTGCATTAATCAATTTTTATAAGTGTTCCTATGTTGACAACTTATTTCAAGCAGATTACGATGATTTTAAAGTTTGAACTTGCCCCGAAGACTTAATTCAAGCTCCAATGAATTGTCAGCTGTTGTAATGCTATGAGTTGTCTATCTGACCTCTGGTGTGGTATATTTTATTTATTAAGTTTTATTATTTTATCATTTTCCTTTGTGTTTAATTTTTTAAAACTCTTGTTAGCTACCTAGGATTGCCTGGCCAGGGCCGGCCTTATAAATCTACAACTCTATTGATTTTCAGAAAACTACAAGTGAAACGATAAATAAACAGAAAAAAAAAAGATTTGAAAGAAGAAAAATGTCAGAGCAGAAAAGAAGTAAAGATGCAAGGAAAAAAAAGAAGAAGGACAAATAGAAAAAGAATGAGTTCTGACTTTCTTTGGTACACATATAAGTATAAACAAGTACATGAAACTCTTACTCTAAGATTAGCATCTGTCTGCATTATTTCCATAGTCCCATATAATTCTAATCATCAAATCCCAAAATCAGCTTTTCTTCTCTTTGTTTCTCAAAAAAGTTCAGAAGTGGTTTGCAAGCAGAAATAAAATTTGTCAAAGTCTTTTCTTTCCTCAAGGCAGTCAGTTTCACTGTGCCAATTCCCGCAGCTTCACTATCCATTCTTCCATTGCAGGTATTTGTGTGTCCTTCTACCTTTCAGGATATAAAAGCATCACTGTTTTATCATGCATAAGAACATGGGGTGGCCCTATATATCAGGTAAACCAATAACTAAAATTTCAGTGGGAAAAATGATTGCCTAGATTTACTTTATTTAAATGACAGCTATTGTATCTTGTTTTGTAAATTTTCCTGCGTCTCACTTTATCACTGGGAATGCTAGTGACTTCTATTTATGGGATTCAAGTGATTAAACCATGGCAGTTTTAAAAAGTTATTACTGTATAACTATCTCTTTGACATCTGGGACCTGGCCCTATTTTATCAACAGATCTGCTATGTTTCCCACATTAAAAGCCACAAGGCTCATTTGCTGAGATGAAACTATAATTTTGATGCTTATTCCTATGATGAATTTACAGCAGATGACAATCCCTGTTTTGATCGTCATGGCAAGTAGAAGCATTTATGTTTTAGATCAATTTAGGATTGCAAAAAACAAACAAATAAACAAACAAAAAAGAATCCAAATTCCCTACATTGTTTATCTCATAATTACATTCTTGAATTACTATTGTGGTTAGTCCTTTTTAAAATGTACGTGCTTTTATTGCTCTTAGTCAGTCTTTCTCTTTTTGTCTCTCTCATGTATTAAATAAAACTGCCTTTTTAGGATCCTGTAATCCCTTAATTCGGGATAAAGTTGGGGCAAATGGATGGAGCTGAGCATTTACTGGCCAGATGCCCTTCCTGATGCCACACGGAGCACACAGCAGATATTTTTATTTTTGTGCCCTAGGAGAGAAATATCTACTACCCAGGATTGAACTCTCAACCTTGTATCTTTACTACTAGGCCACCACACTTCTCTCTCTCCCCCTCTCCCTTTCTCTTCCTCCCCTCCTCTCTCTTATATTAAATACATAAACAAAAAGAAGCCTCTAATTTTGATGGTTCTCGTTAGTCACCAGCCTATCCTCTATTCATTTTGAAAAAAATGAAGAATACCCAGGATTTCGTTAATGCAGCAAATGGGCTTATCTGCAATTATCCATAGCAACATTTTTAAAAGGTGCCCATATTTCCCATATATGTTCATGTAAAAGTTCATTCATGGATAATTCAACCCTTGGATTTTTAACCAAGATACCATAAAAGTATGGCTTGGTTAATTTGTGGGGGGCACATTTTTCATGGTAATTGGGTTAAAAAACCCAATGAATTTATCCACAAGTATATATGGTACAGTATATAGAATACAAAGCCATGTATTTTTTTACCACCTACCCCAGTTAGTGTATATAGATTTAAGTACATGGATAGTAGGGAATGAGACTGTTAAGGAGGAAGAAATGGCCATCAGACTAAAGTTATATGTTCCTGATGATTGCTTGATAACTGCCTCCCTCTTTCTCACACACTTGTGACACGACTTTCTTTTGAATTGATCTTGGGAATGAGTCTCACGGTTAAGACTTTGTTTTTCCAGTTTCCGTGCTGGACATTGGTGGTAATTTTGTATTGTGTATGCTGATATCCTAAGCCAGAAACAGAATCTGATGATGTGCATCCTTTAGAAGTTGCCACAGTGTTTTCCTTTAAACTCTGAAAGTCACTTGTCACCATAGTGATTCACTTTGTTTCTCTACTTGACAGTATGGAAGTCACGGTGCTCCTGCTTTCAAATTCATTACGGTATATTTATTTACTGACCTTGTGTGCTTTTTCATATTAGTAATGGATGATGCATTCTCATTAGTTCCAGATAACCTGAACAACTATGGATGTTTTATACTTAGTTGTTTTTATATGATTTATATGTTTTATTCATTGTGTTCTGCTATTTTATTGATGTTTGTATTGTATTAGCTGCCCTGAGTTATTTAGGTGAGGTGGGTGGTCATATAAATCAATCAGAGAGAGAGAGAGAGAGAGAGAGAGAGAGAGAGAGAGAGAGAGAGAGAGAGAGAGAGAGAGAGAGAGAGAGAGAGAGAAAGTAGTAGTGATCTACAGTACTACTTATTACATCACATTTTCAAGGACCAGTGAATCTTGGCTTAACTTTAAAAGCAGATGTAAAATGAAAAATGTTTACTCAGTAGAATGGAGAAACTGGTCCTCAAGATATGAATTATGGGTTTTGACAGCCCGCCTTTCATTAGCATAATCAGTAATGAGCGATGATGGAATCTCAGCAACATCTAGGGAAATGCGTTCTCCTCATCCTGTTTTACTACTACTGCCTCCCATTAGTAAATTTTAGAATCTTCACTATACAACAAGGATATCTAAGATCTGAAAAGATTCTGCCCAAGATCAGTAATTGATTTCTCCTAAATAATAAACAACATGTGTTCTTAATTGTGAGATGATGAATTGGGATAACCTATCTAGGAAAATTAATGGGTTCAGGTCTTAAGAAATATAGAATACACATCAATATTTTTCATGTATTTATTAAATTTTTATCTGCCTTTATTACTAATAAAGGAAAATATTTGTAGCTCAGGGTTGAAATGAAGGATACCTGGTCGTGATGTTACGTAGTTTGGGTAATGAAACATCTGGAAGAAAACAACCAAAGGAAAAAAGGAAAAACAACTTAGTGGTGATGATATACAGAATGTGTTGTCATTTCATTCTGTTGCTCAATAAAACTGTCTGAAGAATGGCAACATTTCTTTACCTTTAAAAAATCACTTCACTTTCTCCAGTAAACAATAACATTCATTAGTAGTTGAGGAAGCATATTGCAACTGAAACTTCAGTTAAACGTTATTCTTCAATTGCCAGATTTTTGCATTGATTTTGTTTTTCTGTCATGACTTTCACCTTCATATATCTCCTGCAAGCCTACTTCTAGAAATTTCTGTCTGCAATTTTTCAAAATGCTGAGCTGCAAGTTTATAAGAAAAGCAAATGCATAAAAATGTCAGGAAAAAAGCAGAAATCAAACACTGCATTTTATTTCAGCCTTCTTATTTCATTTGATGAAATGTTCTTGACTATTTTGATGTGCTTTTGGTCTTAGCTTCTGTATCTGTGACTAAAGTTTTAGCCACAGGATATGACTTAACTCATTTTGGGGGCTTTACTCCCCCTCCTTAACTATAGACATGCAGCCTGTATGAAGTAGCACTGAGGCTGAGTTTATACCTTGCCAAGAGCAGAGTCCAAACAAGCAGATTTTGTATAAATTGAGTGTGACACCTTTCACAATGAATCTAAAAGACAGCCGACTTCTGGATAAAGTTTGTCCATTAAATGTGAACTGCTGAAACATCCTTGTTCAAGATTGATAAATATTTTGCCAAGGACTGTAAAAAAGTATAAGCAGAATGCATGTAAATTAGAGCCATAATAAGACTCTGAAAATATACTGTGCTTGAAGGATGCTTTTAGCAAAGATACTTTCCCTTCAGAGGTGACTCATGAAACATTTTCTCCCATTTCTTCAAAACAAAGCAAAACTGCGATGAAACTGCATTGTCTTTGGGGCCTCCTCCGCCATATCCTGAAACTAGACATGAAAAAGAAAGAACATCTAGAAAGCTACAAGACGGATGAAGCATCTTAATGATATACATATAATCTTGATATATGTTGTGGCAGGAACAGCTAATGGTACTCACTTTGAAAAGCACTGCTTCCTGCAAATGTTATAAAACTTAGTTAAGAAACTGAACAAAAAGAATGACAGATAGTTTATGGTAAATGGTACTGATTCTCTTTCAAAAAAGACATTTGAATGGATATTGCCTTTTCTGTCATCCCAATTAAATTAAACAGAATTTAGGTGTATTAGGAAGTCAGATTGTTCTTGTTGTTTTGCCATTTGGAGATTAGTTGTTTTCATTCACAGAGTTTGTGAGCCTATGGGCAAAAAACACCCTGCCATTTTTTAGCTGCCAAAAAGCAGCCCACTTTTAGAAATATCTAAAATTGTATTTCCAAGTAATGAAACATGGTATCATCTCTTAATTTTATATAAATCACATATATCATTTATATTCCCTTTTTATACTGCTTAGATTGGCAGAGATTATTCTTGTTTCTCCAGGCACTACCCCTGTAGAAATATTTCAGACAACCATCATATAATTTCTTTAGTATTTGGAAATTTTCTTTGGCAAGGATATACCTCTGATTTGAATGGAATATTGTTTGGATCGCAAGTAGCAAAATTACATGAAGGGTGATAAGACTGAATAAACATGAGGCAAAGGGGCAAAGAATCTGCTTAACTGAAGCCAATTGTGCTTTAAAATTTAGTCTCCTTTGCACTCTGAGTTCCCCCTCTTCTCTAGAGAGTTTGTGGTAATAGCTATAAAGCATTAATAATTCACTGGACAGTCTTTAAAATGCTGCTTTGTCTCAGCTTTGGAGAACAACCAATAGCATCTGGCTGACCTGGGGCCCAGCTGTTAAACAATGTTGACCCTAATTATTGCTTTAATAGAAGATCTAAAAGGAGTATTTTTTCAGTGAAATTAAATCTTTTCACACATCCTGAAAAGGAAATAATGACAAACCACTTCTGTGTTGTTGCCAAGAAACTACAGGGAATTGTCCAGGAAGTACTCGGGAGTCAAACTTGGCTTGAAGGAGATTTTACACATCATGGAAAAGTGTAAGGCCGTTGGAGAAAGGGAAGGCTTTGGCCGGAGAACTATTAAATGCTGGCATAGCACATTAACTGAATCAGGCACTCCATTCCATGTTAGATAATCATAGAATAAAAATGAATATGGTCCTGGAAACATTGTTGTTTTATGGTTTTAGATGGCCTCATTTATTTATCCTTTGACCCATCTGAAAAGGAAGAATACCAACAAGGATTGACGGATTTTGGAAATGGCTTCTGGATAAATGGAATTCTGACATAAGATACATTCCATTTCACTAGGACCAGGCAAAATGTGCTTGGCTGAAATATACTGAGCTTAATCAGGAATACTTTAAATCAGGGGTGTCAAACTGCCAACCCACAGGCTGGATGCATCATGCCGAAACCATGTCCACCCCACTGCCGGCAATGGAAAAAAAAAGTTGTGATACGTCGCACCACGTCACGTGACGCTGCGGGTTTGAAATCCCTGCTTTAAATAGAATCAGGGATAGATGAGTGGGCCAAAGCTATTCATTCTTAAGTTGCGCTGAAGGAAATAGGTAGCTGTAGTAGTCTGTTGAATTTATTAATTAAAAATTAAGAAACTGGGACATAAATGTCTGTGGAGATTCTCAGCCATCCAGGTAATAGTTACCCCCAAAAGGTGCTTCAAGGAAAAACGAAGTCCAGTTGTCTTTTGAAAAAGCACCTTTGGGACTGGGTCATAAAGTTCATAGCCTTTGTGGCCTCTGTAGTAATGATTACTGTAGAGTATGGACCATAAGCCAGGAGAGCTTAAATTTTTACACAAAGAAGTTAAGTATGACTTAATAGTAATAAACTGGGACCTAATGAAACGAATTCTATGATGAATTCAGAAGATACAATTTGTTCAAACTGGAATCGAATGAAAGGAATGGAAGTAACAAAAGAGGAGAAGCTGAACTGTATATTAAGAATATTGCCAGCTGATCAGAAATCTAAATGAGTGAGCTTGGCAATGCTGTAGAGGACATGCAGTTAAAAAAAATGGAGGAAAAATAAAAGCAATACTCAAACTCAGAGAGCCAAAGCCCTCTGATTGCTAGTGCTAAATGCAGTTCTGTACATGATGTAAAATTAAACCATTGTAGATATATGGTCATAACTAATTTCCTTCAGACATACTATAAAACTATGGTTAACTGAGCACACCATTCCATTTTAAATATGGAAAGAAGTAATAGAAAAAGCAGTTAATCTGGCTAGATGTGGTTTGCTGATGTTGTAACTCCTTTTAAAGTTAAAATATCTTAGCTATGCTTTCCTCTTATTAGTATATAATAAAAAGGCAGTCTGGAAAAATGAGTAATAATTTTTGCTGCAAGCTTTGTTTTAAACTGGCACATAAACATCATTTTTTTTTGAAAATTATTGGCTTCACAGTTATGTTGTAGTAACTGTAAGTCTTTTTTTTTATTGAAAAGTTTTAAAATACAATTTTCCTTTAAAGAACCCCCCTTCCCCCTCCCTCCTCCCCCACCTCCCCTCCTCCCCCCTCCCTCCGCCCCCCCCTCCCTCCCCCCCTCCCCCCCTACTTCCCAGAGCTGAATACAAGGTATATATATATAAAAAAACAGACCTAAGCAACCATATACTAACAACTATAAATTCTAAAATCCATCACTCTCTAGCTTATATAGGATAAAGCAAACCTTAACAATATTAAATATATATATAAAAAAAACTAGAATAAGAAAAGGACACTCTCTAGCTTATATAGAATATAAGCTTATATAGAATGGAACAAACCTTAATAGTATTAAATATATATTAAAGACAAAAAAAAAAGAAAAAGAAAGAAAAAAAAAACCCTTCTCAACCCTATACTTATCCTAAATAAACTCCATCCATTTTATCCATTCCATGATATAACATTCTTACAAATAATTTTTCAAATTAACCAAGAATCCCAAATCAAAAAACTTTAAAGTCAACTCTTCTGTAATCGGCCGTTCCTCTTCCAGTACCACATCTATAGTTATTCCAAACACAAAAATAAGAAAAAAAGATTGCAAACAAAACTTAAACCTCCATTTGAAAATCTTCTGTATATTCCCCCAAACTTTAATCCAAAAAAGCTCACCCTTTCCACAGAACCACCAAATATAAAAATATATTGCGTCTACACCCAAATCTTTTCCCACCTCCCCTACTTGACTACTTGACTATATCGTAAAAGTTCCATAGACTTCTGCAAATCCTGCTATTTTCTCTTCTTAGATCGTTTTGCAGCAGCACGCGTCACCCTCTGTTTTATAGATTCATCTGACGAGGTTGTATCTTGATCTCCTCCAACACCGTTGTCTTCTATCTGACCATCTTCGGCCTCTTGATGCACTCCTTCTCCAGATCCCTTTCCAGCTTCCAAAAGTGTTAATGGCGTTGCATTTAAAACATTATTGTAGAAATCACGCGCTTGCATCACAGTAACCAAACGGTACTTTTTACCTTCGTGCGTCACCATCAACCCCACTGGGATCTCCCATCTGAACCTTATATCTCGCTGCTTGAGCTCTTGCACAAGAAATGTAAAATCCTTCCTTCTCCTTAGAATCTTTGGAGGAATTTCTTTTAAGACCAAAACTTCTTGATTAGCAATCACAACTTTAGTATCATAAGCAGCTTGTATAACTTCATCTCTAGTTTCCCTTTTTGCAAAATATACCACCACATCTCTAGGCAACTTTCTCTGTCTGGCAATCCATGAATTCACACGAAACACTTTGTCCATGCCTCCTTTTATTTCAGATGCTGGCTGTTTCAACACTATTTCAAAAGCCTCAGAAACCAGCTGCTTTAGATCTTCCTTAGTATTCTCCTTTAAGCCTCTAATTCTAATAGCAAACTGCATCTGGAAATATTGAGCAAGACTCAGTTCCTTTTCCATTTTATTTTCATTCTCCAATACTTTTGCTTCTAATATAGCATTCTTTTGAGTCAAGTCTTCTAGCTTTTCCTCCAATTCTTCCACACACCGAGCCACTTTAAACACTGAAGTCAAGATGTCTACCCTCATCGCTTTGAGCTTCTGTTCCATCCTCTCCTCCATTCTCTCCTCCAATTTCTCCAATTTCTCCTCCATCTGTGCAAATCTAACATTAATTGATTCCAAAATTACCTGGGTATGCTTTTCAAGAGCATCTTGTAAGTCCTTTGATGTCAATACATCAGGAGGATGCAGCGCCTGCAATAATGATTGTTGCACGGGAGAAGTTCCAGCACTCCGAAGAGTTTTAGGGGGTGGTTTAGCCGCCATCTTTTACCAAATATGACGCACTTTCACTTCAGATTTATAATCCAAAAAAGTCCATCAAGCTGGAGAGTAAAACATAGTAATCCTCTTTACCATTTCCTCTTGTATCGCTCTGCCTGCTCCTTTAAACCATAGTCATTCCTTCAGGCAGGGGTGGTCGCAGACGGCTGGCTCTGCTCCAAGAAGTCAGGAGCAGAGGCGACGGCCAGCTGGGAGCAGCCCAGGCTACGGGGGAGTTCAATCCTTCAGCCGCCCAAGCCATAAGCTCAGGCGGCCCTGGAGAACTCTACCCCTACCTGGGGGCTCGCCCCCTCCTCTTCTCCCGAGGAGGGGGCTTCAGATTCGCCCGAACAGCTGATCGGCGCTGTTTCGGGCGAAAAAACAACAGCTGAGCCGCGGGCAGCCCGGGAAGGCTCCCTCCGTCGCCGCGGAGCCACCGGAAGTCATAGTAACTGTAAGTCTTGTACAAAATATGATGTGTTCTTTTATCCAGGACTGTTGATCTCATGGTAAAATCTACTTTCCAAGTCATATTATCTTTAATGTGTCTTTAGTAAGTTTGTTCCTCCTAGTAAAACCTTACATACAGCCATTTTAACTCACAGTATTTTCAAATGGTACCAGCTCAGAGAAGGCAATTTCTAACAAATCTTTAAATTTTCTCAAATCTATTTTTAATGTCAAGATAAAGAACACTGAAACCTTTTCACTTTTTAAAAAATGTACTTTATTTCTCAAGTGGATGAGGATTTGCTTCCAGAAACCAGATACAATCCAACTGCAAATTACCACATTTGCACATAATGAGAATGCTGAGCTTCAATTAAAAATATGCTTAAGAAAAGTGGATGTACATATTCAGTATAATTAGTTCAATGAGCCAATGCAAGCATTTAGGGAAAACATTTAAAGTAAATTTAAAAAATCCAATCCAAACAAAACAAAACTAAAAATATATCTACTTAGCTGCAAATTACATTTTCAGAGTGTCTTAATTGATTCAAGAGGCCAAATAGAAACAGTTACAATAAAAAGCTTTAAGGCAATTTGGAAATAATAATACATTTATTAAAAAATAAATCTCCAACTGCTTTCCTCCTAAATATACAACAATGTTGGTCATCCTTTAGGAGACAGTACACATTATATTGCAGTACATATTTGCAATATAGTTGATACTGGTATTCTGTACTTTTGTGCTACATTATGGAGTCATACCTGGAACTCATTATGAATGCAGAGAGACCAATGATATATGTTGTCATTATGAGACCATGATTAATTTTCATTGCTTACTTTTATTATAAATAGAGCTTTTGTTGTGAGAACATACAATCTCTCGTTTGTTGCTTGAAAACCCAAAAAAGGATCATGTGTTTCCAGAGTTGCTACCAACTGCTTAGCAAGCTGATTAACTTGTCTGCCTTCCTTTCGATTGTAAAGAACAGTTGTTAGAGGACTTGGCTGGCGATAGATGAACACTCTTCGCATGCACTCACAAAGGGCAGAATATGAGTGGTCTGGTGCACAAGCCATGAATTTCTTGTCCTGCTTGGATGCCTGCACATAACCTGAAACACACATAGCCAGCAAAAGCAAGTAATTATTATTTTTTTATCTCACAGACCAGTTGTTATTGTGTGAGCTTATGCTCTGGTTTTATGCAGTGTACGATGTGCAGGGGGCACAACTTTTTCTCTGGGATTCAACTGGATAAATGTGCACAGCTTTGTATCCTCAGGGCTAGACTACTGTTAATAGAATAGATTTGGGGTGTTTGAGGAAACTACAAAGACACACAGCTATGGCAAACATGCTAAGAGGACAGCACATGAAAAATACTTTAAGGGAACCCAATGTCTGGATTGGTTCTCTAGAGCAGGGGTGTCAAACTGCCGGCCAGCGGGCTGGACACGTCATCCTGGAAGCTGCGCCCATCCCATTGCCAGCAATGGCAAAACCGTCCTGATACGTTGTGCAACGTGACGTGACGAGTTTGACATATCTGCTCTAGAGCTTTTCAGTGCAGCATTTGAACTCTATGAAATGTTGCTTTCATTCTAATTCAAAGTAAACATCAAATGAAACTGAGTTTCTAAAGCTTAAAGAATTACATGGACTGACACGTCTGTTTAAGCCCTTTAATTGTGCAGTTGGCAAGATATTTCTAATCTTTCTTTATACGTGGGGAGAGTGAAGCAATATTTTCCTTGGAACCTATTACTGGAACAGATTATCACCAAAGTGTTGTATTGTATGCCATATTGTAACAAACTAATAAACGAAGAGGAAAATGTTGCTAGTTTTTAATCAAACTCTTAAGATAAAGCCAAAACAAAAAGAGCAGATTTTTTTCTATCTTTTTGCAACTTAACACAAATCATGGACATTTTAGTTTTTTGCCAAATAGCATCTTTAAGCTTTGAAACTGTACACTGACAGATTCCTATTTTCACTTTTCCAGGCAATATCAACAAGACATTAATTTTCTTCTTTTACAGACCAGACTTGTTTGTTTATTGGTACAAATGCTTCCACTTCTCTTTGCAATGCAGACACATAATGCAAGGAATTTTACAGCAGAAGCAAAGCACAATTTAAAATTACTGAAAGATGTGGGCGTCAATGAAACTGTACACAGAGGCAACAATAAAAACATAATAAAAACTTCATACCAGAGAGAAGGTGGAATTAACATCTAAAATTTAAGCTGTCTTTTAGAGGATGTCTGATTCTCTGGTATAAATGGCTGTCCAACCTTAAGACTGCCAGGATGCTATGACTATCAAAAATAACTTTTGCTGACTAGAATCTGTTCAAGTTAACTCAGCATAAAGATGTTGGAAATGCCAGGTACGTTTCTTCAGGAACATTTCATTTAATTTGGGCTCTTACCCTCAACTGGATATGGAGATGGTCCGCACTTGTAGCAATGAACAAATGTATTCTCTTTATATTCTCCCTAATATTTCAGAGGTTTTCTTCTCTAAACCTAGTTTCTAATTCTGAAAAATATAGATTTGACGAGACAACACTTCAATTGCTATACTGATCTCTTTTATCACAAGATTGCTGTTTTCTGAGATAAGGATTCCCAAGACTCAGCTCAAACAAATTTTAATGGGAAACTTTGCAATATGAACACAGATGACTGAACTAGGTGGAAGAGCGCTTCAGAGTATTATTCAATCAGAGTCTTCCCTTACCTAATGCATTGAAAGTAGAAATGTGCTCCCACTTGTCTTGCTGATCTGGGCGGGGCTGCCAGAGAAGAGCATCAACATCATGGCGTAAGCAGAAGCACGGCATTTCCTTAGGATCTACCACTGTTGAGAAAAGATACTGATTGCTTCCAAGGTTTACCTGCAGGATTAGGAAAAGCAATCTTATTTATTTCCAAAGATTCCAGAAAGTATTAACGGGCTGCACAGAACACAACAATATCAGTAAAAAATAAAATAAAATAAAATAGCTGAGCGGTCCAAATCTCTTTGTCTATTGCATTTGACAGTCCAGTTCTGATCTGCTCTAAAGGATTAGGATTTGGGGATTGGAGGATCAGCACACGCTGTACGAAACTGATATTATTCAGTTGTGCTCCCTGGCATACTGTTTTTAATACTGGCTCTACAGATTCTGATCTTTTATTTGGTGATGAAACTTATTGGGTAAACACAGAGTGATTTATTAATTTTATAACCTTTTCCAATAGAGGTAATATTCAGGATGATTAACAAGTTTTTTTAAAAAAAAAAGCAGTAAAAGTTAAACAAAAGTAATTCTTTTACTATTACTTGCTGTGCAATATTATATTTCAAAAGTCTTGTACCAAGAAAAACTTTTTGGAGGCATCAGAGAACTTTACGCGGGATGTCTATATAGGTTGTGGAATTCTGTGGGTTGTACTTAAGTGGAATAATTTTTATTTTATTTTATTTTTTATTTTAATTCCATTTATATCCCGCCCTTCTCCGAAGACTCAGGGCGGATTACAAGCTTAGCAGTAGCCTTCATTTTATGTATATGCCTGCTTATTAGGGCTTTCACCCCCCCCCAAGCGGTATTATTACAAAGTCAGCTTATTGCCCCCAACAATCTGGGTCCTCATTTTATCTACCTCGGAAGGATGGAAGGCTGAGTCAACCTTGAGCCTGGTGGGACTCGAACCTGCACTAATTGCAGGCAGCTGGTGTTACTTAAGGAGGCATTAGCCCACTGCTCCACCAAGGCTATTTAAAATCTATGAACGTAGAAATTGCTATATGTTCCTTTAGAAAGGCAGCTTTTAGCTGTCTTCCCCCAGACCTATAAATGACATTAGCACATTGTAAAAAAAGAAGTCTGCTGCATACATTTAAACAGCAATAACAATTAGGATGCTTGATACGCCAAACCATTAAAGCTGCTGTTTCCAACAGAAGCAAAAAACAAATAAACAAACAAACTATCTTTATGCCAATTTAAACACATACCTATTTTTTTCAGACTTTGAATGGAATCCAAATAAATAAATCACTCTGTTTTGCATATGGAAAAGGTTATAAGCTGGTCAAAAAAGCTCCAGAGGCTACATATTCAACATCATTCATTGTATCTTGTAAGAAAAACAGCTGCCTCATTGCTGAAAACCAAGGTTCAGGATTTGTCAAGAACAGTTAACCAACTTCTTAATCCAGTATCATCTTTCCTGAAATACTTCATTTTACACTGAATTTTGTGCATTACTACAGATGCCTAGGTCTCAATAAATATGCTCTGAGTAGCAAGACGCCAATTACAAACACTCCATGGCATTTTTGTCCTTGCAGCTGAAGCACTCGTTCTATACGAACCCCAGGAAAGTTCTTCGTACCATAGAAGGATGCAACTTTGGTTTTTAAACTCTCAAGGGATTGAAAATGGGATCTTTTTCATAGTTACCCTATGGCCATTTCACACAAATTGGAATTTTGAAACAAGATTTGTCACATTATGAGGACAGCATATTACCCCCTAAGTACGTATTTAGCTTTGCTGAGTTCAATAGTTTCATACCAATGTTTTAAATAAATCGAAATCAAAAGGTACATATCTTAGCAGAGGATAAACCATTTTTTAAAAAAATAGAAACTTTAATTAGAAATTCTTAATTTATAGTTTTTAGCCCTTACAAAATAAGTAACAGCTGCTTACAGATAATATTCTACATCTTCTGAACTGCTAAATTATTTATAGGCAATCAAAACTGGCAATATTTATATTTACGTTAAGACTGTAATAAAGCCTTACTGGATTAGATCAAAACCAATATTTCTTCAACATTTTGATTCTCACAGTGGCCAAATGTTTATGGGTTCTGACAAGCAGTCAGTGCATACATCTCTCGTCCCCTCCCAATCCTTGCTATTATTTCCTGCTACAATCTGGAATCCTGAACCCCCATTATAGAGATAACAGCTTTCCAAGGTAGTAACTCTTGATAGATCTGTCCTCTATGTGTTTATACAATCTGATTTTAAGACCATCCAAGCTACTATGTGGGTGATAATGCATTCTCTCTCCTTGGAGAACAGATTTGACCCTTTTGTCTATTCTCATTCATTAGGCTCACTACATAAATTCTGGTCCTGAGGCCATTTTCTTCAAGGAATGCTTGACTTTTCATACTTTGCTTGTTCCCCTTCTATTTTTTGCCTGTAGGAAAGGTTTATGAAACCCTTTTTATATTTATATATTTATATTATTGGATTTTATATTATTGGATTTTTATACCGCCCTTCTCCCGAAGGACTCAGGGCGGTGAACAGGGCATATAATAAAAATAAAAAAATACAAAAGTTAAAAAAAGAATTAAATTAATGCCCACAATAAAACAATAGAAATATACAAATAATTAAAACCCTAAAATAACTCCCCATCAGGCCAGGCCAGCTTGTTCGAATAAGTGGGTCTTTAACCCGCGCCGGAAGGAGCGGAGATCCGGTGCCATCCGGAGCTCCACCGGCAGTTGATTCCACAGGGCCGGGGCGCCCACAGAGAAGGACCTCCCCCTGGGGGCCACCAGCCGGCATTCTCTGACCGGAGGCACCCTGAGGTGGCCCTCTCTGTGGGAACGCACAGGGCTTAAAAACCATCACTAAGACCTTGAACCTCACCCGGAAGACAACTGGTAACCAATGCAGCTCGCGGAGCAAAAGTGTAACATGGGAGTACCGGGAAACTCCCAAGACAACTCTCGCGGCCGCATTCTGTACCAGTTGGAGCCTCTGAGTGGTCTTCAAGGGAAGCCCCATGTAGAGAGCATTGCAATAGTCAAGACGAGAGGTCATGAGCGCATGAGTGACCGTACACAGGGCATCCCAGTCTAGATAGGGCCGCAACTGACGCACCAGGCGAACCTGAGCGAAAGCCCCCCTAGTCACGGCTACTATATGATCTTCTAAGGTAAGCCGTGAATCTAGGAGGACTCCCAAGTTGCGCGCCCTATCCACGGGGGGTAAAGACTCACCCCCCATAAAAAGCGATGGAACATTTTGAATGTCCCGGGATGCCGGAATGTACAGCCACTCAGTCTTGTCAGGGTTGAGTTGAAGTCTGTTCCTCCCCATCGACCCGAACCGCCTCCAGGCAACGGGACATCACAGCGAGGGCATCACTGGGGTGGTTTGGGGTCGAAATAAAAAGTTGGGTATCATCAGCATATTGATGATACCCAACTCCAAAACCACGAATGATCTCACCCAGCGGTTTCATGTAGATGTTGAACAGGAGAGGCGAGAGGACCGACCCCTGAGGAACTCCACAAACGAGAGACCTAGGGGCCGATCTCTGCCCCCCTGCCAACACCGACTGCGAACGTCCCAGGAGATAGGAGGAGAACCACCAAAAAACCGTGCCTCCCACTCCCAATCCCCTGAGACGCCGCAGCAGGATACCATGGTCGATGGTATCGAAAGCCGCTGAGAGGTCTAATAGGACTAGGACAGAGGAACATCCCCTATCCCGGGCCCTCCAGAGATCATTCACCAGAGCGACCAATGCCGTCTCCGTGCTGTACCCGGGCCTGAAACCCGATTGGTACGGGTCCAGATAATCCGCTTCATCCAGGACCAGAGGGAGCTGATGCGCCACCACACTCTCAACAACCTTCGCAAGAAAGCGAAGGTTGGAGACTGGACGAAAGTTGTTCAACACAGCTGGGTCCAAGGCAGGCTTCTTGAGGAGGGGTCTCACCACCGCCTCCTTCAAGACGGTGGGGAAATTACCCTCACTCAAAGAAGCAGATATAACCGCCTGGAACCAGCTTCGTGTCCTCTCCCTAGCTGCATAGGCCAGCCAGGAAGGGCACGGATCCAATAAACATGTGGTGGAGCTCAACCTCCCCATAATCCTGTCCACTTCATCAGGGGTCACAGAATCAAACTCCTCCCAGATAACATTGACAAGAGCGCCCGTGTCCTGATCGTCAGACTCTGCCCAGCTGGAGTCCAAACCGGTCTGAATCCGAGCGATTTTATCTGACAGATGTTGACCAAACTCCTCGGCACGACCCTGCAAGGGATCCTCCCTCACCTCCTGATTAAGGAGGGAGCGAGTCACCCTGAACAGGGCGGCCAGGCGATTATCTGCGGACGCAATGAGGGCGGAGAAGTAATTACACCTCGCCGCCCTCATCGCTGCGAGATAAGACCTAATATAGGTTCTTAACCGCAACCGGTCGGATTCGGATCGGCTGGACCTCCAGCAGCTCTCTAGGCCCCGTTTCCGACGCTTCATCTCCCGGAGCTCCACGGAAAACCATGGAGCTCGTTGGGATCTGCACCGGATGAGGGGCCGCAAGGGTACTACTCGGTCCAGTGCCTCAGTGGCTGCCCTTTCCCAGGCTTCCACTAAGGCATCCGCCGAGTTGTGAGCGACGGAGGCAGGTGGGAATCCCAGCGCTGCCTGGAACCCGTCAGGGTCCATTAAGCGCCTGGGGCGGTACCATCTCATTGGTTCCGCATCCCCACGGTGGGGGGTGGCAAGACGGAAGACCAGCCGCAGGAGGTGATGATCGGTCCATGACAGGGGCATAATAAATGGAGAGCCCCCACCAAGATCATCCAACCATCGTCCAGATAAAAAAACCAGGTCAAGGGTGTGGCCTCCCTCATGAGCTTTGCTGGCTGAGGAATTCTGGGAGTTGAAGTCCACAAGTCATAAAAGGGCCAAGTTTGAAAACCCCTGCCCTATACCATTTCAGACCAATCTCTTCTTAAAAACCTGCACCGATGGAGCACCCACAACATCTGGAGGCAAGCAATTAGTTGCTCTAACTGTCAGGAAATTTCTCCTTAGTTCTACGTTAGTTCTCGTTTTATTTCCATCCATTGCTTCTTGTCCTGCCTTCAGACACCTTGGAGAATAGGTTGACACACACACACACCCCTCTTATTCTTTCTGGCAGGCCCTTAGATATTGGAACACTGCTATTATGTTGAGCCCTAGTCAACACAACTGAACGGAAGAAAAAAGACAATATGAAACATGATGCTACATTAGGCTTGCTGTATTTACACAGTATTCTTGTGACCAAGTCTCTTGCACAAAATTTTCTTGTTCCTAACGAGACTATAGATGATGGCTTACAAATTCATTCCTTTGGGATATTAAAGAACAAAAACCAACAATGAAACAATGTGGTTTCAATTTTACCAACAAATACATAATTGCGCTATGTTTTTATTCCAACAAATATTTACAGCAGCTTAAATATCTGATAATTATAATGAAGTGCTTCTAGTGTACTCATTGTCAAAAAAGAACTCAATTCAACTTCAGGATTCAGAAAAAACAACAACAAGCTTATATTATTTCAACAGCTGTTGTGAAAATGAGATTTTCACTACTGCAATATTTTCACGAATCATTTGAGGATGCAATATATTGTAAGTGAGCAGGTATATATTTTTTATGAAAAGCAAGATGCTAGAAGTGTTATGTTTTGCTGAACACATATTGGGGCTGTTTGGAATGGTTCTGACAACCTCTAATGTTGCTTACTAGTTTATAAATTTCATTTGTCTTGATTTTTTTAAAAAAATCTCACATTACTGAAATGCTGCTAAGGTCTTAAGTGCAAGAACTGATCATAGCTTACTTTTTTCAGTGCTGCTGTAACTTCAAATAGTCGCTAAAACAATGGTCATTGTGCGGATTCCCTGTAAACATAACATATTCTTCCAATACAAGCTGAAATGGGAAGCTTTTACTATTTTTCTGAAGCTTTTTGGTGGTTAGTTTCATCCTAAGATTTCCTATGCTGGAAGACAACACTTGCATACTTACCTAAACTTATATATTTAAAAAGACCAGAAGAAGTACAGAATTATCTTTTGAGGCTCATTTTTATCAAATTGGAATAAAAACAATGCAATTTCTGGATCTGAGACCATTGTAATGGGTTCTTCCCATACAGTTGTAAAGGCCCAGGGATTTAAAACAAACATTTGTTTTCATAATTTTCTGAGAAATTTATGGCTGTGACAATTTAGAAACCTAGAAAAATGGTTTTCATTTGCATCCATAACATTTTATTTGTAATGATATATAAAATGGGCTTAAGATACAAGAAAATGAATCTATACACAGAACTATATTTTTTAAATTTTACACATAATTATTTTGTTAAAAAATAACAAAGTGATTTTATAGCTGTGAAAAAAGCAATAAAAATAAAATATGGCTAGATTACAATTTTGGGGGAAGTTCTGTATTCTTTCTCTCCTCAGCCAAAAAACAGAAACAAAAATAAATCTAAGCGAGACATTTTTCTTTTGCTTCAATGCTTCTGAACTTGTATCTCTGTTCCTTAGTGCCCAACATGCTGTTGCCCTAATCCTGCATTTTTATGTAAACTCAATAGCAATATTTATAGCACTTATTATATACCGCTCCATAATGCTTTACAGCACTCTGAACATTTTACAGTGTAAACATATTGCCCCCAACAATCTGCGTCCTTATTTTATTGATCTCGGAAGGATGGAAGGCTGAGTCAATCTGTGCCACTGTCAGGCTTGAACTCCAGACTATCTATGGGCAGAGTTAGCCTGCAATACTGCATTCTAACCACTGCACCACCAGTGGTTAGAATGCAATATTAGAATGCAATATTGAGTTAGAAACTCAGTAAAGAAATCAACCCTTTAATTTAATTTTAATAGTAAGACCTATCCACAAACGCTCAAAATTAGCCATGGTATCATTCTGAATTGTAGTGAATTAAAAATCTAGTAGTATCATCACAGCAATGGTCAAGTCACTTTGGTTAGGAACTCCAAGTTATACTATCATGTACAAAGATCAGCATCCCATGCAGTTTTGCATTCGAAGAAAAATGACAATATGGATGGAACTTCTCTACCTGATGCCCTATGGTTCCATTATATTAGGCATGGACAACCTTTTTCTTCTGTGGGACAGCACTTCCTGTTCCTGCCTTGCTTGGTGGACACAGGGAATGATTACTGGCATCAATGGAGTGGATAAAGTTTTCAAACTCAATTCCTTTTGCATGGGAATTTGCAGGGAATTTCCAGGCTGTGTGCAGAGTTAGCCTGAAATACTGCTTTCTGACCACCGTACCACCAGTGTCTTAAATCTCCACCTTCCCCCAAAAGAGCAGTCAGCTTCTAAAGAAATTTTAATACATTTTAATCTTCAGAATAGCACAACCTGACATAAAGGAAAAAAAAGGAGCTGAAAATTGTGCCCTGTTTACTCTGGACTGGCCAACTGTGTTATGTAACTCTCAAGATTGTGAATCCTGGGAGTTGTAGTCTAATATATTTGGAAAGCACCAGGTTGAGAAAGGCTAATATAGACTGAAGATCTAAGCTTCAATAAGCCTATGGATACATTCATCTTGATTGCACTCAGCTAGAAGTTAATATTTATTCTGCTGCTCCCTTCTAAATGTCAATTTGTGTAAGCATTGGGAATCTGAAAAGGTGAAGTTTATTTTTGATGATAGTAAGAGTATATTGCTGAAGAGCAGATTTTAAGTTAGGTCGACGTGACCCATTACACTGAGCTATATTAAGCACTGGGTGGTTCATGGCTAATGAAATGTTATGGCATGACAGTCCTTTTAGCTTTAAGGGTTTAAGCTGACACTAGTGTAAGGTGTTTAAGTGACCAATTCTTGGTGGCCACACAAGATATGATGGCACAGCAACATGAGGAAATTCAACTATTGATTGTTGCAGGAAAAAAAACCAACAACCCTGAAAAGTATCATGAAGAAAGCAAGTGGTAATACAAATTAATGGAGATTACAGTTCTATGTGATTTAAGGGATAGCACTTTAAATTGGAAGCTATGTTTTTATACAGAATTCTTTTAATAAATGACTATTGGGATAAACAGGTCTATCCATTTGATGTGTATTCCTTGACAGCTAAAATAGACCTCAGGCTTTTTTCTTGACCGATGATGTCAAGTCAGCGTTGCCTTTTAGCAACCACACAGATTTTCCCCAGTATGATGACCATGGCTCTTCATGCCACCCAAGGCTGCACCCATCACCACCATACTTGAGTCCATCAACCTTGCTACTAATCACCCTCTTCTTTTTCTATCTACTTTCACCAGTATTAACGACTTCTAAAGAGACACAGGTCTTCATATAATATGTTCAAAATATTTCAACCTGGTCATTTGTGCCTCAGGTGATAACTCTGAATCAATTTGTTCAATGATCCATTTGTTTGGTTTTGCTACCCATGATGTTCTCAGGAATCTTTTCCAACATCAGAATTCAAAAATCTGTCAATACTCTTTCTATCTGGCTTCTTCAAAATCCAACTGTCAGTTCCATAGAGCCAATGCTGATCTTTGCAAATAAAAGCATATCATCTGATTATCTTTCCAAGGCTTTCCTTGCTACTCTACTGGTTGATAGCCTGCAGATATTTCTTGATTGGTTTCTTATTAGAATACTAAATAATTAATTTCTTTTTCAACAATGATGGAATTACTTACTCAAACTTTGGGCATGACTAAAATAATTTGAATCACTTCATAGATGCCAAGCTTGCATGCTCTTTAAAAGTAAGACCATAACAAGTGCACCAGATCCTTTTTGAATCCCAAGTATGGAAAATGTCTGCAAGAAAACAACCAAGCTCAGAGAGCACCAAAGATCCCTCATTTCAACCCCGAATTACAAATAATTTTCCTTTATAGGTATGAATGTAAAGAATGAATATGCTTATATACAATATAAATACCAAACTATAATCTTGCTCATCTAATTTCAAAGAAATAGATGCAGCTAAAAATTGTCAGCATCCTACTTGAAAGGAACCATATTTATATCCTTTAAAAAAGTAATGAAAGGACACTATGAACAATGCTATAACCACATTTCATGGTTAACTAGCAATTATTTATTTCTTGTCCATAAAAATAAGCTTATTATATTTCCACTGCTTATTACTTATGCTTTCTTTTTCTGTCATAATGAATTATCTTTCTATGTAATCTGCCCAATAATAAATAGCACCATTTTTTTGGCTGAGAAGAGCTGTTATCGTATATACTCTTTAACATAAAAAAGAAAAATGCACTGAGAAACATTCTAAGAATTGTGCTGTTTTAAGTTATATGCAACAGGGCTTTCTTTCAAAATAAATCCAATTTAGGTAGAAAACTCTCAAAGCAAACAGACAGAAAAGGCCTTATAAATTTGCTTGATGTAAAGGTGTAAAATACAGGAGTTACTCTCTACAAAATTCAGTGAGTTTTATCAGGTGATGGAGGGTACAGTAGCAAACATTAATAATAATAATAATAATAATAATAATAATAATAATAATAATAATAATAATAATAATAATAATTAGTAGCGGTAGCGGTAGTAGTAGTAGTAGTTGGAAGGGACGTTGGAGGCCATCTAATCCAACCCCCTGCTCAGGCAGGAAACCCTATACTATTTGAGGTAAATGGCTGTCTCTTCTTAAAAACTTCCAGTGTTGGAGCATTCACAGCTTCTGGAGGCAGGTTGTTCCACTGAATAATTGTTTTAACTGTCAGGAAGTTTTTCCTTAGTTCTAGGTTGCTTCTCTCTTTGGTTAGTTTCCATCTGTTGCTTCTTGTCCCGCCCTCAGATGCTTTGGAAAATAGCTTGATTCCCTCTGCTTTGTGGCAGCCCGAGATATTGGAACACTGCTATCATGTCACCCCTCGTCTTTATCTTCATTAAATTAGACATACCCAATTCCAACAACTGTTCCTTATGTTTTAGCTTCCAGTCCCCTGATCATCTTTGTTGCTCTTCTCTGTACTGTTTCTAGAGTCTCAGCATCTTTTTTACATCGTAGTGACCAAAACTGGATGCAGTATTCCAAGTGTGGCCTTATCAAGGCATTGTAAAGTGGTATTAGTACTTCACGTGATCTTGATTCTATCCCTCTGTTAATGCAGCCTAGCACTGTGTTGGCTTTTTTGGCAGCTGCAACCCACAGCTGGCTTATATTTAAGTGACTGTCCACTAGGACTCCAAGATCCCTCACAGTTGCTACTATTGAGCAAGATACCACCTATACCTGTGCATTTGGTTTTTCTTGCCTAAATTTCTCAAATACAATTACTATGTGATTACACCAAATGATAGATGATACTACTCAGTCTTGGAGTGGTTTGCCTATACATGAAGAAACAGGATGACTTTTTTAAAAAAAAACCTCAATGAAAGTAAAAAAGCAAAGTCTTCCTTACTTCCTCCAAGAACGTGCTGAAAGCAACCAGACAACTGCTTATATAGATCTATGACCACAATAACCATGTATTAGAGAATATAAAATGTATTTTTTTATTTTAAATTACCTTTATTCTTACTGGAGATGGAAGGCTTGAAGTGACATTGTAACATTTTCTTTATCCTCAGTGTTACGGAGTGTCTGATTCACCCTGGTTGTCCTAGGTCAGGGGTAGGCAACCTCGGCTCTTTTATGACTCATGGACTTCAACTCCCAGCATAGCTGACTCAGGAATTATGGGAGTTGAAGTCCATGAGTCCTAAAAGAGACGAGGTTGTCTACCCCTGTCCTAGGTATAACTTGTTTTGGGGAAGAGGGGGCAGGGAAGAGAGCAGGAAATTTCTAAGGGTGCAGGGCTTCCTTGGTGATAGCATGTTGGATGTTTGCAGTGGTTACTAAGGAGGAGTAGAAAAAGGGAAATGCTGGGAAGACCAGGGAACCAGGTGGGCTGAGGGGACAGCTCTACTAGAACAGGGATGTTGGCAATGGTTGAGGGAAGTCGCTCGGGAAGAGAAGAAAACACCTGCCATATTTTTTTTTAAAAAGACTAAAGTCACAAAAACCTCTATCCATTTCTGACTGAAAGGACATTGTTATAGTTGAAAACAATTGGAAGGCCTTGAAAAATCAACAGAAAAAAGAAATGAACTCTGTAAGTTGTCAATCATTATGGAATTTAAGAATATAATTTAATGCTTACCACATGAGTGATCTTCATGGTATCACCATCAAATCTACATAAACTTGTACTGTCTTCAAGGAAAATGTCGCATTCTTCCAGCTCTTGAGCATTACATGGAGGATTTTCTTTGTTAGGATCTGGATTCTGAAGTCAGAAATTAAATTTAGCTTTCTATGCATTCTGTGAGCCAACATTAATAAAACAGCAGTAAAAAAGAAGCATGTGATATAATAAATCTATAATACATGTATTGCATCCAGTATTTCATTGATACCTTTAAAAAGGTATCATTCTATGAATGTATGCTTTTGTTTTGTTTCATTTTATTTACTGTTTTGTGTTTTATTCTCTATAAAACAATACATAATAGTTAAAAAAAAGGTCTAATTCCAGAATTCCAGTCAATTCACAGGAGCATGAGATAACTGCATCCTAAATTGAAAGAATTCAGATTTCAGGTTGGGAAACAATGATTGTTTCTCATAAAAAACCTGGAAACTTGGAATTTTGGGAGGACAGTTGTGCTGGGTTTTAGTCCCCTTCTTTTTATGTTTATGCATACTGAGCTTTTCTTCAAAAGGGTGTAATCATTTAATTTCATATCTATAGTCTGAAATATGCCCATCACTTTCAGTCTACCTAAAGATAACTAAACATAATATATAAAGCCGATCACTGTAGGATATTCAACGAAGTACGATTTCAAAAATCATGCAACATACAATTTAATCACTAGATTGCAATATATTTTGCTATATATAGATATTTATATATTAAAACCACAAATTTTATATCAACAGTTTACCATTTCATCAGAAGTAAGATACATCAGCTGCTCAGCTATTGTGGCACTTTGAGCTGGGTCCATAATAAATTCCCCCCGACAGTCACCAATTATCAGTTCTGGCCATAAACGCTTCTCTTCTTCCTTCTTAATTAAAATTATCTCTAATCTAGGAAGGGATAAAATAGATAAACATTGATAAGCCATGAGCAAAAGTAGATTTCAGGCCTTAATATTAAATGAACTATATTAATCTATTCGCAATACTTTGATAGTAGTAACTGAGGTGCTTCAAGGAAACCCAACTATGAATTCACACCTATACTGTAGATGGTGCCCTTTCACTGGAACAGTCTAGAATTAAATCATTCCTTAAGAATCTCTGCCCACAGGCTTTATATAGCGTCTTCTCCTCAATTTTAATGACTGACAGCAATTCCAAAAGTACAAGGAAATACAAACCATTTGCAATAGGAAGGTGAGTAGATCATATCGGTTTATAGATGACCACAGGAAAATCTTCAGTTATAGATAAGTAATTGACTGAACATTATTATATTTTATGAATCAGACATGGGTGACCAACTATTTACAAACTCACATGTTAAAACGATACAGGGACTGCTTTGCTGAATGCTACATACTACCAACATTCATTTCATTGTGGCAATCTACACTAAAGGTATTCTAGTATTGCCACCACCTAGTTACCCCTTTCCGCATTAAATAGAAAATGAATAATGGCAATAGGCTACAGATGGAAATATGTAACAAATTCAACATATCAAGTACGCAACACTAAAATAAATACCTATTTTCTTTAATTATCCATGTGGAGCTTTCATGGTCAATCAATGAAAAAAGGTCACCTTTCAGTATAGGAAACTGTGGGTCTTTCAATGCTACACTGAGTTGATTTGGAGAAAAGCTGACATGTATATCTTCTTTGGTAAAGTTTTCATGGAGTCGGAAAATGATTGTCAAATCATCTTCAGTCTGTTGCCAGTAATATAGAGGCTCTATAAACAGAAGCACATAAGGGGAGTACATAATTAGCTAAAGGCTAAAACACTGAAGATTTGTGGAATAGCTGTCAAAAAACCAGTTATTAGTAGAATAAAATGTTGCATTGCCTAGCTACCTGAAACTGGAAAAACAAAAGTAACAGCAGCTCCAAAGTACATTATCTGTCATTATTTAAAATCTACTAGGAAGGTACAAATTATCATTAAATATGAAGAGAATAAAAAATACAATGCATAGATAAATAGAATCATAACAGTTGCAAAAGGGGCATTTAGGTTATTAATTCAATCTACTGCTCAGTGAAGAAATGCAAATTAAAGCAGCCCAGAAAAATGGCCACCTAATTACTACTAAAACACATCCAAATGAGGGGTTACATGGTCAAACTGCTATTAATATTAGGAAGTCAGGGTTAAACATATTGTTTTCCATTTTTCATCACTTAAATTTGTAGTCCCTGATCATCTTCACTGCCCTACTTTGAAATTGTTCCAATTTTTCAGGATCCATAAATCATGGAGCCCAGAACTAGATGCAATAATCTAAAGAATGACCAAAAAAGGAAAAGAGCAGAATAGTTACTTCTACCAATTTTGAAATTATATTTATATTTATATAGACCAATGCAGGTTGAATTGTATTTAATCATCTTCTAATGAATTAAATGACAGGTCTGTTAGTCATAGGTAAAGGTAAAGGTTCCCCCGCACATGCATGCTAGTCGTTTCCGACTCTAGGGGCCGGTGCTCATCTCCGTTTCAAAGCCGAAGAGCCAGCGCTTGTCCGAGGACATCTCCGTGGTCATGTGGCCGGCATGACTAGACGTCAAAGGCGCATGGAACGCTGTTACCTTCCCACCGGAGTGGTCCCTATTTTTCTACTTGCATTTTTTACGTGCTTTCGAACTGCTAGGTTGGCAGAAGCTGGGACGAGTAACAGGCGCTCACTTTGTTACGCGGCACTCGGGATTCGACCCGCCAAACTGCCGACCTTCCGATCGACAAGCTCAGCGTCCTAACCCACTGAGCCACCGCGTCCCTTTTTTTTCTGTTAGTCATAGAGTTGTCATTTTTCCTTGACTGTTCCGATTGATAAAATCACTTCAACAATTATATCCTATGAATCATTAGAAAACATTATTACTGTCATCTTAGACACTAATTGAACAGTATAATAAGATAACCCTACCACAAATGTACTGTAATTTACTAAGACATGAATATAATATAAAACATACTAGCTTTTTAAAAATCAAAGTATCATTTCCCCTTATTTGGCTACACAGGATAAATGAGCCTATTAGCATGGATTTTTTTTCTAGCAACTTCGCTAGCTAAAAAGACAGAAACTTTTGAATAAACAGCACTACCCACCATTTATAATGTCTGAACTAGGCTATGATAGTACTTCTGAGGTCTACTTATCTACTGAGAAGTTTACTTATGTCACATAAATGAACATAAATTGGATAACGTCATATTTCTACATCAGCATAGCTTCTTATAATCTTACAATCATAAGGATTGAAGACTTTGGCAGGTTAAATATTTAAACAGATGGAAAGCTCATTGCATACAGGTAAATATATTGTAACTCAAACTTCTACAATTACTTCTTTTAACTGTAAAAACTGTGTGACAAGTTAATAAATCAAGGTATGTAAACATAGAAGTTGCTTTTGAGATTCTGGGATTAGATCATTGACTATCAAATGCTGAAGAATTTTCAAACCTGCATGATTTTAATTATGTTTCCACTATAAAGACTTAGGATAACATGAGTGGTAGGGAGTTACCTTTCCTGTTTACTTCTGTTTTCTCCTTTTCATTTTCATCTTGTTGTGTCTCACCATTCTGCAAAAGAGTATAGGGCTTGTAGGAAATAACCATCAGGCCATTGCCATTTGGTTCCAGAGCTGCATAATGAGGAACAGATTTTCCTTGAAGAACTCGGCGTTTGGAGACTTCATACACTTCTTCACCTGATTTAAAAAAAAAACTTTGAATTTCTTAATTCCTCCAATTTTTAAAGGATAAGCATTCAACAATACCTTGATCATACCAAAATTTGGGGCATAATTTGACAATGTCTCTTTGGAATGCTTTAATACAGCCTTCATGAAAGGAACCAACATGCAGTCCTTGAAAGAACGTTATGTAGATATAGGAGCACAGAGCATATATACTCTCCTTATAACTCCAAGGTTAATTACACCACTAGTAATTCTTCTGGAATATCTCAAAATCCTCATTTGCACGATGGTGTATAGAATATATTCACTGTCTTAAATTATTTGTAAAAAATTATAAAGGTGTGATAGAAATAAATAAATAAAAATGTAAATGGTCTTGTGAAGCTTGTTGGATTCATAGAGAGTGATCAGCCCAAATTCACCCATCTAGTTTTCCATTTTCTACCCTGCCTTATGTCCAGAGCTCAAGGCAGGGTACCAGGGCACACTCCCCTCATTTTTCCATATAATATGAAGTAGGCTGGGCTGAGAGAAAGTGACTAGCTCAAATTCACATTTTCATGATTGACTTCTATGGCCAGGCTCTGCCTTAGAGAAAAGCAATTCAGAAAGATGACTGCTTGTAGCACTGAGTCTTTTTCAGCCATCTGAGATTATTTCTATACATTTTTGGGAAACAGGAAGGATAACGAAACATTTATTGAAAAGGAACTTCTTTAATTTCACTGTGATTTACTACTATTTTTAATGTCATCCTACCTTACCATATTTTGTTTTAAGAAACATTTTCTAACAGCTCTTCCAAACATTTTGGCTATTAGGCATTTGCAAATTTGTATTCGTATCTTTTCTCCATTCCCTAAGTTAACAGTTTGCAGAATTCCTACGGTAAGAATGTAATAAATGTGTATAGATAGACCATGAACTTTCTTTCATAGACCAGCAAAATAAAACCAAGTGAAACACTCACCCTCCTTAGACGTATTCACAATTCTAACCCACTCCAATGAAACATGAAAGCCGCTGCCTTGTGCATCCAATTCATCCTTTTCTATTCGTAAGAGCAACACACCAACTGAATGTGAGTCTGACTGTAAAAACGATATGCTGTGGACTATAATAAAGGGAGTCTCAAACTCTTCGCTGAATAATATCTGGAGAAAGAAGAAATTTTAGTAAGCAACTGAGTAATATTTTCTGAGTGCACAATCCACTCTTCAGATCTAATAGAAAAGACTATCAACCTGTGTTTTTGTGATGGTAACTCAGTATATACTATTTCCAATAACACAGGAGAAGATAATATTTATTTGAAGTGCTTTAGATGTTGCTGATGGTTCATGATTATATGATTCCAATTTTAAATTCCCCCCCATACAAATAAACTTTGTTATTGGTCCAAGATGTTCCATCTTTATAACTGAATCATGTATCCAGAGCAACCTACACGTAAATCTGGAGTCTAGACAATAAAATTTATTCTGCCTCTACATCTTTCAATACTAAAAATCTTTTGCAAAGGGGAAAAAGATCTTCTCAAGGCCAAATACAGTGCTCATTCAAGCCTTATTTCTAGGGACTGGCTTATCATGATGGATGAATCCCCTTAATTGTAGCTTTATTCCACAAACCATGAACACTAATATGCCTTGCATAAACTTCCTCAATCATCCAGGAAAACAACTAGGTCACCACAGATATTCCTCAATCCATCATAGAAAGCTTTATGGGCAAGTGGGAAGTTTGTTTACCTCTTCAAAAACCAGTTTATATTTTATGAATCAAAAAACAGTTTATATTTTATGAATCAAATTCTAAGATTGATTATGAACATATGAATGAGAAAACAAGATACTAAAAACACTCTGAAATACTAAAAAAAGCTCTGGAAGCTTACAAATGTTTACAAGATATCAATGTGGCTCTCAAGATAGAATGCATAATAAGATAGGATGGAGAGCCAATTTGGTCTAGTATTTAAGGCACTGGGCCAGAAGGAAGGAGATCATGAGTTCAAGTCCCACTTTGGCCATGAAAGCCAACTGGGTGACTCTGGGGCAGCCTAACTCTCTCAGCCTAACTCACCTCACAAAGTTGCTGTGAGGAAAACAGGATAAGAAAGGTATAGCGGATATGTTTGCCAGTTTGAGTTGTCAAAATAATAAAAGCAGGATACAAATAAATAAATAATAGTAGCAGGATAACCCAAATTCTGAATTTAGTTATTGCATTCAACTCTTGACACAATTTCTAGGGAAAAGATAATAGTGATATTTATTCTGCAATGAACATACTTAATATTCTTTCCTCCTCCTATTTTCCCAAGAACAATCCTGTTTGGTGGGTTGGACTGAGACAGTCACTGGCCCAAAGTCAGCCAGGTTGGCTTTCATGCCTATGGTGGGACTAGAACTTATAGTCTCCTAGTGTCTAACCTGCTTGCCTTAACTACTGGCTGATTTTAGGAATAACAAAAGAATTAATATTAAAAAAGCCCCACTAAAGATTCTAAACTAGCAAAAAGCTAGATACTGTTCTGAAAATTAGTTCTTTTGCTATATAAAATACGTAGAAGAAATAGTTAATTTCTATGCTGTATCATTTTTTTTCCAAAAATGGCTTAAGTGTAATTTAGAATTTCTTTACTCAGAGAATGTTAGGAAATAGGGCAATTTTCAAGGCTTGATAATAGTACTTTTGAAGCTAGCTCCAGCAAGATGCAATTAAGATCAACATGTTGTTCAATTAATTAACTTTCTATATGAATTCATTTGCATAACTACCATTTGGACAAAAAAAATTTATCCTTCCAGAAATCAACAGATCTATGTAGAAAGGCATATTTCACAGATACTTTAGAGAAAATGTATTTATTTGTTTCTAGGAACTATAAGCCTTTATAGCTGATATCTTTATTTTCATATTTTACATATTTCTGAATGTTAATGGTTAGATCTTCTTATGACTAGAAGTAATTTTTATAAATATTTTTGTTTTATATTTAATTGTATGATGCATTTAATATTTTACAGCATTTGACTTACAACAATAATTTCCATTATCAATCATGATGGTCATAAGTCAAGGCATTCACGTGACCGGACCTGACTTTATGACTTTTTTCTAATAGTTGTTAAGCAAATATTGTAGTTTTAAGTGAATACCATATTCAGTGAATAATCTATTCCTCTGTCATTAAAGTGTAGTGACATGAGTGTGGAACACTGTAACCAACTGTAACAGTGAACAGGTTGTCAAGCATCCAAAAATATGGTCATGTGATTGCGGGATGTGCAGCCATCAGAACTTCAAGTTGTAAATAGCTTTTGGGGGTCTGTTGTAACTTCAGTCAGTTAGTAGCTGGTCATTAAACAAGGACGTACAACAATGCATTATAATCCCAGAGTTTTACCTCCCCCAATTAATTTCAGTATTCTCAAAAGCAATTAAGTCACTCCTTTTAAGCAGGCATCTCCACATGCTCCAGAGATGATTAAGCAGATAATAGGTGTTTAATTTTGACACTTGAGTTGGCTAGATTGATCTTCAAACTTCAGGAGTGTTGGTTTAGAGACTGTGTTTTACGTACATTGTCTAGAACAGTTTTGTGTGTGCATCAGACATTTGCAAAATTATAATAAATGACAATAATAATTAGGTTTCCCGAGGTTAGCAGTCTTTAATGAAAAAACAAGGAGGAAATTATTTATCTTACAATTCAAAACATATATGAAAGCCTATTTGTTTATACCGAAGCAACTAAGCAGTAGAAAGAGGGTGATCTTAGCCAAGCATATTCAACCATTTGAGAAAGGAAACAGCATTTAAAATATACTTAATGCTTCTCAGCAGAAGACAAATTCTCAGGACTTACTTCCCACTTTTCACAAGAACCATCATCCCGCTTGCCAGTTTGAATAAGATATAGTCTTCCTGTTCCATCTGAAAGGGTAACCCAGGTGGAAGATGTGAAATGTAATGATGCACAAAGACGATTATCACAAGCTATTAAGTCTGCAGGAAGCCTGAATACTTCTCTTGGTTTTTTTAAGGCAGTGTCCTGCAAAGCAAGAAAACAAGAATATGTTCAACCTCAAACAACAAAGAATAAACAATCATAATAGTGTAGCTAAGCTTTTCATGGACTCTGCTGATGGTCTTTAGTCTATACATCCCAAAAATAAGCAGAAACAAAGTTAGAAATGATAAGAAGTCAGAAGAAAACATAATCTCCTTATTAGAAAAACAATATATACTGAACAAGAATGTGTGGCTATTTGATCCAGAAATTCTCTGATTAAGGGAATTCAATTAACACTCTGATAAGGGTGGTATTCCCCTGAAAGAATTGGCAAGCGGGATAAAAGTCAAAATCTGGGAGTAGTTTTTTTACTTATGTTTCCTAGTACATTAATACATGGCTAGTATTTTGGTTAGTACCCACTTCCTATTACATCAATTAGAACCACTTCTGGAATGAGATGTACAGAATACTAATACACGTAATTCTTAATGTTCACCTGCACACACTTACCTCTTTTCATATTTAAATTAAAAACAAGTGCATAGCTTTAACTGAAGAGATATTACACATTACAAACTGCAGCCTTTTTGACAAATATCCAGATCATCCATAATTATCTATTAACAGAGAGAAGACTGTTTGCTCAGGGTTGGAAGTTTAAACTTCCCCATATCTGAATACTGAAATTTGTGCGGCAAGAATGTGAAAACAATATTTTTGCTGAAAATTACACATGTAGCTCTTGGACACATACTTGCAAGAAAATTTGCCCCGTTTGCTGCTACAGCCATGGACATATTTATTTTATAATGAACTTACCAAAGTAACACTTAAATTCATGACTCTTCCAAGTTGATCAACATAATAAACATTATCTTGGTACCAGGAATCAAGATGTAGGTAATTATACATGCCAAATGCACGCATGTGATCCAAGGTGTACTGATCATCTCTCAGTCTGACTTCTGCTACCGCTGAAGGGGGAAACAGAAACAGGAAAAATGTGACATTGCATAACCACTTAGGAAATGAATTTACAATATTTAACTCATGGGTCTTGTTCAAAATATAGTTTCCTAATTACATTATTTAAAACAAGGGTATTATAGGTTTTGCCCAAGATACCTCAAAAGTAAATACACAGAAACCAGGCTGATAAGTAAAACTAGTATTAGAGTGCCATCTGCTGTCTGTGACTTTTCTTTAAAAATGCCTTCTAAAACGTGCATAACAGCTTTCATAGCTTCTATTTCCTTGGCATTCAAAAACATGAAGAAAAATTAAATTGTGACAGCAACTTTAATCTACAAATCTACCATACCTATTTTCTTGCACCAGGACCATAAATGTCTTCAGAAACAAAACATGCTAACATTATGGGTATACACAGCAAGCTAAATAATTAGAAATAACTCAAATTTCATTAGTAGGACTCTGGATTATCAAGTAACAGAATAACAATCACAAATCTCCTGGATCACCAAATTAACAAATTTTGTAGGAAGCTGTGGCCTTCCTGTCTCTTGTGTAACAGGAGAACAATCCCAAAAAAGAGTTGCCCAAAGAATTAAGGATATAGAAGCACAAACTGATATAGCTATCTTTAGTAAGGTGGGTAACTTGGAATGGCTGAGTAAATACAAACATACTTTTCAAGTAGACAGTTATTTGAAGTTACAACTCCCAAAACATCTTAGGGAGATATTTACAAGAGCAAGATTCGAACAGCTTGACACAATGGTCAGATATGGGAGATTTCATTCTATACCCTACAATGAGCGTCTCTGCATTTGCGGAGTGGCAGAGGTAGAAGACCTGGCCCACATCCTATTTGACTGTTGCCTGGTGAGAGACAGGTATCTTGGTCTATATACCAAACGAATGACCCATTGGGATCCCCATATCAAAATAACTTATCTTATGTCCGGCCAGAACTTGAAAATAACATTTAACGTAGCACAGTACTTAAACAAAATGATCTGGTTGAGATCTGCATAGTGGGACTGATTGGGGTAGATTGCAAGGGCGACTCCGAAATATAATGTTATCATATTTTATCTATATCTTAAATTATTGTACATTATTACAATTTCCTTTAGATTGCATTTTATTACTATTTCATCTTAAATTGTATTTTATTTTAATTCCATTTTAAATTGTATTTTATCAATTCCATTTTAAATTGCCTTTACCAAATTTTAGTAACAATTTGTTGCTGAAACTTTGCACTTTGATATGGCCCCAGGGCTAATCAATAAAGAGTTATTATAAGTAACAGAATACTGAAAAGTTGTCTACTCATCACAATTTTATAACCTATTCACAAGTATATTGAAAACATTATTATTCTCCCACATTCAACTAGTTTGCTATTACATCTTAGGGATCTCCCATAGTATTTTTCCAGCTGATCCTATCTGGCAAGGTTGACAGACTCCAAGACTTTCCAATTAAATAACACCATCTTTCTGGATCTTTGCAGTGCCTGCCCTCTGGAATGAGGTTTCCTCCAAGATTTGAACAGCTACCAAGGTAAGAGTCTTGGTAGATATTACAGCAGTTACACACCAATAGTATACAAGCTTCTCTGTCACATCATTCTTAATTCTTACAAGTGTTACTACACAGTAAGTTTTACCTTTACTTAAATCACCTTAAATCACTACCATCAAACCTTAGTTTATAAATACAATTATTATGACAATAAAGAATCAGAGTACAATCAAGTTCCTAATATAATTCAATTGACTTTTTATTGATTTCCTTTGACTTAAGATATTTCTTTTAAGCAGAAAAAGAATGTACCGGTACATTAAAGTCTATCTTTAATGATCTAGCCTGAATTAAATTTACAAGCAAGTCAGGTTTTTTGAAAAAAATATTAGTTTGAAACTATTCAGAAGAAATATACAAACTCTATATATTTGAAACCAAAGTATCTGTATACATATTTATTTATTTATTTTATTAAATTTCTATACCGCCCTTCTCCCAAAGGACTCAGGGCGGTGTACAGGGCAATAAAATGCAACATACAAAAGTTAAAAAGAAAATTAAATCAATTAGCCCTAACAATAAATAATTAAGTAAAGAAATTCATGTATGTGTATGCCTATATTTTCATGCTGTTTTATTCTATAATGTATTTTAGATGCTCTTATTCTATACTGTATTTATGTTGTGTTTTAACTGTATTTTAAATGTCTATACCTACTAAGTTAAAAATGAATATGCATTTTTATGTAAGGTACTGAAATGATTTTGCCTAATCTTGAAAATCTAAGCTGGGGACCCCAAACATTTCAGCTCATCAATCCCTTCATGAATTTTCAGACGGTTGCTGGATAGAACGGTAGCTGGAATTGGGTATGTCTAGTTTAATGAACTAAGGGACGCGGTGGCTCAGTGGGTAAGGACACTGAGCTTGTCGATCAGAAGGTCGGCAGTTTGGTGGATCAAATCCCGAGTGCCGCGTAGCAGAGTGAGCGCCTGTTACTCGTCCCAGCTTCTGCCCACCTAGCAGTTCGAAAGCACGTAAAAATGCAAGTAGAAAAATAGGGACCACTGCGGTGGGAAGGTAACAGCGTTCCGTGCGCCTTTGGCGTCTAGTCATGCCGGCCACATGACCACGGAGACGTCCTCGGACAAGCGCTGGCTCTTCGGCTTTGAAACGGAGATGAGCACCGGCCCCTAGAGTCGGAAACGACTAGCACGCATGTGCGGGGGAACCTTTACCTTTACCTAGTTTAATGAAGGATTAGGGGTGACATGATAGCAGTGTTCCAATATCTCAGGGGTTGCCACAAAGAAGAGGGAGTCAAGCTATTCTTCAAAGCATCTGAAGGCAGGACAAGAAGTAATGGATGGAAACTAATCAAGGAGAGAAGCAACCTAGAACTAAGGAGAAATTTCCTTGCAGTTAGAACAATTAATCAGTGGAATAACCTGCTTTCAGAAGTTCTGAACACTGGAAGTTTTTAAGAAGAGATTGGACAACCATTTGTCTGAAGTGGTATAGGGTTTCCTGCCTGAGCAGGAGGTTGGACTAGAAGACCTCCAAGGTCCCTTCCAACTATTCTACTTTTATTATATTCTACCTGGAATATTTATTATCTGAAATTAATTTAATAAATACAACTTTATCCTTAATAGTACTACAAAGAAGAATTTTGCTCTTTTGGATAGTCCCCTACTTATTTCTCTGGGGAATCCTGAATTAAGCAGACTCCAAACTGATGTTTTTAGAACTTGGATGGGAAACCAATAGGAAATTTGAGAGCTGCAGGAGTTTGGGGAGTGAAAAAACACCCCAGAAAAGGGCAAGTCACTTTTTAAGGAAGAAATTTACAGAGCCAGTGGTCGTTTTGTAGTTAAGGCATCAGGCTAGAAACTGAGAAACCATGAAAGCCAGCTGGTGCTCTTGGACTGGTCACTCTCTCAGCTCAGTTCACCTTACAGGGTTGCTGTGTGTGGAAATTAGGATGAAGAAGGTGTGTTGGATATGTTCACCACCTTGAGGTATTTGTAAAATAAATAACTAAATAAATACATGGGAAATAAATAAATGCAACTCCATAAAACCACCAGAAGTCAAATTTGGTTCAAAGGAATGGGAAATTAATAGTCAAACGTTGCTTGACAGTGAGACGGCAGGCATATAAATTTAATAAATAAGACACAAGAAAATAAAATAATTAACTAAATGGAGAACATAAATAGAACCGATCACAAAAGGTGATCACATGACCTGGTCATAAATGTGAACCAAGTGTCTGAATTCTGATCATGTGACCATGGGGATGCTACAATAGTCGCTAAGTGTGAAAAATGGTCACAAGTCACTTTTTCAGTGCCGTTATAATTCGGAACGGTCACTAAATGAACTGCTGTAAGTCGAGGACTGCCTGTATATAAAAACTCAGAGCAGAAAAACATTTTTTTAAAATTTTATTTTCTTAAGCCTGGGACTATTCTCGGCTTTTCCTGCTCCATTTTACCCATCCTCCCGGTTTTTTGCCTGGAAGCGCTCTCCCCGTCCAGCCAGGGCTCCAAAGCCGGGAAGCCGAGCCAGGGGGTCCCCCAACGCAGCCTGCGCTTCCCCGTACCCCAAACCCGGCCGCCAAAGGGGCGCCACGCCGACACTCACGCGAGTCCAGCTCCACTTGGTAGCAGGCCAGCGGCTCCAACGAAAGCTTGTAGCCCTCGAACCTGGGGTCCAACAGCAGCCGCTTGACGCGCAATGAACAGTTCGCCGCCGCCTCCATGTCGCAGGCCTCGGCCTCAACCGCCGCTGCTCCAAGCCTTTCGAGTCCCGGTCGACGCAGGGCTGAGGCCGTGGCAGCAGACACCCCCCCCCCACAACCCCTCCCGCGAAGGATTTTGGGTAGGAAAGGAGTGCAGAGCCTGATGGGAATCGTAGTTTTGGAGCGCCTGTCGCAGGAGACAAGCCTTTCTAGAACTCCTGGGCGCTTCGTGCCGAGGCGTTGCAGTTTGGTGCCTGGTCCTTTGCAGGATGGGGGTCAGTGCTAAGGGTCTCCATCACCCTAATCCAGGGGTCTTCAAACTTGGCCCTTTTATGACTTGTGGACTTCAACTCCCAGAATTCCTCAGCTAGCGTGCCTGGCTGAGGAATTCTGGGAGTTGAAGTCCACAAGTCATAAAAGGGCCAAGTTTGAAGACACCCCTGCCCTAAGCAATTCAGTACAAAGCAATGCTGTTCCGTTCAGGAAGGTTGCTCCTTTTCTTCATTTGATTGGATGTAGTGGGCAGAACTATACAAAAGTTCCTAAGATGGATATTTGGGTTACTCCTTGGTCTAAAGTTTAGACTCTAAACCAGTGTTTCTCGATCATGACAACTCTGAGAATTCTAGATTTCAATTTCCAGAATTCCCCAGGCAACCATGTTGAAGTCCACACTTCTTAAAGTTGCAAAGTTTGAGAAATGCTGCTCTAAGTCGTCTAAAGTAATAAAGGTAGAATAATAATATGACAGACAGAGGGTTTCTTCACTTTGGTTTAGCATATTAAGTGAGCTCAATCATTAGGGTTAATGAAATTTTGATGTCTTGGTTATGACTTAATGTGTTGTCTGGATGAGGATACATAACATTTTGCACTAAAACTATGGTCTATGAACAAAACAGTCTGCATCTACACACCATGCTAAGCCAAGATCAAGCAAACCACATTATGGCTTGGTGCAGCGGGTCAACTTGCCTTCTCTGTCAACCTAACTTTTAGGGTTTATTTTTAGGTTTAGTTAGAGTAATAGTTGGAATTTCCAGATATATGCTGTTTCCAATGCAGTGATATATATGTGTCTTATTTTGAATCTGGTTACCCATTTTATAAAATGATTTCACTTCCAATAAAATATAAGTTGGATTGCAAATTTACTGGCAATAAAATTCATTGAACAGAAAGGGTCCTATTTCTGAATTTTACATACTGAAGGTTTTTTCTCTCTCAGAGACACATATATTTTGAAGTCACTGCCTACTTCCCCGTGTACCATTCACTTTTATGCTTTCCGAGCAAACTACCTGGAAACATCAGAGACTAAACATTACTTTCCATTCATTTTAAATAAAATAAAGGTCAATTCCTGTGTTTTCTTGGAAAGTGTGGAGAAATTGTTCTTTTTCGGGATGTTTTTCCTATGTTCATAATGTGATCCATAGACCCAGGATTTCCTAACCCGATCCCGCCGTGAATTCTGTTTACTTTTCAATATAACCAAACCAAGATTCTTTTTTAAAAAGTAGATCCCAAATACAACAGATAATGGGAATACGCCCCCACCTCCATTGCGCTAAACAGCCAGTTTAAAGTCAGAAAGAACGATTGCAGCATCAACGTAAACCAACCTAGCGACAAAAAAAAGTACAGTACAGAAGAGCATTGTGGGAAAAGTAGTTTTTATGTTAAGGCAGCGTGAAGGCGTCATGGGAACGGCTAAGAGGCAACGGCCTTCTGGGAGTTGTAGTTTTCATTGGGCTTCGAGCCGTTAGAGCCATGCTGCTGAGAACTACGCTTCCCAAAGGTTTCTGCGAGGGTTGAGGCAGGCTGTTGCAAGGCTTCTTCTCTTTAGTTGGGTAAAGTCTTGGGCATCCGGGAGGGTTGGTTGTGTTGCGAGTTCGAGGCTCCTTTGAACCGGGTCTCCTCGGAGGTTCAGCTCGCGGAAGAAGCAAGTGGCTCGCCCGGGAGGTAACCCGTTTGTTTGGGGCGGGCAGTGAATCTAATGGACGCTTTTGTACTCGTGTGGATGTCGATTCTTCTTCGAATTTGCTTGATATTCCCGTCCTCTTTTCCCATCCTTTCCAGTTTCCCTTCGTTAAAACAAAAACCGACTCCAAATCTGACTTTTCAGTGATTGCGGGGCGTTTTTCAGTAGTATAGTTTAAGTATCATCGTCATCATTTTATATTATTATATTATGAAACTGATGGGCGTGCAACTCAAAGCATGCAGGACTCTTAACTGGGTGGTTTTCAGAGAGGGGATCCCCACGTTATTAAGTAACCTCAATTGTTTGGGTGCTTGATCCACTCTACACTTGGAAAATGCATTTGTAGAACAGGGTTAGGTGGGTTGCTGAATTAAACCCCTCTTAATGGGGAAATATATGGACTGGCTTTTTAGTTGAGTAGGTGATGCATGTTGTGTGAATGCAGCCGAAATACCATGCAGGTTCCTGGCAAGCTCAAAATCAAAATTGGCAACATGGCAAGGTAACTTACACCAAGTCACAATATTGATACCCTTATTTCAGTTGTGAGTCTGCAGGTTGTGGAGCTGTACCAAGAATTTATGGAAGCCAGAGATTATCCTTGAAATAGTTTACATCATTGAAATGAAGTAATGATGATCATTCACTAATTATGTATTTATTTGTGTGACATATATTCTGCTTCTTTTATTCAGGAGACCAGGTCTCCATTTTTCCAGTAACTGTAAGATAGTGAGATTTTATGGCTGCAAGTACACCTGAATGCCCGATTCAAGTCAGGATTTAATCCAACCACTAAGTCACATATACTCTTTTTTTACCCTTTTGATAAAATAAAGGTTTTCCATCTTGCCCTTTGCTGCTTCTTTGAACTGTTCAAAGATGCATACACTAGGAAAAAACAGGGATAGAAGTTGGGGGGGGGGAGGGGAGAAGAATCTGAGTTCACATGATGCATCAAACTTCGTGTGGGGTCCTTTAATCACAGCAGTAAATCTTAATCATACAATCATCAATCTTTCCATTACATTGATACCAGTTTCAGATTTAAGTGGGAACCAAAATTAGGTTTGTGTATCCTCTGGCATAGGGACGCGGTGGCTCAGTGTTTTAGGATGCTGAGCTTGTCGATCAGAAGGTCGGCAGTTTGGCGGGTTGAATCCCGAGTGCCACGTAACAGAGTGAGCGCCTGTTACTTGTCCCAGCTTCTGCCAACCTAGCAGTTCGAAAGCACGTAAAAATGCAAGTAGAAAAATAGGGACCACTACGGTGGGAAGGTAACAGCGTTCCATGCGCCTTTGGTGTCTAGTCATGACCACAGAGACGTCATCGGACAAGCGCTGGCTCTTCGGCTTTGAAACGGAGATGAGCACCGGCCCCTAGAGTTGGAAACGACTAGCACGCATCTGCGGGGGAACCTTTACCTTTATCCTCTGGCATGAAATTGGCAGTATTGTCAGTTTCAGAAATTAGACTGCACCCTCCTGAAAAATGAATGAAAATGAATGTATTATATATGACAGTTAAGTCCATCTGCTTCTCTCTCTCTGCTTTTCAGTAGATCTGATCTACTTGCCTTCAGGTGTGAAAAATGAACAAAGATGCACAAATGAGGGCAACTATTAATCAAAAGTTAATTGAAACAGGAGAACGAGAACGGTACGTGGGTTTTATTTTTTACCCTAGTTATAGAACTGCATTGCTCGCTTGTTTAATGTTTTTCTAGTACCCAGGATGGATATATTTCTAATGCTGTTGTTTTTACAGCCTTAAAGAATTATTGAGAGCCAAATTAATTGAATGTGGTTGGAAAGATCAGCTAAAGGCACACTGCAAAGGTAATTGTCACTTTGGAATAGATTGTAACTCTCACTTCATTAATTGGTACCAGGAAGTCACAAATCTGATATTCATGTAATATGTATGTTCTCATGTTGCATTTTAAATTGCAGATGCCTGATATATAGACAATATTTTTAAAAAGGAAACACACATTGCAATATCATACTAATACATGATTCCTAACATCTGGCCTGCCTAAGGAATTTGTTAGTATCCCTCTCTCCTTTACTTTATCTTTCTTCAATATTTGTATCCCACCTTTATTATTTTTACAAATAACTCAAGGCAGTGAACATATCGAACACATCTTCCTCCTCCTATTTTCCCCACAACAACAACCCTGTGAGGTGGGTTGAGTTGAGAGAGAATGACTGGCCTAAGGTCACCCAGTGGCGTGAACTCATGATCTCCTGCTATCTAGCCTTGTGCCTTAACCATTAGACCAAATTGGCTCTCTATCATTGTATTTTTAACAGACATTCTGAGATTAATGCAAAATATAAGGCATATTTGTAGAATATGCTAAGTTAACTGTAAAGCTAGCATGGAATACGACTGGCTTGTTCTGAAACTAAGTTCCCCTTCCTGTTTGCCTGCAAAATAAGCTATTTTATCTACGCTGTCTTCTGCCTAATTTTATTTTCTTTCCTGACAAAAGGTACGCAAAAGGATGAATGGAAATTGCAATCAAAATGGTTTCTATCTACAAACATTATGAACCTCATCTGGGCCCTATAAATTGTGTTTTGTGCATATATACATATTCAAACATACATGTATATACATGTATACCATATACATTCACAAATATTGTGGGCCCTATAAATTGTGTTTGTTCATATACACATATTCAAACATACGTGTGTATACACGTATACATACACATTCACAAATATAGACGTATACACTGCATGGACAAGACCCTGTAAGCAAGATTTTTCAGAAGTGATTTGCCATTACCTCCTTTCTAGAGCTGGGAAGGAGTGTCTGGCCCAAGGTCCCACAACTGGCTTTCTGCCTAAGACAGGAGTATTACTGATAATCTTCAAGTCTGATGCTTAACTACTGCACCAAACTGGCTCTCAATATTTTGTATTAGTTTTCTTTATTCCAATTATTTTGAAACAGAAAAATTAAATAAAATAGCAATGTCAACTAGGTCGCAATGGTGTCTAGTTATGGACCAAGATAGATTCTGCCAAACAAGGACACAACTGGTTGATCTTAGGTAAAGGTTGCTACATTACTATTAAATAATGTAGCACTGCTTTAACTGAGTTGTGCAACTCAACAGTTGCACAAGAGCGCTCTCATCTGGATTTCAAGATTTTTTTTGTCATGGGTTGAATACATTGCTATACAAAAACTACTCAAAATAGTTTGGATTGCTTGGGGCTAAATGATGGAGTAGAAGAGTGAGTGGATATGGTTGGATTCTAGAATATGTAAGTGTGTAATTCAGGCCACAGTCCAAAGTATGCTTATTTATTTTTAAAAGGCTGTATTTTAAAATATAGCCAGTTTGTTCTAGTGGTTAAGGCATCAGGCTAGAAAACAGGAGACTGAGTTCAGGTTCCACCATAGCCATGAAAGCCAGCTGGATGACCTTGGACAGGTCAGTCTCTCAACCCAACCTACCTCATAGGGTTGTTGTTATGGAAAAAATAGAAGGAAGATGTGTTGGATATGTTTGCTGTTTTGCATAGTTTGTAAAAATAATAAAGGGAGGATACAAATATAGTGATATATATATATATGTTTTCTGAGGTTTTCGCGGGTGTTCGTATGTGGATCTTTGGTTATTCGGGTTTTTCCCCGCGTAGAACTAAAGGTGTAGGAGCAACGTCATCATCAGGCTGGTGGCTTCTGCTTCCTACACACACACACACGGTCTGTGCTATTAAATTTAATGTACAAACAATATGTATTATGTCAATTTCTGTAATTAAAACTAATTTCTGTGCTTTTATATGACTTTAACCTGTCTGCTTGTCTTTATCTTGTTTAGATGTCATCAAAGAAAAAGGGCTAGAACATGTTACTGTTGATGATTTGGTGGCTGAAATTACTCCAAAAGGCAGAGGTAATAAGGTTCTATTGCTTTGGTACTCAAGCATAAAGTATACACTGAGTTCTTGGAATAAATTGTTTCTAGACACTGAACAGACTTTATTTGTATAGCTTTAAGAATGTGGCTGATTCATGTACCCTCCAATGAAGTCCTGGGATTTACATTTGCATTTTATTTCAATGTTTATCCCAGTGTTTTTCAACCTCAGCAACTTTGAGATGTATGGACTTCAACTCCCAGAATTCTTCAACCAGCATGCAACACATCCTGGGAACTGAAGTCTACACATCTTTAAGATGCTGAGGTTGAAAAATACTGTTTTAACAAGACTGACCCTTGTTTATTTGATCTCTCCATTAAAATATTCTCATGTTGATTTGCTTTGAAAATGCCTTACTCTTTTGAATGTGATTAGCCACTGAGGGTAACAACAAAAACTAAGAATAGAACTTTCAACAATTTCAAGGGACCAGTGCAGTCCTACTTGAAGAGATATTAATATTAATTGAAAGGGCTGAACTTGCTGGGATCTTCAATCTGTTTTTAATAATGACTATTCTAATAGTAATGCTTGGTAATGTTCATCTGCTCTGCTTTTTCATATTCCAAGATGCTGTTTACTGTCTCGGGGTGATATTTGTGGGGGCCCTGAGATCTTGCTGTAAATAATCATCATAGAATTATAGAGTTGACAACAGCTGTATTGAACTGATCAATGCAAGAATCCAAATGAAAGCAGTGAGAAATGCCAGCCTCTGTAGGAATATATTCAACAAAGACAAGCCCATCAGCTATCTTATTGTTAGGAAGTTTTTACTATCAGCCTTACTGTGCCTTCCAATAACATAAGTCAGTTAAGGTTAGTCCTTGACTTTCAGCCATAATTGGGACCAGAAATTTGATTGCTAAGTGATGCGGTTGTTAACTGAATTATACCCTTTTTTGTCATAGTTGTTAAGTGAATCACAGTGAATCACACTGTCAAGTGAAATCAGGCTTACCCCATTGACATTGTTTGTGGGAAGCTAGCTGAAAAAAGCAATTTATGACTGGTCCTTATGCTTAATGACTGTTGCAATACCCCCACAGTCACGAGATTCAGAGTTGCGATGGCAATCATATGACCCCAGAATGCTACAACTGTTGTAAATACATGCCGGTTGCCAAGGGCTAAAATTGTGATCTTGTGACCGTGGAGGTACTGCAATAGTTGTAGGTGTGAAGACCATTTGTGTTTTCAGTGCTGTTTTTATCTAAATGAATAGTTGTAAGTCGAGGACTGTCTCTATTCTTTTCTGCATCCTCAAATATGTTGCCAAGAACTGGACACTAGGATATGTAGCAAAGTTGAAAAATGACAAAGTGAATCCAAGGAGTTGGAAGCACTCTTTGGCACCTTCTTAAAGCACTTCAGGACTGTCTGCAAATCGGACGTCATGCATCTGTGGGACATATGTGCCCCAATTGCTTTGACTGACTTTCTCCTTTCAAGTCTGGATTGCAACACAGTGCAGAATAGAGTTTAGCTGTTCATTTGCATGATACAAACTGGTCTTCTTTTCAGGTGCACTGAATTTGCTTTTTGAGCAGCCGTATTATACTGCTGATGCACCTTTTGATTGATTTCAGTCCCCCAGGCGCTATTCCCAAGCAAGGCATCGCATATCCTGTACCTTTTGCCTTTTGATTTATTTTTCCAAATGAAATTTTCACCTGCCTCTACTACACATAAATCATTTATTTTCAATCCGCCACTCTATCAAGATTGTTCCACAGTTTGTTTCAGGCAGCTAATACTATTTTGGGGTTCAGCTTGATTTGGTGATTCACACAGACACATTCATGTTGTTATCTTGGCATGATTTACAAATGTTGCCATTCCGTACGATTTCCCATTGAAGTCCTACCCATAGTCCATCATACTTAGCTTTCTAGAGATTGCCAACATTGCTCAGATGGTGCCACATGACAAATATATCTGCAGCTCATACACATAGAAAGGCACAGAGGATTATATAAACAGTACTTGACTTATGTCTCTGAGCTTGGAATTACAGCAGTAAGTCATGTCAGTTGTTAAGCAGATCACCGTGTCACTGTGCCCAATTTTACACCTTTTTTGCTGTGAATAAGTGACTGATACAGTTGTTAGGAGACCCCAATGGACATTTTTTTTGCCGGAAACCAGAAGTAAACATCAGTGTCCAGCAGAAAACATATACTGTAATCAAAAAGCTGTCAATGTGGGCAGGTTGTCACACACCCAAAATGCGGTCAAGTGACCATGGACAGAACTGAATAACCTGGTCGTAAGTAGCTCTGGGTAGGTCTGTTGTAACTTTGGTCACTAAGCGACCAGTCGTATGTGGGGACTATATATTTGAAATTATTTGCAATGTGGCGATGATTTCATCTTGCTCTTTATTATTCTTTTTCAGCTTTGGTCCCTGATAGTGTAAAGAAAGAACTTCTACAAAGAATAAGAACGTTTCTGGCTCAACATGCCAGTCTTTGATCCTTCCTTTTGAACCTTGCCATGCTTTAACATGTGCTCAGTGAATCACATGAAAAACTGGATGAACATTTTTCGTGCTTCAGGATTAAAGTTCACTATTTTTTTTAAATATTTCATTTACTTATTCCAAGTCTACTTCCATATACCAACTTCTTAATGTTTTAATTTAAAAAAAATGCCAACAACCTGTGGTTCAATGTTAAAATCAAAAATGTTTTGCCATTAAAACAGTGTTGTGTGTCTTAACGGGTCTGACCTGTGTCAATATGCTTTAATATTAAATGGCTTCTTTGCCATCCCGCTAGATGAATCCAGCAGAAAGGATAAGAATTCTAAATGTTTGATGTCAATTGCAAAACAACACTGCAACAGAGGGAAAGCAAACTGTAAAATAAATTACCATGGCTCCAAATAGTGGTGCATGACCAGTGACACCATGAAAATCCAGCCATTGCATGCTTGCCAGCTGACCTCTGATGAAAATGCCAACATTTGTGTGACAGCATCTTACACATATTGTCATCTGCCTGCTTTACCTCCTTCCCTTGGATGACCAGGAGAATAATTATTCCTTTGAAATAATGGAAGGTAAAATAGAATAGTAAAATTTAGATTCCACCTACTTTTAGCCCCTCAAAATCCATAATGAGTAAGTAACAAGATGAATTCAGTATTCTTTTTTTAAAAGGAAAGTAATGTAATGTGTTCCATAACCAACTAAGCCATATTCTGTAATCTGCAACACAATTTGGGCCAAATATACTAATACTCCTCTTGCTACAAGACTCTCGGAATGTCAAAAATACAAGACACTCAGAAATCAAACTTACCGGTATTTGTATAATATATGGGTTTGGTTGCTATAATGTAGAAAGTTAAACGTGAATGGCTCAAATAAATGTGAGTCTATATCAGGGGTTTTCAAACTTGGCCCTTTTATGACTTGAGGACTTCAACTCCCAGAATTCCTAGGCCAGGCATACTAGCTGAGGAATTCTGGGAGTTGAAGTCCACAAGTCATAAAAGGGCCAAGTTTGAAGACCCCTGGTCTATATTGAGCCTAATTATGGTAGGATTGCATTTCATGTCTAGTTATACGTAGTCCTCGGCCCTATAATTATTCGCTTAGTGATTGACCATTCAAAAGTGACACAAGACTATTGCAGCCTCCCCATGGGCAGTGATCAGAATTAGGATGCTTGGGGACTTCCGGTGGCTCCGCGGCGCCGGAGACAGCCTTCCCGGGCTGCCCGCGGCTCAGCTGTGTGATTTTTCGCCCGAAACAGCGCCGATCAGCTGTTCGGGCGAATTTGAAGCCCCCTCCTCGGGAGAAGAGGGGGTGAGCCCCCAGGTAGGGGTCGAGTTCTCCGGGGCCGCCTGAGCTTGGAGCTTGGGCGGCTGAAGGATTGAACTCCCCCGTAGCCTGGGCTGCTCCCAGCTGGCTAGCGTCTCTGCTCCGGACTTTATGGAGCAGAGCCAGGCGTCTGCGACCATCCCTGCTTGAAGGAGAGACTATGAAAGGAAAAGAGCAGGCAGAGCAGTACAGGAGGGAAAGATGAAGAGATGAAGAGGATTATCTTATTTTACTCTCAAGCTTGATGGACTTTGCTTAAAACTTAAAGTGAAAGTGCGTCACAATTGTAAGTAAAAGATGGCGGCTAAACCTCCCCCTAGAACTTTTCGGAGTGCTGGAAATTCTCCGGTGCAACAACAATCATTATTGCAGGCGTTGCATTCTCCTGATGTATTGACATCGAAGGATCTTGAAAAACATACCCAGTTAATTTTGGAGTCAATGGGTGTTAAATTTGTACAGATGGAGGAGAAATTGGAGAAATTGGAGCAGAGAATGGAAGAAAGGATGGAGCAGAAACTTAGAGAGATGAAGGTAGACATTTTGTCCTCAGTGCATAAAGTAGCTAAATGTGTGGAGGTGCTGGATGACCAAGTGGAAGACTTGACTCAAAAGAATGCTATATTAGAAGCAAAAGTATTGGAAATTGAAGATTTAAAAGACAAAATGGATAGCGAACAGAGTTTGGCTCAATTTTACCAGATGCAGTTTGCTGTTAGAATTAGAGGCCTAAAAGAGAATATTAAAGAAGATTTAAAGCAGCTGGTTTCTGAGGCTTTTGAGGGGGTATTGAACCATCCAGCATCGGAAATAAAACAAGGCATGGACAAAGTGTTTCGTGTGAATTCGTGGATTGCTAAGCAGAGAAAGTTGCCTAGAGATGTGGTGGTTTATTTTGTAAAAAGGGAAATTAGAGATGAAGTTATACAAGCTGCCTATAATACTAAAGTTGTGATTGCTGGTCAAGAAGTTTTGGTTCTAAAAGAAATTCCTCCAAAGATTTTAAAGAGAAGGAAGGACTTTATATTTCTTGTGCAAGAGCTCAAGCAAAGAGATATAAGGTTCAGATGGGAGATCCCAGCTGGGTTGAGCTTCATGTATGATGGCAAAAGGTACTGTTTGGGTACTGTGAAGCAAGCGCATGATTTTTACAACAATGTTTTAAAAGCAACCCCATCAACACTTTTGGAAGCTGCAGAGGGATCTGGAGAAGGAGAACATCAAGAGGATGAAGATGGACAGATAGACGAGAAGGGTACAGGAGGAGATCAAGCTGCAACTCTTTTGGATGATCCTAGAGAACAGAGGGTGACGCGTGCTGCCTTAAAACGCTCAAAAAAGATAAAAAAATAAGACCAGTAGAAATCTATGGAACTTCCACAATATACTTATAGTCAAGTGGTAGTTGTGTTTTTAAGAGTTTTGGGATGATATGTATGGTAACAGAATTTTTAATTTGGAATTAATGGACAATTTACTACAGAGGAAGAGGAAGAAAGTTTTGTGGGTTAATGCGGGTTAATTTGTGTAAGAACTATCTATTATAGCCTATTTTGGCTAGAGAGGTTAATAGGGATAGGTGCTTGTGATGTGTAAGTGAGAATATGTCTAGGTAATAGTGAATTGTGGAAGAACATAGATGGGAATGATGCTAGTTTTCTTTTATTTTAGTTCTTTATACATATTTAGTATTGTTAAGGATTGGTTTACTCTATATAAGCTAGAGAGTGATGGATTTTAGAGTTTATAATTGTTAGTATATGATTGTTTATGATTGCTTTTTAGATATATACCTTGTATTTTGCTCTGGGAAGTGGGGGGGGAGGGGGGAGGAGGGGAAGTAGAGGGGGGGGAGGCAGGGGAGGGAGGAGGGAGAGGGGGAGGGGGGGAGATAGGGGGGAGGAGGGAGGGGGAAGGGGGGTTTTTCAAAGGAAAATTGTATTTTAAAACTTTTCAATAAAAAAAAAAGAAAAAAAAAGAATTAGGATGCTTGGCAACTGGCATGTATTTATGATGGCTGCAGTGTCCCAATGTCATGTGATCATCTTTTGCTACCTGACAAGCAAAGTCAATGGCAAAGCCAGACTCACTTAATAACCACATTACTACCTTAATAACTGCAGTGATTGGCTTGACAACTGTGGCAAGAAAGGTGGTAAAATGGAGCAAAACAACTTGTCTTGCTTAGCATAATGTGTGGTGGGCATATTTGTTACAACTAAAACTACCTTGAAAATAGAAGATTCTAAAAATGAGTGTGTGCTTTACAAAGCTAGCATTATTTACATTGCAAATATCCAGACAGGTGGTAGCAGATTGCATGTCTCTGCTGCCAACTTGCGATTGCCCTGATGTTTGCAGCCTAATTATGGTAGATCTAGTAACACATACAGATTAAGTGGAGGTAACCTTTTCTGAATGACAGTTCAGTTGTTTGAATATTATTAAGCAAATATATATAGATGTTTGGTCTTAATTCTGTAAAAAATGAAATGCTTCATAACAATTATTTAAAATGTATTCAATACCTTCAATTTGTATTTTTTAAAGATGAACCATTCAGGGTAAGAGAAAATATATTTTTTGGAACAGGAAGATGGGCCCCAATTAAAAGTAACACAAATACTCTAAAATTAATGTTTTTAATTTTTATTTTTAGAAACTGCACTGTTTTAAAGATTTATTTGGAGAAGCTCTGTTTCATTTAGATAGCATCACTTGCCAGCAAAAGGGGTTTAATTTTCTAGATTCATTATTTATGCCATAAAATATATATTATTTCTTGATTGACACCTTTTTTTACTAGAAATTTAACCTCAAGGATGTAGCACTCTTTTGAAAATCCACATTGCCAACCGCCTTCTCTTTAAAAATGGTTTTGAACATACTGTTAAAAAAATACCAATTCCCAGCCTACTATGTCTGTGTGTTTGATGATAAAGAAGTTGCCAGTTTTATTTTGGAAGGCTCAAGTGTAGACCAGCATGAATAATATGTTGAATATTAATATTAGGGAGGACGGCAATGGTAAGCTTAGAGACAATAATAAAGATAAGGAAATTTCAGTGAAACAAAAATCAAGTGGTGATCTATAGCTGATGGATAGTGTACAGGGGGAAAAATCGATGATTTGAAGATTTGGAGATAAGTTACAGGTAGCCCTTCTTTAACGATTGCCTCAGTTTGGACAGCCATTTGTCCAGAACGGTATAGGGTCCTCTGCTTCATCAGGGGGTTGGACTAGAAGACCTCCAAGGTCCCTTCCAGCCCTATTTATGACTTGTTCTATGTAGCTACTCTTTGTAATTACAATGAATGCTAACAATGAAAAAGAAACTTTCCCAAACTTCGCAGATCTGTAGAACACTGCAAAACACCGGCTTAAACCATTCCGTTTTCTCCTCTCCTAAATATAAAAAAAAAACATTATGCATATATTCTAGTCCAGGGGTCTTCAAACTTGGCCCTTTTGTGACTTGTGGACTTCAACTCCCAGAATTCCTCAGCCAGCATGGCTGGCTGAGGAATTCTGGGAGTTGAAGTCCACAAGTCACAAAAGGACCAAGTTTGAAGACCCCTGTTCTAGTCGGAGAAAATGCGCTAAACTCCCAGCACGGAAAAGGCCGTTTCAGACGCGCCCAGCGCAAACCTCTCCCTCAACCTTTCCTAACTGAACCGCGAAAGGCAGGCGGAACGCCCAGATCACGTGACCAAGCGGTCCTGCCTCGTAAGCTCCACCTCCTCTCCTTTCCTCTTTTCCCCTCCCCCGTCGGCACAGCGGGCTTAAGCTTTCTGCGCTTGCGCAGGAACCCCCGTCCTTCCGGTTCTTTCCCCCACCCCTTCCCTCGATGCCGAGCCCGGTTGGCTTAAAAGTATTGGGGCGGGACCGGAAGAGGCGACTGCAGGCGCAAGGTGCAAGGGGGGGGGGGGCTGGTGTCTCTAGGGTGACAGGAAGGCGGAGCCGTTAGTGGCCGGTGAGGGAGGCCATGGAGGAGCCAAGAGCCGCGGCTGGGACGGAGGCCACCGCGTCCTCTCTTGAATGAAGGGAAGTCGCGGTCGCCGAGGGAAGCGGCTGTCCCTCGGCTTGAGCCGCGTCGCCTCCACGTCCGCTCGCCTCCGCGCTGGACAAGGTGAGCGAGAGAGGAGCGAGCGCCCCTGCCCGGGAGTCGCCTTCCTCGAGCCGCTTCCTCTCCGTCCCCTCCCGGGGAAGAAAGCGCACGGGCGGGTCTTTCTTCCTCGCTCCTCCCTCCCGTCGGAGTCCTGATGAGGCGACGGCTGGTTGGTTGTCCGGGCTTTTCCCGGCCGTGGGCGGCCTTGCCCTCCAAGCGAGCCTCCGGGAGGCCCCAACGTGGCTTTTCTGTCCACGGACCTTTCGAGGTGGGGGCGTTATATTCCAGTGCAAAAGCTCTACCGCAGCGTTTCCCAACCTTAGGAACTTGAAGATGCGTGGACTTCAACTCCCAGAATTCCCCAGCCAGCATAGCTGGCTGGGGAATTCTGGGAGTTGAAGTCCACGCATCTTCAAGTTCCTAAGGTTGGGAAACGCTGCTCTACCGTTACCAAAACTAAAACCACATAAAAGAAGACAGTGTAGGACACGTATCTTCCAAACAAACTTAGGCATTTGTTTTTTTTATTTCTTTTTTTAAAAATTAGCTGGTAGGCTTTCTGTGGTTGGTTGGTTGGATTTGTTTTCCTCTGTGGGAAAGAGAAGGGTAAATATTAGAACAAAGTTTCTCCGTTTCTTTCTCTCATGCAAGCTGATTTTAACGTAATATCCGTGGCCATGCTGCAGGGGTCTTCAAACTTGGCCCTTTTATGACTTGTGGACTTCAACTCCCAGAATTCCTCAGCCAGCTTTGCTGGCTGAGGAATTCTGGGAGTTGAAGTCCACAAGTCATAAAAGGGCCAAGTTTGAAGACCCCTGCCATGCTGTGTTTCCCTCCCCCCCCTGCTCCTTCATTTCACCAGCACTTTTTGCCCCCAGGAGCAAAACTTTGCTTTTTCTGATATTCCCAGCGGCCTTTGAGAATAACGTTGGCCCCTCTGAAGAGTTCAGCTTTTAATTCCTCTGGTGTTCAAACTATACATACAACTTATGAAGGGGAAGCCTGTGTTTGACAAGCTTGGTTTCATTCTCACAAATTCTGAGACAAATACTTGAAATTGCGGTATCCTGAGAATAAGGCTTTAGAAAGGGATTTTAAAAGTCTCTCGGCTATATTTCCTATCTACTGTATTGCATTTACCAGCTAGTTGATGGGATGTGAGTAACAGTATATTAACTTGCTAGGTAGTCTCTCTCTCTCTCTCTCTATATATATATATATAGTTTGCATATAGAAATGTGAGTCTACTTGAGATAAAACTTGGTTGCTTGTGTAGCACACTAGACTAAATGTATCAAAACTGACTGGTGCTGTCTTTAGGAAGGACTAGCGTGTGTATGACTAAAGCTAGTAACCTACTCCTCTGTTTTATTAAAATAATTGTATATAAAAGCCTGAGCTGAACAGAGCCATCACTCTGGTGATGACCATGGCGTATGAATTAACATACGTTTTCTCTGTGTGTGGAATTGAGTACTCCAAGGAAGTGAATCTGCAGATTTAATTATATATGAAAAGCTCAAAAATATGTATTGGAAGATATTTGCCGTTATATAGGTAATTAGAAAGTAGGTATTTATAGGTTAGTTGAAGGGGGAAGAAAAGTAAGTTGATTTTTGAAAAGTAGATCAGAAAAAGGAAAGAAATGAAAAGAGTGAAATAAAATAATGGCAGAAATACAGAATGCATATGAGAAAGCGATAGCTGCAATAAACTGATGAAAGACTTGTGAAAGAAAGCTACAAAGAATGTACTGTAGTTAAGAGTAAAATACATTTCAGAGATTCGTGTTTTAATCAAACTTGAAAAAACATTTTGGAACTGAGCGAATAGAAAGAACACCACATAAATACTATAGTTTAGATGTCTTGCAAGCAGGAATTTAAATGGAACTTTATAATTTAGTAATGTATTATATCTAGTACTTGCCCATCTATGCATGTAAAACACTGAAAAAGATATAATGCATACAGTTCATATATGGTTTTTTATAAAAAACATTTACTCAAAATTTACTGCTCTTGTAGCTTTAGGAAGAAGAGCAAGTTTGGTGTAGTGATTAAAGCACCAAGCTAAAAATCTGGAGACACTGAATTCTAGTCCTGCCTTAGGCACAAAGGTGGCTCCATGACCTAGGCCAGTCATTTGTTCTCAGCCCTAGGAAAGAGGCAGTGATAAACTACTTCAGAAAATGCAGGGATTTCCCTGTGTAGTTGATTCTAAGGAAACAAACATTAGGCAACAGCATCTTTTGTGTGTCATTTAACTTGTTTGATAGTTTGGAGCATATTTTTTAAAATAGACTTCCATAAAAGTAGCTTTTTATTGTGAACTAGTTGTTTCTTTGACTAATAGTGTCACACAGATACATATGAGCCCAAGCAATCTAATATTTTTTTGAGACTTTGCCAAGGTGTATTAGAAATAACACAGTTTTTGCCACTCTGTTGCTGAACTGCTTTAAAGCAACCTTTTCAATTAACATTGAAAGAAGCCTAACATTTGAATTCAATCTTCATTATATTGAACCAGTTCAGACATTGTAGCCAAAAGTGCAGATATTGTAACCAAAATATAGTTTAGCTTTGAAAATTTTCTATTTGAATAGGCTCAAACTATTTTATATTTTATAGTTTGATCCTATTCATCCATCATCTACTTTCCTGGAGCTTTTCTTTCCTCTGATGGACAAATATTTCTGCAAACAGTTTTCATCCAAATTAGGGTTTTTTTAATGATTTTTCCTTGTTAGTTCAGAGACACATTCTCATTAGTATTAACTGTAATGCACCTAGTTGGGATATCAAAGAAAGCTAATGAGAATGTGAAAATGGAATAGATCACAATATGATTTGGAAAAGGAAGCAAAAAGAGTACAGCATAATGGCTTGCGCATCATGCCCAAACCATCCACGTTTAGGTTTTTTTATTTATTTATTTATTTATTTATTTATTTATTTATTTATTTATTTATTTATTTATTTATTTATTTTATTGGATTTGTATACCGCCCTATTCCCATAGGACTCAGGGCGGTTTACAGGGCAGTTAAAACCATGAATACAAAAAATTAAAAACAATTAAAACAATTAAATTCAAGCCCCAAGAGTAAATCTAAAACCCAGTTAAATTAACAACCCCACATTCTGGACCAAACAGATCGAAGAGCCAAGTTTTCAGGTCCCGGCGAAATGAGCGAAGGTCAGGGGCAGTCCTACGTTCTGTGGGTAGTTGGTTCCATAGTGCAGGTGCACCCACAGAGAACGCCCTTCCCCTGGGAATAACCCGCCGGCATTCATTAACCGGCGGTACCCTGAGAAGGCCCTCCCTGTGGGGGCGCACAGGACGATGGGAAGATGATGCCGGCAGCAGGTGTTCCCTTAGATAGTCCGGACCCAAGCCATTTAGGGCTTTATAGGTCATCACCAGCACCTTGAATCTCACCCAAAGGGCAACCGGAAGCCAATGCAGCTCACAGAGAAGAGGTGTTACATGGGAGTATCGGGAAGCTCCCATCAAAACTCGCGCGGCTGAATTCTGCACCAGTTGAAGCCTTCGGGTGGTCCTCAAGGGCAGCCCCATGTAGAGGGCATTGCAGTAGTCTAACCGGGATGTCACGAGCGCATGAGTGACTGTACGTAGAGCATCTCGCTCCAGATAGGGACGCAACTGGCGCACCAGGCGAATCTGGGCAAAAGCCCCCCTGGTCACGGCTCCTATATGATCTTCCAAACTGAGCCGTGAATCCAGGAGGACTCCCAAGTTGCGAGCCCTATCAACGGGGGGTAATACCTCATCCCCTATCGTTAATGATGGAGAAGGCTGGTCAGCCCGAGATGCCGGTATGAACAGCCACTCAGTCTTGTCAGGATTGAGACGAAGCCTGTTTCTCCCCATCCAAACCCGGACCGCCTCCAGGCAACGGGACATCACAGTGCGGGCATCACTGGGTTGGGTCGGGGTGGAAAGAAAAAGTTGGGTATCATCAGCGTACTGGTGATACTCCATCCCAAAACCACAAATGAGCTCACCCAGCGGCTTCATGTAGATGTTGAACAGGAGGGGAGAGAGGACCGACCCCTGAGGGACTCCACAAACGAGAGATCTCAGGGTGGACCTCTGTCCTCCCTTCAACACCGACTGCGAGCGGCCCAGGAGGTAGGAGGAGAACCACTGTAAAACGGTGCCTCCCACTCCCAGCCCCCTGATACGCCACAGTAGGATACCATGGTCGATGGTATCAAAAGCCGCTGAAAGGTCTAATAGGACTAGGACAGAGGAACAACCCCTGTCCTGAGCCCGCCAGAGATCATTCACCAGTGCGACCAATGCCGTCTCTGTGCTATGCCCAGGTCTGAAACTAGCTAACCAACTAACTTGCTGGCCTACCTTGTCAGGAAAAGAAAACATTTTCCATTGTTGAAGTGCTTTAGATGTCTATAGATTTTGACAGTTTTTGTTGAGGTCTAGCACAGTACGAATATATATATATATATATATATATATATATATATATATATATGTGTGTGTGTGTGTGTGTGTGTGTGTGTGTGTGTATATGTATATATATATATATATATATATATATATGTATATATGTATATATATATATATATATATATATATATATATATATATATATACACACACACACACACACACACACATATATATATATACACAGACACACACTCACTCCAGTAGTATTCTTGATTTCTTAAAAATCAGTGGGATATCTGGATATAGCAATCCTGCTTGCAGACTAGCACTGTGAACTGCATTAGATGTTCATGAATACCATACTTTCCTTTTGATCTTTGTTAGTAATATGCATTTTAAGTCGTAGTTGTAGCTACATTGAAATGTATGTGCAGACCTCTCAGCACCTATGGCTGCAAAAGCATCCAGATAGCATTACGGTTATCAGTATATTTTCCCCTCTTTTTCAGGTGAAGTCTTTCATCATGGCAATTACACAGTTCCGTCTATTTAAAATTTGTACGTGCTTGGTAGCAGTACTATCTTTTTTAAAAAGATTGATTTGCAGGTAAATATCAAATGTTGCATGTGAGTTTGCTCTGATTTTTCCTCTAAGATTTCTACCTCATTACTCTTGAGAATTTTCTTTGTGTGTGTTTCAAATTGGGGAAGGGGGAATGTAGTATTCCTTCAGTAGTTTTTTTTATATGAAGGTTTAAAATGGTTACAAACATGAAGTGGAATCTTCCTTCATTAAACAATGAAGTGACATAATTTGAAGTTGCATTGAGATTTTTTTTTAAAAAAAATAGTAATGTCCTTTCTAGTATCTTTGTGTAGCTAAAGAAACTGATATAATAATGCTTAGAAAAACAGAACACTACAGTGTCATGTGATTAGTTTTACCACTTAAAAATAAATATGTATAATACAAATATTTATACAAGAACTTGTTTTGTAAGTGTGTGTTTCTTTCTTTGCATACATAAAATGAGTGATTGATTGAATTAATATATATCTCAAGTATTCAGAAAAAAGGAAAAATAATATATATTTTTCAGTAAGGAAAAAGCCACTACGTTAAATAATATAAAGAAGGACAGATAGTAATGTAATACTAGTATTCTGCTATGGTTAAGTTTTGTACTGTTTTGAGAATTGCTGTGAATTGTTGCCTGAAATTATAGATACTACTTCTGTTAAACAGGAATAGGAATAAATATATATTCAGAAAATATTTGTAAAAATAATTTCTAAAGATCTAAGGAACCACATATTCATTTTTGTTTAGTTTTTATCACAACAGAAACAATGCAGAGACATGTAATAACGTTTAACTTTTATTTTCTAAGCACTTTTGCTGCATTAGTAGTGATTATAATCTTTAGGGCAAAAGAATCTAATATTTGATTTGATTTGTAAAGGAAAAGGAATGACAATTTCTCTTGAAAATTCTGATGATTGGAACAGGAATATTTTTCCTTACTTTCTGACAGACCTGCTTTTTGTTTATACTGTTTTCTCTGTCTTTATAAAGTTACTTTCCTCTTAAGGCAGGGATGTCAAACTCGCCATGTCACGTGATGTGTCGCGATGTATTGTGACTTTTTCCCCCTTGCCGGAGGTGGGGTGGGCGCACCTTCCGCGTGACGCATCCGGCCTGCAGGCCAGCAATTTGACACCCCTGTCTTAAGGTTTTGATTTTATAAATATATGCTACAGTTTTCTACACTATTTTTTAATAATGTTTTACCCTTTCAAATATGCATGTCCAGCATGCATGCTAGTTTTTCCACCTATCTGCAGGATTTGGAAGTTTAATGATGCATATTTTTTTATATGCTATGGCAGAAATAAAATGGAGTACATGCTTTTAGTACTGAGAAGCACTCAAGCATGTAAATCTCTTCAATTGGGAAATGTCAGAGTTTCTTTACATATTATAGGAGAATCCATCTAAATGTGCATGAATGTGATAATTGACATACCATAATGTAATCTGTACCGTTTTATAGAAATACCAAGTTGTTTTCTTAAAGTTAGCTTATTTCTTAAATGTTGATTCTACTGTACTTCTTGTTATTACATCATTTTATAAAGGAAGGTTATCTTAGTGAAAAATTCCTTGAATAATATGGATAATGCCTTGAATTTTAAATTGGTAGTGCCTTGAATTTTAAATTGGTAGAAAAAGATCTGGAAAATAGAACTATTGGTTTTATTCTTAAATTAGGATGTTAATCAGTATGGGTAGTCCTCAACTTACAACAGTTCATTTAGTAACTATTCAAAGTTACAGCGGCAATGAAAAAATTAACTTATGAACATTTTTCGCACAACCATTGTATCAGCCCCATAGTCATGATCAAAATTTAGACAGTAGACAACTGACCCATATTTATGACAGTTGCAGCATCCCAGGATCTTGTGATCACCCTTTGTGATCTTCTGACAAGCAAAGTCAATGGGAAAGCCAGATTCACTTAACAACAGCGTTAACAATTGCAGTGGTTCAGTTAACAACTGGCAAGAAAGCTCATAAAATGAGGCAAAATTCACCTAATAACTGTCTTGTTTAGCAACAGAAATTTTGGGCTCGATTATGGTCATAGGTTGGGGATTCTCTGTAGTTTAAATTTCACGAAAAGTGCTAAGCTTTTTAAATATTCTAACTTTTAACGTAGCTTTGAAATGATTTCTTATTTACAACTTCACTTTTATCAAATGTGTCAGAGTTAAAAAGAAACTTTTGTTTTTCAGGACCGGAAGAGGACGAAAGCTTAGTGGAGACCAAATAACTTTGCCAACTACTGTGGATTTTTCATCTGTTCCTAAACAAGTAATATATTGAATGATCTGGATATCAGTTTTTAAAATTAATTCTACCTAATGACCCAATAAAAATAGGTTATGCATTATGCACATTAGATGGCCAATAAAGAATGGAACTCTTTCCCTTTTCTTTTTAGCCAGAAGTAGAAGATTGGTCTTCATGGGATGAAGATGCCCCTACAAGTGTGAAAATTGAAGGTGGTAATGGCAATGTAGCCAATCAACAAAATGGATTGGAAGAAATGGAGCCTGATTACTTTAAGGACATGACACCAACAATAAGGAAAACACAGAAAGTAGGTTTTCAGCACTGACAACAGTCTAAAATCTATATTACCTTCCAATGTGGTTGTTATTTAGCAGTGAAAATTGTTTTCTGTCAGCCGTCCCTTTGGTAAATGCAGCAAAAGAAACTTCTGGGACATTATTTTACCAAGAGTATAACTTTACTGATAAATCCACACAGGCACAGAAGTAGCAAAGCCAGTTCTAAAGTTTTCGCACGAAAACCAGCATAGATAAAATCCCCCTTTTCCCCTGGACTTACCCACTGTTCATTGTCCACCAATCAATTGCATTCATTTTGTTTTGGAAAAAATCTGAGCGTCTCAAAGTTTTCCCAGCATTTGACCTTGGAGTGTTGGGACTGTCCCATGCTGTGATGGCTCACTTGCATTCCTCAATGCCCTCTCAAGCCTTTCTTGCATTTCAGTACCTTCCATCCTCCCTCCCTGTTTCTGTTGTCTGATTGTGAGCAGGGGTGTGTAGTGAGTCAACCATGACATTTTTTAATCTGTGGCCCAGTTAGATAGCTTATATACCGTATTTTTCGGACCATAAGACGCACCGTACCATAAGACGCACCCAGTTTTTAGAGCAGGAAAACAAGAAAAAAAATCTTTCTCCTTCTCTCTCTCTCCCTCTCTCTTTCTCTCCCTCCCTCTCCCATTGTCCCTTCCTTCCTTCCTTCCTTCCTTCCTTCCTTCCTTCCTTCCTTCCTTCCTTCCTTCCTTCCTTCCCTCCCTCCCTCTTTGTCCTTCCCTCTTTGCATTAGAGCAGTACCCGCGGAGGCGGCCCTGCAGCCCGGCTTTCTCTTGCAGAAAGCAAGCTGAAACTGAGGGAGATTGCCAGAAATGCGAATCGGCCGATCTCACGCTCCTGCAAACTCCCTCGCTTGGTTTCAGCTTCCCTTGCTACAAGAGAAAGCAAGCTGAAACGAGGCAGATTGCAGCAGCGCGAGATCAGCCAATTCACATTCCTGGTTGTCTCCGGGGCTCATGAGCGGGTCGTGGGATTACCGATTCCCACGACGGGGAATGGCAGCAGGTGGATAGACAGAGGGCCGTATCGTTACCGGGAGGGCCGTCTCCGCTATTTGCAAGCGGTGAGGCGCTCCGACCCTCTGCCTCTTCCTCGAGGTTCCGGGAGCGAGGATGTGCAGCCTCCTGAGCTCCGGCTGGTGTACCTGAATGCCAGGTCCGTGGTTAACAAAGCTCCCCTCGTTAGGGATTTAGTTGAGGGTGAGCACGCGGACCTGGCTTGCATCACGGAGACTTGGTTGGGCCCAGAGGGTGGGGTCCCTTTGGTTGACCTCTGCCCACCAGGCTTCCGGGTGCTACATCGGCCACGAGCTCATGGTAGGGGTGGGGGTGTGGCGGTGACTATGAGGGAGACCTTATGTCCGCGGGAGACCACCGTTCCTCAGATAGTCGGGTGTGAGTCTCTCTTTGTGAGATTTGGTTCTGAGGCGCAGTTGGGCTTGCTGCTGGTGTACATTTCGCCTAGTCGCGCAGCGGCAGCCCTGCCCGAGCTGCTCGATATCCTCTCGGGGTTGGTGGTTGAGTTTCCCAAACTTATTGTTTTGGGAGACTTCAATCTACCATCCCTGGGAGGTTCATCTGAGCTAGCTCGGGAGTTCATGGCTTCCATGACGGCCATGGACCTGACGCAAGTAATTTCTGAACCTACTCATGAGGGAGGCCACACCCTTGACCTGATTTTTTTATCTGGACGGTGGTTGGATGATCTTGGTGGGGGCTCTCCATTTATTATGCCCCTGTCATGGACCGATCATCACCTCCTGCGGCTGGTCTTCCGTTTTGCCACCCCCTGCCGTGGGGGTACGGAGCCAATTAGATGGTTCCGCCCCAGACGCTTAATGGATCCTGATAGATTCCAAGCGGCGCTGGGGTCCCCACCTGCCTCCATTGCTCACAACTCGGCGGATGCCTTAGTGGAAGCCTGGGAAAGGGCAGCCACTGAGGCACTTGACCGGGTTGTACCCTTGCGGCCCCTGACCCGGTGCAGATCCCAGCGAGCTCCATGGTTCTCCGCGGAGCTCCGGGAGATGAAGCGTCGGAAACGGGGCCTAGAGAGCTGTTGGAGGTCTAGCCGATCCGAATCCGACCGGTTGCGGTTAAGAACCCATATTAGGTCTTATCTCGCAGCGATGAGGGTGGCGAGGTGTAATTACTTCTCCACCCTCATCGCGTCCGCAGATAATCGCCCGGCCGCCCTGTTTAGGGTGACTCGCTCACTTCTTAATCAGGAGGTGAGGGAGGATCCCTTGCAGGGTCGTGCCGAGGAATTTAGTCAACATCTGTTGGATAAAATCGCTCGGATTCGGACCGGTTTGGACTCCAGCTGGGCAGAGTCTGGCGATCAGGACACGGGTGGTCTTGTCAATGTTATCTGGGAAGAGTTTGATTCTGTGACCCCTGATGAAGTGGACAGGATTATGGGGAGGCTGAGCTCCACCACATGTTTATTGGACCCGTGCCCTTCCTGGCTGGTTTATGCAGCTAGGGAGAGGACTCGAGGCTGGCTCCAGGCGGTTATATCTGCTTCTTTGAGTGAGGGTTATTTCTCCACCGTCTTGAAGGAGGCGGTGGTGAGACCTCTCCTCAAGAAGCCTGCCTTGGACCCAGCTGTATTGAACAACTTTCATCCAGTCTCCAACCTTCGCTTTCTTGCGAAGGTTGTTGAGAGTGTGGTGGCGCATCAGCTCCCTCTGGTCCTGGATGAAGTGGATTATTTGGACCCCTACCAATCGGGTTTCAGGCCCGGGTACAGCACGGAGACGGCATTGGTCGCTCTGGTGAATGATCTCTGGAGGGCTCGGGATAGGGGATATTCCTCTGTCATAGTCCTATTAGACCTCTCGGCGGCTTTCGATACCATCGACCATGGTATCTTGCTGCGGCGTCTCAGGGAATTGGGAGTGAGAGGCACAGTTCTTCAGTGGTTCTCCTCCTATCTCCTGGGACGCTCGCAGTCGGTGTTGGCAGGGGGCAGAGATCGGCCCCTAGGTCTCTCGTTTGTGGAGTTCCTCAGGGGTCGGTTCTCTCGCCTCTCCTGTTCAACATCTACATGAAACCGCTGGGTGAGATCATTCGTGGTTTTGGAGTTGGGTATCATCAATATGCTGATGATACCCAACTTTTCATTTCGACCCCAAACCACCCCAGTGAGGCCCTCGCTGTGATGTCCCGTTGCCTGGAGGCGGTACGGGTCTGGATGGGGAGGAACAGACTTCAACTCAACCCTGACAAGACTGAGTGGCTGTACATTCCGGCATCCCGGGACATTCAAAATGTTCCATCTCTTTCTATGGGGGGTGAGCTCTTACCCCCCGTGGATAGGGCTCGCAACTTGGGGGGAGTCCTAGATTCACGACTTACCCTGGAAGACCATATAGTAGCCGTGACTAGGGGGGCTTTCGCCCAGGTTCGCCTGGTGCGCCAGTTGCGGCCCTATCTGGACCGGGATGCCCTGTGTACGGTCACTCATGCGCTCGTGACCTCTCACATAGACTACTGTAATGTTCTCTACATGGGGCTTCCCTTGAAGACCACTCGGAGGCTCCAACTGGTACAGAATGCGGCCGCGAGAGTTGTCTTGGGAGTTTCCCGGTACTCCCATGTTACACCTTTGCTCCGCGAGCTGCATTGGTTACCAGTTGTCTTCCGGGTGAGGTTCAAAGTCTTGGTTATGATCTTTAAGTCCTTACATGGCATGGGTCCGAGATACCTCGAGGACCACCTGCTGCCGGCGTCAACTCCCCTCCGCCCTGTGCGTGCCCACAGAGAGGGCCTCCTCAGGGTGCCTCCAGTCAGGGAATGTCGACTGGTGGCCCCCAGGGGGAGGGCCTTCTCTGTGGGTGCCCCGGCACTATGGAACCAACTGCCGGTTGAGCTCCGGATGGCATCGGACCTCCGATCCTTCCGTCGCGGGTTGAAGACCCACTTGTTCGAGTTAGCTGGTCTGGCCTTAAGGGGAATATGGGTTTTTTAACTGGTTTTATTATTTTTTATTGCTGTATTTTAATTGGGCATGGTTTAATTCTCTTTTAATTTTTGTATACCTATTTATATATGCCCTGTGAACCGCTCTGAGTCCCTAGGGAGAAGGGCGGTATAGAAATCCAATAAAACTAAAACTAAACTAAACTAATCTCCTCACTCCGTTTCAGCCTGCTTTCTCTTGTAGCAAGGGAAGCTGAAACCGAGCGAGGGAGAGTGCAGGAGCGTGAGATCGGCGTTTCTCAGCACGTGCCGATTTGTGCTCCACTTGCAGAGGTTGGGGCTGGCCATACGGATCACCTTCGGACCATAAGAAGCACCCTCGTTTTCCCCCCCCCACTTTTGGGGGAAAAAGTGCGTCTTATGGTCCGAAAAATACGGTAGTTAACTAATGTAGTTTAAAAATAATCGTATCCAATAGAGGTACAGCATTTTGAGCAATATAAATTCATCATCATAGACTTGAATCTGAGTGAAACTGCCAAAGCAGAAAACAATTTTCTCCTTTCAGTTTTGCATCAGACTTTACTGACTTTTGTGTTTGTATTCTTTGGGAGTACAGCAGAATATATACGTGTAATGAAGAAACAATTTGCATTATTTCGTCCTTTCTGCTTTGCATTTGAAGTGTAATCACATTGAACGACTTGTATGTTAACATAATTTCCCAGCCATTTTAATAAGTTTATGTGCTGAGCCATATAGTTTTAATCAAGGGTGAGGTTAAAGAAAAAAGTTTGAAAGGAAAACTGGTTGCTACACATGAATTAAGTTATGTGGATCGAGTGAGGTTATACATTTTTGTTTGAGGGTTTTGCAGGATTGCATTGCCAACTTTCTTCTGACTGATGCTGTGGTAAAGCCCCACCTCATTCCATCAAGCAGCTGGACAACCCTATTCCATGCAAGCAAATGTGCAGAGTCAAAGGGCTTTGCTTCAGTTTGTTTGAGTCCTATCCCTTACCATAAGTAGGCAATAAGGATATTGCATGTAATTAGGGCTAGGTTTGTGTGCAAAGTTAACACATTTCAGGGTATAGAATTCTGAACAGTCTGGATTATATATTCTACTAATCAGCTAAGCTTTTGAAAACAACATTGGACCATCCGAGAAGCAAATAAGCCTGCAAATATCTTTAGCTTGCAAATGTCCCTTTCTTTCCATTTTTTTTAATCCCATTTATATCCCGCCCTTCTCCGAAGACTCAGGGCGGCTTACAATCTAAGAAGCACAAATCAATGTGCTTAGCAATAGCCTTCATTCTATGTATATGCCTGCTTATTAGGGCTTCCCCCCCAAGCAGCATTATTACAAAGTCAGCTTAATTGCCCCCAACAATCTGGGTCCTCATTTTACCTACCTCGGAAGGATGGAAGGCTGAGTCAACCTTGAGTCTGGTGGGATGCGAACCTGCAATAATTGCAGGCAGCTGGTGTTACTTGGCCCTTTTATGACTTGTGGACTTCAACTCCCAGAATTCCTCAGCTAGTATGCCTGGCCTTGGAATTCTGGGAGTTTATTTATTTATTTATTTGGTTTATATACCGCCCTATTCCCAAAGGACTCAGGGCGGTTTACAAGGCAAAATTTAAAACAATCCGATATAAAATTAAAATAAATTAAATTAAGTCTAATTGCAGGCAGCTGGTGTTACTTAAGGAGGCATTAGCCCACTGCTCCACCAAGGCTCTTTTGTAGATGTTAACAGCACAGAAGCATTTGCTCCTTTTAAACAAATTACTTTTTTTCCTTTTCATCTATACTTATGGGTTGATGAAAAAAGTAAGAAGAGCAATGCTTTCCATATTGGCTTATAACAGGGAGTTAAACTTAGCTCAGGAAGATGGCTGACCCCTGGTGGCCAAAAAAGAGAAGGGTAGAAAGCAGTGGCTTAATTGTAGTGAAGGCAAGGGAACAAGGGGTCTGGGGCCTAGAAGCACAGAAAATCCTTTTGGTCTTCTCCTTATCCTCATTTTTTTTTGGCCTCGTGCTTTTAACAGTCGTCATTGGACTTCTGTATTCAGCCTGCAAAATCAAGGTGCCCAAAGGTAACAGTGAAAAGAGCTTTTGCTATAGTGTCTGATTTTATAGTCTAGATCTGGTAGCCTAAGTATAGGGCCCTAAGAGGAGCCATGTCAGAAGAGCAGCATGGAGAGAGAGAGAGGAGTTGGTCTTGCAGCCAGTGCCACTTCCAAGTTGCTAACCAGAAATCAAATGGTTGAGCTGACAGAGCTAAGGATGCTTTGGTTGATTGAAAAAAGTGATGGGGAATTCTTGCAGGGTTTAGGCCCACTGCTGGTCTTGCACTGGCCGGAAATGTAAGTTAACATCTGTGAAACAGCGAACATGGCATTGTTTGTTGCGTGACATCAGTTTTTATAGCTGGGTTAATAAATTTTCCAATTTTATTTGTTAATAATAGCAATATTGCAAATCACTACTTTCAATTCATGCTTTTCAGATCATTGTTAAAAAACGTGAACCTTTAAATTTTGGCAACCAAGATGGTAGTGCCGGATTTTCAAGTAGATTAGCAGCTACACCAGATGTTCCTTTTATTCATCAATCTGTAAGTAACTTCTTTATCGTAAATATTTTTTTTGTGTAATTTCCAGAATGTCTTAAAGAAGGAATACTAGCTGTTGGGGGGGGGGTTGAGAGGGGGGAAATAGGTAAGACAAATTGATAGCCGTAATCTAATAAAGCCTTAAGTTGTGTAAAAATAAATCCCATACTGTTGTCTTAGGTACTCTAATGAATTTACCTGTTTCACCTGTCATTCCAAATTCTCACTTTTATTTAAAAACCATGCTCTTCTATACATAAGTTTTTGCTTCTTTCAATAAACTTTTATCCCTTACCATAGATCATGTATTACCTATTACCTTTCAATCAACATCTGCATATCTAATTTTTCCCATTCATTCTCCCACGTTTACTAAATATTCTACCAAGGTATTCGTATTTATCTATTTCAACTTGCTTTTTATCATTTGTACGTAACCTGAAATTAACCCCTTCCTTGGTTTTTATGAATTTTCAGATCAATATGCCAACTATTTGAATAAAATTAAAAATAAAACTGATGAAATAATTTGGAACAAAATCTAAGTGATGGGATGCTGGAATGGATATTTTAGAGACTTGTTTGGAACTGTTAGTGTTATATTGAAGACTAAAATGAAAAATTCTGTATATGTTAGTATCCAAAAAGAATTGATAAAAAAGAAGTCATAAATGTGGCAATATTAAAAAAATGAAAGGTTGCAGAATTAGGTAGTATAATTTAGAAATATTAATGTATGGAAATGTTTTATCTATGAACTGGCTCTGTAATTTGTTTAATGTGGCTGCTATGTGCCTGACAACTAAAGGAATGCCCTTGTTGTTCTCATAGAATGCCCTTGTTGTTCTCTTTTATGATTCATGGACTTCAACTCCCAGAATTCCTGAGCCAGCGTGGCTCAGGTTGGAAACCTCTCCCTTCCCCTCAGCATGGCTGGCTCAGGAATTCTGGGAGTTGAAGTCCACGAGTCATAAAAGAGCCAAGGTTGCCTACCCCTGCCATAGAGTGAAGAGAGCAAAAGCAAAGGCAAAAACTACAGGTGGATTAGTTTATTAAGTATGTTTAATTGAACATGATAGAATAGATCTTGATGAGCAAGTATGGGTTTATATTGGGAAGCTCAGACATTTACTCTTGTACCCAAATATGTGAAGGTGAGAGAGGAAGTTGACTTGAAAGAACAACAGGACATTGAATAATTGGAATTTTGGAATGTTTTGCAAAAGCATTTTTTGTGTTGTCCCACCTATGCAGTTAATAGGCACAATCCCCTAATTTTTAAGCATAATAAAAAGAAATATGCTTATCTTACCAAGAATTAGGAAATGGGAGGATGATGGCCAAGAACCTACTAGTGTAGACTGCTGTTACTAAGCAATGTAGTCATAAAGAATGGTGTCATGTGACTACATTGATTAGTGACAACAATCCTAACGGTCTTACAGTCATAACCCCAAGATATGTGGTGGCCACAGGGGGGCTGTTATAGTGACGCAAGACTGTCGGATTCAGGGAGCCGTGGGAGGGAAGAAAGGCCATTGGATGGCGGGTGTGGTGCTACACCAGCCCAGTAGGATAGGGCGTGTGGTGCTGTGTGAATGAAAGAAGACCATGTGGAGGGTGTAGTGATGCAAGATTGTGGGGCGAGGAGTGTTGCATAAGTGCAGGAAGACCATGGGGTGAATGGTGTGGTGCAAGCACAGAAAAGCCTAGGGGACTTACCAGAACAACCTGCAACCTTCCATGCTGGCTTCCCCACCAACTGCTCGTGGGAAACTGGTAGGAAAGGTTACAAATGGCAGCCATGTGCCAATGGCTTCCTATGATATTATGATTGTGAGCTAGGAAGTCATATTGTGATCACGTGACTATAGTGGTGCTGTGATGGCCAGAACTTTGAGAATCAATGGTAAGCCATTTTTTTCGGTGTTGCTGTAACTTTCAACAATCACTGAACAAATGGACCTAAGCCAAAGACTGCCTGTAACAGTTATATGAGAACATGTTAATTAAGAAAGTATTGGCTAGCATTTGAAAGTGTGTTGGTTTCCCCCCCCCCCCTGTATTACAGTGAATTCGTTCAAAGTAAATTGCTGCCCATAAGTCTCTCTTCAGTGCTTTCCAGGAATAAGGAAGGAAGTAATGTTTTCCAAAATTTTGAATTGGAACAGTATTTTGGAGATACTAATTAATTTCCATTTGCAGCCAGAACTAGGAGACTTGGAGACATGGCAGGAAAACAAAAATGCTTGGGAAGAAGAAGAAGATGCTTCCTGGCAAGCAGAAGAAGTTCTGAGGTAACTTTACCGAATCCTGTAACTGATTATAACTTATCCATCCACCATGATTCAGAGGAGGTTCACTGTGACTGTATCTGGATATAACGACAAACCCTAGTTTATCATACGATCAGTGAAGTCATAATGTGAATTTTGTTCCCTCTCTCCTGGCATGGAAGTAAGAGCACATTAAAGCCTTTAGCTTTCCTTTGTATTTAACAACCTTAATTAAAGTTTGAACTTAAGCTTATGTCAACAAATCATTCTTTTTGACCTGAGGATACAATTAGAAGTATGTCAGTAAAGGAAATATACAATTGTTAGCATGATATATCACCAAGTACCCATTTACAAGAAGGCAAATCAGTTTCTCAGGGTATTTTGTGCCATCTCAATTAGATCCGGTGGAGTTCATTGTCATTCCTGCAAATAAACAGGATGACAGGATGTGCTGCTTTGCTTTGTAGGAAGTCACCTATTTATGTTTTTTAGAAAGCTCTTTAAAAAAAGAAGAAGCAGATATCATAGGTAACCTGATGGGCACCAAAGATTTTCTTAAGCAGACATTGATGCTCGTAGACACTGTACTGCCTGTCTGAACCAGATTTTTATTCTGAAAAATGTGAAGAAGTTTACAGTGCAAACCTACTCTAAAACTTCTCAAACTCTCCATTTCCATTGGAGAAACTGCAGTTAATCACTTCATCTGAATCTGAAAATTACTGGTGAGGATTTCTGCCAGCCTTGAAATAGATGTGTCATGCCTTCTGCTGCCAAATCATGTCAGCTGTTGGTGATGCTAATTGACACCTTCTCTGTTTGGCAGCCCTTTGCTCTTAAAGAGTGCTGTCATTGCTAGGATAATAATTTAACATTTTTTCCAAATATTAGGTAGTCTTCTAATTATTGTCCCAATTCTGTTACCAAGAGCTTAGGCTGGTAAAACATAAAGATTCTCATATGAAGTCTGGCAAGTAGGTAAGGCACTGGTGGAGAATATCTTGGCTATGTAGAGGATTGAACTCAGTTTTCCATGTCTTATATTTTTATTGTATTGTTTTTAATTCAATTTAAGGAGTTTGGGATGTATCTCCGTCGGAGTTGTTTATAATGGGAGGCACCTTAAAGCTCAGTAAAATAAATAAGGAGATAAATGCAGAGTACTCAAGTCAGTGGGAAATCTTTGCTCAGTTATTATTTAACACTTAGCCACAATATAAAGTTACATACTGCTTGTTAAGACTGCATTCCCATGCATCAAGGATGCAAAATTTTGACTGCTACTATTTCCTCATGAAACTGTTGCATGGCAAAAATGAGAGGTAGGACTTGGGGAAAAAATATTCTATATTTTTTCATATTTTCCATTTTTATTTTGAAGACTCCTTTTTTGCCCCAATAAAAAAGCTATTCAGAAGTGGAAGTGATGGGATCTGCTTTGCTGAAATGCTTAAATGATGTTTTTATGTAGATGCTATGAAGAAACACCTCCGAGCTGAAAGTAGTAAATTTAACAATTTACAAAGTCTGTATGGCTATTTGATAAGATGCTTATCACTCTCTGGCACCCTGAAAGATAATAAGTATATGTATTTCAAGGAATGTATGTTTATTGAAAGAAGCACAGAGGGTTGCTTCTGGCCAGTTTATTATAGGAAAGTGAGACTTGGCTATGACAGGAGATATATAAACAGTGACTTGAATAGAATAGGAGTAGGGTGATTAAGAAATATATGTGGTAAAACAAAAAGAGACAGAGTCAAGAATGAATAAACTCAAATGTGGATTGAGGTGCTTTGATCATATAAGGAGAATAAGTGAGGATCAAATTGTAAAAGAAATATACCAAGGAATAATGAATAGGTTTAAAGGAAGAGGAAGACTATATATAGTTTATGAGATCTTTCGGGTGGGGGGGAAAGTAAGTAGTTTGAAGAACAAAAGACAGTGTATGAAATATGCCATGTTGGTAGAAGGTGGATAGTTTTGATAGTTTACAAAAATAGATATATATTGTGAATGGGATTGGTGTAAACTAGTTTTAATTATACTTACTTTCCTGTTTTTTCTTTCATGCCTTTAATTTCCTTGATTTATTATTTCATACGCTCTCTTCTGTGCTCTGTTATGTTGGTCATCTTAAGAGAAAATAGTCTGATGGGAGTGTAATTATATATCCACTAACTATTGTTTCACATTAAAAACAACCCACAAGCAAGCCAGCAGAGGGCTCAGCAGACAGCCAACATTGCCTTTTAGAGTCCTGGATAGAAGGCATTGCTTGAAGATTACCCTCTTTCTTCTAATGCTAGACATTGTGTGAAATTTTTGCCATGGTAAAATCAAGCTAAAAAGCTGAAATCTATTGTTTCCTCAAAGACAGTATGCTTTGGACACAAACCTCAAAACAAACAGAAAATTCCCAAAAGGGGGTTATTTATTTAATGAGTATTTAAGATCATGGTAGAAAAGATAAGGAATAAGCAAAACAAACATCAATACAAACATAATTTTTTTTAAAAAAAAATAACATTTTCTATGGTTTCCAAATTAAATTGAATTCTATAACTGACTTATGTTTCAAGTATCAGGTTATTGTTTACAGATTTCCACTGCTTAATTTGTTATTCTATAAATTTTAAATTTTACATGGCAGTTATGTAAAAAAGGCAATTTGTGTATTATTGTGGCTTATTAAATGGCTTTTATATTTCTTTTGTTCGATTTTAATTGCTTTTTATTGTAACTGATGTATTCTGCTCTGAATCATAAATGAGCTAACATTTGAGCGGCCTTATAAATTTTGTAAATGAACAAATGGCCATTTTTACTCTCATCCATTCTAGCTTCCCCTTGTAAAGTGCCTTGCATCTTTTCAGGCTCTTGAAGGTGTTTTATCAACATACACATTGAGCATAGCTCTTATTAACAATGTTATGTCCTTGGCCTGAGAGCATTTGTTCCTAATTTCAGAGAAAACATAAGAACAGCCCTGCTGTATTATTCCATATGTCTGTTTAGTCCTCCCAACTATTGCAGTTACCAGCTCATTGTTTGGGAAGTTTTGGCACGTTGCCTGTCATTCAGAAAGTGGTAAACAACCATCACAATTAGTGTCCTTAAATAGCCTCTTCTTGTCTGAATTTGTCATGCTCCCCCTTTAATAACTGCCATAATCATTAGATTCTGTCCGTGAATTCTATATCCTATGTATGTAGTGTGCAAAAAAAGTATTTTCTTGGTTCTACAATTGTGGGGTTACAACTCTGATAATGGGAATTGTAGTCCTACAACAACAGGTGTTTGGAAAGGCTTGACTTGAGAATTTGGGCCATAAGAGAGAGTGGCCCTCTGTACCGGGAGTCTTGACTTATGACTACAATCGGAACTGGACCTTCTGTCGCTAAGCAATGTGGTTAAGTGAGTTGCACTTGATTTTAAGACCTTTTTGCCATGGCTGTTAAGTGAATCACATGGTCTTTAAGTGGAATCTGAATTCCTCCATTGCCTTTGCTTGTCAGAAGTCCACTGGGAAGATTGTAAATGGTGCTCACCTGACCTCAGGAAACTGCAATTGCTGTAAACACATGCCAGTCATCAAGAACTTGAATTTTGATCATGCGACTGATGGTCATAAATGCAGGGACTGGTTGTAAATCACTTTTTTTTCAGCCCCACTGTTACTTCAAATGGTTTTTAAATGAATTATTGTAAGTTGAGGACTATCTGTATCTTCTAGTGCTGCCTAAGTATTTCTTGGAACAATATCCAACTCCACTCCCATAGAGTTAGTGAGATCACTAGTGGAAGTGAATAACAAAAGGTATGTTTTTCTTTCTGCGGGCCGGCAGGAATGTCAAACTGCCGGCCCACGGGCCGGATGCATCATGCTGAAACTGTGCCTACCCCATTGCCGGCAATGGAAAAAAAGTCACGACACCTGACGCTGCGAGTTTGGCACCCCTGGTCTAGAGAGGTTAAGGCACTAGCCTAAAAAGCATCAGACTGTGAGTTCAAGTCCCGCCTTAGCTGTGAAAGCCAGCTGGGTGACTCTGAACCAGTCACTCTCTCTTAGCCCAACCCACCTAACAGTGGGGAAAACAGAAGGAGGACGAAGTTGTGGTGGATATGTTCCCTGCCTTAAGTTATTTGTCAAGTAATAAGGGCAGTATGTAAGTAAATATATCATCAAAAACCGAGCTCAAAATGTAGAACATAATTGTATTTCAAACTAACAGTGATGTACTTAAAAATGTAATTATCAAAAGAGTTTTGAGGGTGTGTTTTGTAAAGTTAAATTGCAGGTGAAAAAGGTAACACATGGCATACATGATGGCAGAAATGGTCAAATTCCCCAATTAATAGCTTTTACAGCAATCCCCTAAACGTTGGATAGAATATAAGCTTATTAATTATATCTGTAGAAAACTGGGCATATTGTGATCTGCTGGACATTGCCCAATGGAGGAGTTCCATCTAAACCTGCAGGATGGTGGTCACTGAACACAGAAAGTTACGTCGATAGAGCTCAGTTTACCATTTCGTAGCTTAATAAGCAGTAACGATTCTACTTTTAAAATTAAATGGTGCTCAGCTTATTCTACCTTCTAATGGATTATTTGGGTCATTTGTACAAGGTATTTGGCAGTCCATTTCCACGCTGAGTATAAGCAAAGAATATGAGTGAGGTTCAGGAAATGCCTATAATACTGTAAGATCTTGAGTTACTCGAGGAGCATTTAATTCTGTATTTTCTGTGAAATTTCAGGCAGCAGAAAATGGCAGAAAGAGAAAAACGGGCAGCTGAGCAACAAAGGAAAAAAATGGAGAAAGAAGTACAGCGGTTAATGAAGAAAGAACAGAATAAAATCGGTGTGAAGTTGTCTTAATGCCACTTGTTAATGCCAGCAAAGGGAGAGAATTCAGTTTCCACAGCATTGCACCATTTTCTAATGATCTCAGTATTTAATAGAACTAAAGTTTTCCGTTTCATTTTTGAAGACATCCAGGAAAAACAGTTCATAATTCCTTAGTGTATCTTCAGCTGGACAGTTGAAATGACAGAAGCCTCATTGCACACAATTCCTCTAGGACAGGCTGGGGTTTTGTGCTGAAGCCGGATTGCATTGCATTCCTTGCAAAGAGATACTGCTACGTAAACTCTTCAGCTGCCTGTTTTGAAGCTAAAGTAAAAAAAAAGGTGTAAATAATTGAATGATGGCAATCTATTCTATTGTCTATTACGCTTATTACTGAAAAGACTAATTAAATGATTTTAAACAAAGTCTTGCTTTTTTTGCTCATTCCCACAATTCTTGTCTTTGCTACAATACCAAGTTGTCAGGACCCACCCCAATCCACGTCTTAGGAAAACAAAAACTCTTGGAGTCAGTTCTAGTCCAAAAGGAATTTTTACTAGGACATGCTTTGTTGTGGAAATACAAGACGGGACTTGGTATTGTTTTACAAATTGAAACTTTATAAAGAGTTCCCGGTTCAACCCCCCTTCCCTCAACCCCATTTGGTCAGCCCCCCATCATTTTACTTCATGTCATCCCTTTCATGGGAAAAAGGGAACTTCGAATCTTTACGGTTATTGCCTTCTTCCTTTACAGATTCAAATGGAGACACAGGCCAGATGCCTCCTTCTCTAACCCTCCCCTTTGTTCCCCCAGTTCAAAAGGTTTCTCTTGGTCTTTGAAATAACCTAAGGCAGGCTGGATCCACATGCGCTCCTCCTTCCTCGGGAGATGGCAGAATCCATGGCGGGGAGATAATGTTTTAAACATACATTTATGAATGTGATATAAATGGATTCTGACACAAGTGCTTGGTATTGTAATGCATCTTGTGAAGAAGCTGACTGAACTGACAGCATTATGCAGAAAGTAAATGCCAGTTGTGGTGACATTGACTTTTTTGCTTTGTGTCTCTGGCATATCTGTTTCAGAATTAGATGCTTATTTTCAAATAGGGAAAAATTAAGTGACAATTTTATGTGATATGGTTCCCAGCAAAACCCTCCTTTTGTCTCTTATTGCTTCCAGTTGATAGACAAGAGGTCAAGCCCTAGACCCCTGCAATGGGGGGTTGCCTTAGGGCTTGTGTATTTCGCCTTTAACATCTATGTGAAACTGCTGCATAGGTCATCTGAAAGCATAGGGTGTAGTCTCATCAGTATGCTGAAGATAGTCAGTTATTTCTACCCTGGGCTAGGCAAGTAATGCTTTTATGTTGCTGTCCAAGTCCTTGGAGGCTGTGACATTTTGTGTGGGTTCAACTCTGACAAGATGGAATGACTAGGTTTTTGGCCCCTCAAACAATGGTGACTTGAATGGGGTTGTCCTCCCCTGGACTGAGCTGGCGCACAACTTGGGTGTCCTGAACTCGTAGCTTTTGGTTGATGAGCAAGTGGCAGTTTGCACATCTTGTATGCCCATTGCGTCCTTTCCTGGACTGAGAGTCCTTGCTCATGATCACTCTTGCTTTAGTTACTTCCCATTTAGAGTGGAGTGCACTTTACATAGGGCTGCCCTTGAAGGACACTTGGAAGTTACACCTGGTCTAGAATGCATCAGTGTGCACAGTATTAGGTGTTAATAGGTTTGCCTAGACCTCTACGAGCTGCACCTGCTCCCAGTTTCCTTCTGAGTCCAATCCAACATGCTGGTTTTCTTACAAGCCTTACATGGCAGTGGACCTGGTTATTTGCAGAACCACCTCTATCTTAAGAATATCTGGCTGTCAAATTCTACATAAGATACAGTAGGCACGTTAATCTAGATCCTTTCCCTGAAATCCTTCCACTTAATAGGGCCTCAGAAGGGTGCCTTTACATGGCTGTCTCTAACCTATGGAATGCCCTTCCCCCCCAACAATTTAACCCCCTCCCCATTTTAGCTTTTGGGAAGGCCATCAAGACCTGGTTTTTTTTACTCAGGATAGGACAGAAAGGAATGAAACAAGGGTCATTGTAGCTTACTGAGGAGCAGTAGGGAATAGTTAAAGCTTTTGTTTTTGTCTGATCTTTTCAATGTTTTATGTGGGTTTTTTATGGTTATGTTGTGAGCTGCCCTGAGTTGCTTAAGATAGGTGACCATCAGTGGTGGGATTCAGCTGGTTCGCACCACTTTGGCAGAACCGATAGCTAATTTTTTGTTACCCAGGCCCAGAATGGACTTCTAGAAGCGGCATCCACACAGAGAACCGGTTGTTCACATATTTGAATCCCACCACTGGTGACCATATAAACCTTTTAAATAAATAAAAATATTGGAGGCAAATAGGGAATAGCACAAGATTATAAATAAACTTTTATTACTTGGTAACGGGTTATTGCTTCTAGGCCAAGCATCCATAATTCTGAAAATAAATATAAGGTTATCATAAATCAATATGAAGTAAGATTTCTCTAAAGAGAAAAATAAGCATTTGTTTATTCTTGCCTGGAATGAATTACTCCAGTATCTTAATATAGCATGCTGACCCAGTTCTTGAGTGCTTGTCAAACTCAAAAGCTTGGAAGTCTTATAGGAATCCTGTGTTCTCAGAGCTCCTTGTTCAGGAATGTCTCATGGGTGAGTCTCATCCTCTCTGATCCACCAGTCATAAAAGCAAGAGTAAGAGTTGTCTAAAATTCTCATAATAGAAGTAAATTTCCTGCATTAAAAAGTTACTCAGTTGATGATGAAATGGATTAGTAGTACTAGTTTTTAATGTGTGTTTTTTAATTCTTAATGTGGACTTCTCAAAAGGAGTTGGATAAGCAAACACTGTCACTATGTACTTTTTCTAGTATTCAGTTATATGAGAGTTTAGACATATTGATCTGAATCTTTCATAGACTAGGAGAATCTAAATATGGGAATATAAGATTATGTTAGTTAATTGCTGGAGTTATTTGAGTAGAACTCAAAAAATGAATATTCTTCTGAGAATAAACCTAAATATCACTAAATTTTATTGAAAGTAATGGGATTTAGGTTTCTTTTTCTTTGTTTCAATGGGATCCAATAAAAAACAACTTCTAAGGGGAAAATTGTGAATACTGTCAGTAAGAACACAGAATTCCGGCAATATAATAGATTCAGACTACCGCTTGAAAAGCAGATTTGAAGATTTTATATCAATAAAGAGACCTGCTGATTATCCAAATTGAAATGAAGATTATGTACAGAAGAGAGTTGAAATATATATTCCAATGACTTGTAATAATATCACTCATTAGCAACTGGTAGTGCCATTTATCAAGTTTCCAGCAATGTTGTTCTAGCCACCTGCTCCTTCGGGAGAGCAAAAAAAAAAAAAAAGGTTACTGTTAGTGGGAGAAAGGGAAGAGAATGAAATGGAAAAGGTGTTTTGAACTTGAAGCAAACCGTTTCTTTCTGGAATTTCTACCAAACTCATGCTTTTGCTGCAGTTTCTGCTGAAAGAAAATCCAGAGTGAAATTGGACTGATTTAATGCAGCAACTAAGGTTGGGTTGGCATCTGTCATCCCTTTTCTCCCTCTTCTGCCCAGCCCGAATGCATGCCTGTTTGCCCTTGAGCTGTCTGGCACCTTCCTTTCCTCTGTCTTCACCCTTTTCTCAGCCGCCCTGGCCACTGTTAAGGTCCACAGCCTTGTTCCTTTTGAAATTATTTTGTTTTGTCTTTTCCCTACCACAACCCCTACTGGTAATGACCTATAAAGCCCTAAATGGCTTGGGTCCGGACTATCTAAGGCAGGGGTGTCAAACTCAATTTCATTGAGGGCCGCATCAGCATTGCGGTTGCCCTCAGGGGGCCAGGTGGGTATGGCCTGGGTGGGTATTGCCTACTGGGTGGGCGTGGCTAGTGTGCGTATGGCCTACTGGGTGGGCATGGCCAGCTCTACATCATTGGCATCAAGGGTTGACTCAGCCTTCCATCCTTCCAAGGTAGGTAAAATGAGGACCCAGATTGTTGGGGGCAATTAAGCTGACTTTGTAATAATGCCGCTTGGGGTGTGTGTGTGAAAGCCCTAATAAGCAGGCATATACATAGAATGAAGGCTACTGCTAAGCTTGTAAGCCGCCCTGAGTCTTCGGAGAAGGGCGGGATATAAATGGAATTAAAATAAATAAATAAATAAATAATAAGGGTGCCTATGGGGGCCTGGGCAGGAGTGGGACAGATCTGAGGGTCTCTGGCAGAAGGAGGGTCTCTGGGCCAGGGCCAAGGCAGTGGGGGCCGTTCCCTCACTGTTTCCAGGATGGCTTCGCGGGCCACATGAAACCACTTCGCGGGCCGGATCCAGCCCCCGGGTCTTGTGTTTGACACGTCTGATCTAAGGGAACACCTGCTGCTGGCATCATCTTCCCATCGTCCTGTGCGCCCCCACAGGGAGGGCCTTCTCAGGGTACCGCCGGTTAATGAATGCCGACGGGTCATTCCCAGGGGAAGGGCGTTCTCTGTGGGTGCGCCTGCCCTATGGAACCAACTACCTACGGAACTTAGGACTGCCCCGACCTTCGCTCATTTCGCCGGGACCTGAAAACTTGGCTCTTTGAGCTGTTTGGTCCAGACTGTGGGGTTGTTAATTTAATTGGGTTTTAGATTTACTTTGGGGGCTTGAATTTAATTGTTTTAATTGATTTTAATTTTTGTGTTTCATAGTTTTAACTCCCCTGTAAACCGCCCTGAGTCCTACGGGAATAGGGTGGTATACAAATTCAGTAAAATAAATAAATAAATAAATAAATACTGTCCAGGACATCCAGGTTTGAGTATAGACTATGAAAAAAAGATATAAAAACCCAAACACATACATTTTTCAGGAGTCCTTGGTGCTCTCTGAGCTTGGTTGTTTTCTTGCAGGTGTTTCATTACTCAAACTAGGAAATATCATCAGCAGTAGCAGAGATGATGTTACCTAGTTTGGGTAGTGAAACGTCTGTAAGAAAACCCTCAAGCTCAGAGAGCACCAAGGATCCCTCATTTCAACCCTCAGCTACAAATATTCTCCTTTATTTTGAACAGATTGCTTCAAGTGATTTTTTCCCCTGTGTCAAAGCACTTATGCAAAGAATATCCTAGGACCTAGGTATTGCTCATAAGCAATCTCAACATGGTCTAAGAGATTATTTCTTAATAATATGCTTTGAATTTGTTAGGCACTATTTTTGAGCCTATCGGGGATATCTGGGGGCAAAGAAAATCTCTAATGTACAGTATGTGGGTATGCTATGGATTACCACTGCTCAAGGGAATGCAGACTTTGTTTCCCCAAGTTTTTCTATCAATGATACCGAATTTGAAGGTTCACCAAATCTTTTCTTGGTATATTCTTTGAAGACAAGAAATGGGGCCAAAAATCAGAATCCCATCTGCATGATAAAAAGCCCTGCCCTTTTACATGCATTGGCTGTAAAGGGTGTGCAAGTAAAACAGTGGGCTTCTGATTGCAATTGCGGCCACCATCTTTACACATATTCCACTTAGTGGCAATGTGGTGAAGAGATGGCTTCAGTTCCACATACATGCACTTTTGTCCTCTTATATTTTGGAAGTAATTGGCTTGGTCTCCTCAGGTATTTAGGTCATTGATTCCTTAAACTAGCCTTCTCCAACTTGGCTGCTTCAGTGTCCACCCTTGGGTGTACAGTGCCAGACAGATGCAAAAAATAGCTAAATGGTTCAAAACTGGTTTATTGAGTGGTGAAAATAATGTGCTTCCCTGAAAATAAGACCCAACCGGAAAATTAGGCCTAGCATGATTTTTCAAGCTCCAGTTAAGATCGTCAGCCAGATGGACATATTTAGTACCCCGAAAATAAGACCTAACTGGAAAAACCCCCCTAATGCATCCTTTGGAGCAAAAATTTATATAAGACCTGGTTTTATTTTTGGGGGAACACAGTAGGCATGGAGTACCCATTTGTGATCTTGCAAAACCAACTCCCCAAAATGGTTGAATAGGAAATGCAGCAATAATGATCTAACATTGGGATGTCATAGAGCTTCTCACCCTTAACTGTTGTTCTCACAGCCTGGTGCACATAAAATAAGTGATAATTGACTATCAAATTTGGAATACGTGTCTTGGTAGAAAATGTAGTTTGAAAAGGACATTGAAAATGGGAAGGAAAATGCAATTGTAACCATTATTTGATTTGCCAGAATATGAACTTCCTTGCTTTTAAAAATGAAAATATGAGCAAGGAGCATTTGGATGACTGGGTGGCCTTGCATTCTCCAAATGATTTTTTTTAGTGATCCTTGACTGAAGAATGCTTAAGAAAGACTACATACCAGTCACTTTCATTCTCCAACCATAAATCTTCCACAGAAATCTGTAAGCCTCCTGCACACAAATCTCTCCAAAGAGATATGGATGGAGATGGGAAAAGAAGATGAGATGATTATATTGGGAAGGGTTAGGGTTATGGTTAAATTATGACAGGTATGGGGAAGTGGACAGAGGACAGAAAGCTTCTATCAAGAGGAAATCCTACGTAATTGCTACAAAAGGAATGAAATTCACCAAGCAAAAATACAGGCTCCATGTACATGTACTCCTCAACTTATGATGATGATGGGGGCTAAACTTCCCTCACTAAGTGAGGTGGTTATTAAATGAGTCATACCTGATCTTAAAACCTTTTATGCCATGGTCATTAAGCCAATCACCATGGTCATTAATTGACTCACATGGTAGTTAAGCGAATCCAGCTTTCCCTATTGGCTTTGCTTGTCAGAAGCCAGCTGGGAGGATTGCAAATGACGATTGTGTGATCCTGAGATGCTGCAACTTTTCGTAAATATATGCTGGTTGCCAAGTGCCTGAATTCTGATCATGAGACCATGGAGAAGTTGCAATGAGAGATGTGAGGACTGGTCTTAAGTCACTCTTTTTTATCATTGTCATAATTTCAGACAAGCTTAATAAATGGTCTAAATTGAGGACTACCAATAGTGGCTAATCTTCAAAGGGAACTAGAGTTTGTAGCAGTTGCACATTCTGCTATTGACTTTATTTTTAACAATTAACAAAGAATTTATGACACCTTCCAACACATACACACACATACATGAAAGTGAGGATTAACCACTACTTCAAATAACCTAAAGCTTCTATATGGACAATAGCATAAAATCTCTTGTATTGTGCCATAGGTAACTACCATAAACACACTTCAGTTTCAGCATGCTTTATTTACAACATGTGATTCAAAGGGTTTTGCTTTCTTGAAAGATTACTGTATTAAACAAGGGGAAAAATAAGTTAATACATCACACATTTAAAATATTCCTTCATAGATTAACATTACACTTCCAGTAAGACTTCATTTAAGACTTCAGACAAATCTCAGTAAAATATATTCACAGCCATATTTATAAACAAAATAACACAATTCAGGATTCCCACCCATCTACATTAATACACGGGGGTGGGGGGCAAATTTGGTTATGATCCCTGGGTACACATGATGAATGGAATGCGAGCATGACTGCATCACAATTGTGCCATTAAGAAGCATAGACAACACATGCTGGGTGGGGTTATATATGTGCCTTTGAAAGAATGAACCTGACCTTCACATCAGAAAACATTTGGTATCACAATCCATACATCCGACCACAGGATGGAAAGTGCTGATCATGCGCTATAAATGCACTTGTGTATACACATAATGGAAACAAGTCCCCATGCCATCAATAGTTTGCCTTCAAATTCAAACAATGAACATGTTCTCAGTTAAATATAGTGCAAATCAAACATTTAGGAGCAAAACAGGCAGTTTCACCATGATGCACACCACTTTTTTTTTAAATGGCCTCACTATATATCCACCAGAATTCAATCTCTTGACACACCATTCAAGACAGTGATTATCTAAGGTTGAAGAGTGAGCGGTTCATGACGAAGAGAATTTAAAGCCAGCAGGCAGCAGCCACGAAGCAATGCTCCAAAAGTGAAGATTGGAATTGTTCCTCCTTTCCTAGTACTAAACATCCACATGATTGTTGGCACAATGGGGGCACCAATGGCCAACAGATCTATGAGGAAGTTGCTGCTCCAATATCTTCTTACAATGTTTCCCTCAGACAACTTTGTCACATTCCCAAGGTTCTTGGTGTCATAGTCTATGAAATCCAGTTCCTTCATGACTCGATTTTTGTAATATCGAGAATCAATGGCAGTGGGCGTGGGTTCCAATGGAGATAAGAGGATAGCAGAATTTGGATCCGTTGGTGTCAAATCCACAAGCAAGTTTGAGATACTTTCAGGACGAGACACACTGGATTCCACCAAAACTGGAGATGGGCTGATTGGACAACCATCTTGGGTTTTGAACATGTTCTCAATCAGCTGCTCTATGCCTGATCTGTATAGCAACACATCAGCCTGAACAGCTTGTTCCATTGCTTCACTGTGATTGTCATCCTCTACTTGGGAGTTGCCTAGGCTTTGCACAAGATCCAGATGGTTGAAAGTAGAAGATGTGAAAAGAACCGAGTGACCAAATTCAGGAGTGGTAGCATACATGGTTTCTTCAAAAATGTCATTCCCATTCGCAACATCATCACTGAGCAGTACACCACTGTCTGCCTCCACTGAATGGTTCTCTGTGAGCATGCTGTCTGCCATCTTGGAATAAGTTGTACTCGTGGTGAAAGACTTGTCAGGTGACTCACATTCATATTCTAAGCTCTGATCCTCACGAGAAGAGCCATTCTGGGCCAATTCCATGCTCTGAAGCAAAGACTCCAATTTCTTGTTCTGGATGTTGATGTCCACAAAATACTTCTGAATCCCTTTGTCTTTCTCAGCCAGGCTATTTTTCATTGTTTCAATGACCTGCTTGAGTTGTTTAATCTCTTTTCGTGCTTCTTTCAAGGCAAGCTGGGCCTCCACACGATGACATTCTTCTTCAATCCAGTCATCCCGCATGCGTGCCAGTTGAGATTTAAGTTCCTTGATTTCGCTTTCTCTAAGGAGGAGAAAAAAAATGTTATGCTCTTTTGAGATTCCAACTCTGAGGGTAAAGACATGGTGATTAATGAGGAAGCTGTAGGACAGTGGAGAGGTATTTCTTTTGATATCTTTTGTTTTGTTTGGGCACAGAATAATATAGATCACATGGCAAGTGTTTTTTACAGTCAACAGGATTTTTTTCCTAAGTTGCTACTTGCCCCAGGTGTATATATATGTATGTGTGTATGTGTATATATATATGTGTGTGTGTGTATTATATATATGTGTGTGTGTGTGTATTATACACACACACACACACACACACACACACACACACACTATATAGGGGCCGGTGCTCATCTCCGTTTCAAAGCCGAAGAGCCAGCGTTTGTCTGAGGATGTCTCCGTGGTCATGTGGCTGGCATGACTAGACACCAAAGGCGCACGGAACGCTGTTACCTTCCCACCGTAGTGGTCCCTATTTTTCTACTTGCATTTTTACGTGCTTTCGAACTGCTAGGTTGGCAGAAGCTGGGACAAGTAACAGGCGCTCACTCTGCTACGCGGCACTCGGGATTCGACCCACCAAACTGCCGACCTTCTGATCGACAAGCTCAGAGTCCTAACCCAGTGAGCCACCATGTCCCTTTCCATATACATAAAAACTATGAACTCCGGGATATAAGAAAAAAATCTTCTTTATTGCTGAGCTTTCGTCAACAAGCTGTTGCTCTCAAAAGCTTGTTGACGAAAACTCAGCAATCAAGAAGATTTTTTTCTTATATCCCGGAGTTCATTGTTTTTATTTTTACTGACTTCAGATGTCTCTACACCTGGGATTCCAGTTTTTAAATTTATTATATATGTATGTGTGTATGTGTATATATATATATATATATACCTATTTCATTGCAGTTGTGTTTTATGCTGCTGTTTTAATAATCCCATTATACCGCAACGTAGGATTAGAAGGGGTGACTTGTGACTTGGGAAACAGTAACTGTAGGTGATACAATGCATACAAGTTTCAGATCTGTAAATATATCTCTAATATAAGTCTGTCTAAATCTGTATGAACAGGTGAATAGGCAACCTGATGTCCTTCAGATATTCTAGACAATTCCCACAATATTTTATTTTAGGAATTTGAAGTTAGAGGACACAAGATTGATTACAGCACTAGATCAAGCAGAGATCTCTTGTCTTTCCCAACTCTTATCTAGAAGTGCTTCAAATCCAGAGACTTTTGAGTAAAATACATATAGCTATTTATCTGTCCCATGTTGATTTTCCTTTCCAAAATTGTCTGTTTCTCCATATAGTTACTTAAGCTCCCAAAACGTTGTTTAGAAGCTCTATAATTTAGGTTTATAATTGACATCCGTCTAGAAGAGATGATAGAAAATAGCCTAATCACAAACCTCCAAATGAGCTTCTCCTTCTTGCATTTGTTTCTAGCCAGAACTTTTACCTTTCCTGAAGTCTGCTCTCTGATTCCTTCAGTTTTGTTTTCAGATGCCTCACTGTAACTTCCTTTTGTTGGAGAGGGGTCAGATACTGTTCTGGACTGGGTGGCTTAATCCCATGGTTCTCACCACAAGAGTTGTATCGTGCTGGCCGCCTGCAGCAGGGAAAAATTTGTTATGCTTGCAGAATTGTGTTGCATTCTGCATAGGTGATTTTGACTGCATTCCTATATGCCGGTGATTCTCAATTTTTAGCCATTTTAAGATATGTGGACTTCAGCCCCCAGAAATCTATAGTCAGGAATTCTGGGAGTTGAAGTCCACAACCTTAAAATTGCTAAAATGGAGAAACACTGCTATATGCATTTACCTCAGAATAAGTACCCCTTAACTGGCTGCATTTTTTAAAATGAAGATTTTTTTCTCTCTCTCTCTCTCTCTCTCTTTCTCTCTCTCTCTCTCTCACACACACACACACACACACACGCACGCACGCACATACACATTTAATGCCAGATTGGGTTGAAACAATTCTAGATTGAAATCTTGATTAATCTCTGGGAGGTAATAGCTCAGTTTTAAACACTTTCCAATAAGGAATTGATTTCAACAGAAAAGCCAAGTTTTCTCTTCTTGTTTTATTATTTTTGGAAAAAACACAATAAAAGTCTTGTCTTAAGCACACCAAAATTACATTATCCTAAATGTCTAGTAGCTCAACAAGCCTAGGGCTAATCCACTGCATATTGTATAATAGTAACTACAATCTACCTACTGTGTTTCTTGTAATTGATTAACAGTCGCAGGACTAATCACCTTGATTAGTTCTTTTCTTCTGGCAAAAACTTCAAAACAAGTAACCAAATGAACAGGTCAAACATGGGCAAAGATAATAGAACTTAAGAGCAGCTCCACACAATGGAATTTCTGAAGCAGATGCAGGCTAAGGAATGGGAAACGGTGTTAGATTACATCCCATCACACAGGAGATGGGTTCAAAAGGAAAGAAAAATAGTTAACACAGATATTAAGTTAGGAATGTGACCTTTTGAAAGAATCCTTCTTCCAAGGGGAGAAAAAATAGAAGAGCTTGTTCAGAGGCTCAAAACAAGCAACTCAAAGATCAAGAGATTTCATGAGCTTGAAATAATGTTCCCTGGAGAAACTCTAGTGGCAGCTAGAGATGAAAGAGTTTAAAGATTTGGAAAGTGGTAGGATAGCAAGGAGATAAATATTATGGAGAAATTCACTTGCCTAAAAGTCGGGCTATTATCATTTCCCTTGTATGAACCGGAATTGCTGCTGCTGGCTGAAGAGGCACCATAATTCTGATGGGGATTGACAGGACTCAACTGATTTTTGCACAGCATTGACAAAAAGTCCTTCTCACGGGTTATGGTTGGGGGGCTGGACCCAGACTTATAAGGCAAGGAACCGTGATTGCGTCCATGAGGCCCCCGGCTAGAAGAGACAACAATATCAACAATGGGTTATAATATGTCTTAAAAAAAGACATGAAGTTGTGACAGTTTTTATTGATTGCCTTTGACATTAATTACCAAGATCTCTGTAGGTCAATTTTATCAAGGGCCAAATTAACCAGGTAGCATATATATTTAAAATATTTATTTTGAATCAGGGTAGTTAGCAGAGCCCTTTGCTGTATTCTTTCTCATTTAAGGAAGAATTTCTCTTTTATACCAATTAACTCAACTATGCATCCCTAGATTAACTGGCTTATTGAGCTAGTCCACGAGACTTTTACAATAAATCAACTTTTCTTTTTAAAAATTTTAAATGTGGATACACAGAGCTCCTACTTGATGGTTGTAAGTACAGAATTATTAACTGATCTAGAGTTAATATGGTATAACAGAAAGACTCCTGGACTGGGAACAAAGACATCAGAGTTCAAATCTCTGTTTGCTGGCAGATGACAACAGGATATTTTACAGGCTGTTTTTACATGCCCCAAACTAAGGTTTCATAAAATATATTTTCCAAAACAGACCACCATCCAAAGTGTAGAAATCTTTATCATATGTGAAGGGAGTTTATGATGAGAGTTGACTTCATGCCTTGTTAAATTGCCCTCCCCGTTGAATAAAAAAGGCAGTAAGGAACAGTATAGAATCTCCAGGGAATGTCAATGTGGGTGTTGCCCATTGAAACCAATACAGTTCCAGAGTCTCTTGACTGGAAGTTTCCAAATTGTGTGAGTATCAATGCAAGACTGCCATGGGTCTTGGGTCCAGGATATCTGAGGGAACACCTGCAGCCGGCATCAAGTTTCCTTCGTCCTGTGCGCTCCCACAGGGAGGGCCTTCTCAGGGTGCCACCGGTAAAAGAATGCCAGCGGATAACACCCAGGGGGAGGGCCTTCTCAGTGGGTGCTCCTGCCCTTTGGAACCAGCTGCCCGTGGAGCTTAGGACTGCCCCCGACCTTCGATCATTTCGCTGAGACCTGAAGACCTGGCTCTTCGAGCTTTCCGGCCCAGGCTGAGTTTTAATTGGGTTTTAACTGGGGTTTTATATGTTTTATATTTTTTCAGGGATTTAGTTTAATCTTTTTAATTGTTCTTAATTTTTGTATTGACGTTTTTTATGCCCTGTAAACCGCCCTGAGTCCTACGGGAAAGGGCGGTATATAAATTCAATAAAATTCAAATTCAAATTCAAATATTTCACTCAGTAATTTCACTCAGCCCTGCTGAAATCTTGTGAAATGTTAACAAATTTTACATTGTTTTGGGATGCCTTGCAGTGGTTTGGTGGGTCACCAACACCCAAAATAGGTATTTATGAGGTCCTTGTTGCTCTCTGAGCTTGGTAGCTTTCTTGCAGACATTTCATTACTAAACTAGGTAACATCACCAGTACTAGTAGGTAACTGATGATGTTACCTAGTTTGGTAATGAAATATCTGCAAGAAAACCACCAAGTTCAGAGAGCAACAAGAACCACACAGTTCAACCCTGAACTACAAATATTCTCTTCTGACAGTAGTTTTATTTATGTATTTAATCACTGAATTTATATTCTACCTTCCTGTTTGTTTGAACTGATTAAAAATTAACAAAAATACAAAATATAAAACATAACAGGAAACTCAATGCAATTAAAATCAAATTTAAACATTAAAACCAGGTTTATTCCAATAATCAAAAGCTTGGCAAAAAGAGGTACATTTTTGCTATTTTATAAACTTTTGTTGAAAAAAGTAGGCTTGCTGGCTTGGAAATTCTGGTAGTTGATGTCCACAAATTCTAAAAGTCACCGAGATTGAGAAACATTAGTTTAGAGTTGCTTGCCTGTTTTTATTTAATAATTGCTCTAAATTACAATGTGCAGAGGTCACAAGAGACTAAGCCAAGATTGTAAACATCCATGGTCTATTCAGGCACTATGCCAGACTGTAATCATACTTTCACTCTTTTTCTTCTTCTAATGATTGCAAATTTAATTTTGAAGTCATGAGACCTTGTTTTCTTATATAGTAAAAGTACCATTTTTAAAAAATGTTTGATTTCTAACCATATTTCATAAGAACAACATGGCATTGACATAGTAATGAACCATGCTCACTTTGCTTTGACCACTGGTTGGAGAATCTATTCACTGGAAAAGTATAGATCAAATACATTTTTATAACTTAATATTATGATAGATCTTTAAAGTGAATACTGAACAAGTTACACATGCTTATTAAGAGCGCTTTCTCTCTCTCTCTCTCTCTCTCTCTCTCTCTCTCTCTCTCTCTGTGTGTGTGTGTGTTCATATGTGTATGTGTATACACCCACATCTAATAATTAAAACTGTATCTTCTGAAGTATAAAAATAAGATGACAAATAATAGGCAGAATGCATGGATGAGAAGTCACCAGCCAAGAAGCAGGAAGTCTTAATTAAGCATCTCTTTGAATTGGTTTCCTCCACCCATTGCAAGGAACACTTTATATCATCCAGATGGTATCATGGGTGTTTGTCACAGAAGCTTCTCAAGACAGAGGTTAGTGGCTTGGATCACATTTCTTTCAAGAAAAGGAAGAGGGGAGGAAGGGAAGAAGAAGACACAGCAGTACAATTGCATGAATGAATCTCTGGCCCACATGTGGGGAAGAAAAGCCACACTTACAATTTTAAACCAGGAGGAAAATAGTGTCTCTGTTTCACATACATGGCATGGCCAAGATATTTTTGGCAGGCAGAGTTTAGCTCATTGATTCAAAGGCTCCATTTGAAAGAATATGATGTAGAACATTGGTAGAAAAATAAAAGCCTAACCCTGTGTTTTCCTTGCTTTGCTTCCTTGGTACTAATAAAGGAAAATATTTGCAGCTCAGGACTGACATGATGCTCTCTCAGCTTGCTTAATGTCTATGGAGATTCTCAGTCATCCAGGTCATGGTTGTCCTAAAGGTGTTCCACCATACAGTCAGAGCTAAAGAAGCTTCTTGGATGAGAAGCGAAACTTTTTCAAAGAAAAACAAAAAAGTTCAGTTGCCTCCTGAAAAAGCATCTTTGGGACAGTCTGAGCTTGCTTGTTTTCTTGCAGATGTTTCATTACCCAGACTAGGTAACATCTGTGCAAGTAAGGGATGCAGTTTGCTGTCAGTTTATATATTCTAGTGACTTGTCTGTCAGCGTTGGTGGGGTGGTCTTAGAGATTCTTTAGTTGGGCTGTTTGCTGTTGGTTTCTTTGCCAGTTTCTTGACTGGGGTATTGTTTACTTGATTTTTGGTCTGATGTTAACCTTGGAATTCATCTGTGCTGATCTTGGTGCTGATTGCTGGTGGAGAGATGCTTGGGTCTTTTTGTTCCCTTTTGGGCTGGTTTATTGTCTCTTTTGCATAATTTATATATGTTGATGGTGTCTGTGTATCTATTGATGGATAATTTGTCAGAGTGCCAGGCTTCTAGAAATTCCCTAGACTAGTATGGTCACATTTCCCCAACTGAAACTATGGTTAAATTTGTCTATATGCTGTAAAATTAAAGGATTTTCATCATGTCTTCTGACTGCTTGTTGGTCTTCATGGAGGCATTCTGACACTGACAGGCAAGCCACGAGAATATAAACTGACAGCAAACTGCACTCCTTACTAGCGCTGGTAATATTACCTAGTTTGGGTAATGAAATGTCTGCAAGAAAACAAGCAAGCTCAGAGACCACCAAGGACCCCTTTTGCTTCCTTGGCTCAACTAATTCATTTGTTGAGATTTGTCATCATGATAAACAGCTCCTGCTCAAACATCCAGAATTCTTTCTGAGACCTAGAAGGATTGGAATGGAAGCTGCCACGTTTTTCATGTAATTCAAACTAATTCAGTTCTCTCTATAAAGAATTTTGTTAGAAAGAGGGGAAATAATGACCACAATTTGTACTTAGCCAGAACATAGTGAGAATAGTATGAATGTAGGAACATATGTGTTTAAATGTAAAACAGACCATCAGCAGTTGAAAAAAAAAGTAACTCTTGTCTCTAAAACTGAAAAATCCAACAAAAGAATGCAATATTAACGGACAAGATGCTAGAAAAGAAACTTCCCTTGAACTGAACCTGGAAAGCTTCATAAAGTCTTCTTGATAACATGGACATTGCTTCCCTTTGATTTCTTTCAGGGTGTTTTCAACTTCTTGGTTTGGCCCTTGGATTCCAAGAATGCAAGCTAAACTGGGAAGTTGAAAAACATCCTAAAAGAAAGCAAAGCAAGATATCTTCCATATAGTTATTTAAAAAATCCTGTCAAGCACCAGGAAAATCAGGAGATCCAGGCAGTTCAAATGGGTATCGATTTATTGTAAGCTTTAAGCTCTCTACAAGAATATGAACTATTCTTGTAGAGATCAAAGCAATTTAGTGATAGATAAGGAATTCACAATGGGCTGGATCTCTTGTGGGCATAAAGGGACTCATGACTGATGATGTGTTTGACCCCCACTCTCAGACTCAGCTAGAATAGAATAGAATAGAATAGAATAGAATAGAATAGAATAGAATAGAATAGAATAGAATAGAATAGAATAGAATAGAATAGAATAGGACCACGGGTAGGCAACCTCGGCTCTTTTATGACTCATGGACTTCAACTCCCAAAATTCCTCAGTCAGCATAGCTGACTGAAGAATTCTGGGAGTTGAAGTCCATGAGTCATAAAAGAGCCGAGGTTGCCTACCCCTGGAATAGACCTTGGAGGTCATCTAGTCCAACCCCCTTCTCAGGCAGGAAACCCTATACCATTTCAGACAAATGGGTGGCCAGGCTGTCTTCTTAAAAACTTCCAGTACTGGAGCATTCACCACTTCTGGAGGCAGGTTGTTCCACTGGTTAATTGTTCTAACTGTCAGGAAGTTTCTCCTTAGTTCTAGGTTGCTTCTCTCCTTGATTAGTTTCCATCTGTTGCTTCTTGTCCTGGCTTCAGGTGCTTTGGAGAATAGCTTGACTCCCTCTTCTTTGTGGCAGCCCCTGAGATATTGGAACACTGCTATCATGTCACCCCTAGTCCTTCCTTTCAGTAAATAGACATACCCAATTCTAGCAACCGTCTCCTACAACTCCACAGTCATCAAAAACCATACTACCAGATTCAACCTGCTTGAGGTTTTGAGGCCAGATATCACCAGCTAGACGAGACAACTTTGCTGGACAAACACTCTTTTGGCCTGCATCTCCCAAACCCTGGTTTGCAATACAAAGTAAGAATTCTTTCGTTTCTTACATTTTCTTGGACCATAATCCTCTTCATAACATTTAGCTGATGACATGGACCATTTATCCACAAAAACTTTTGCCTTAATGTATTTTTCAACTATTAAGTTAAAAGACCCCAACAAGTGGGAAATGAGCCTGAAAGCCAATCAAAGTAAGCTCTTGCTAGAATTTGGATGATGACTACCTGGGTTTCTAGAATTGTTGTTAAACTTTTGAAGACTTCCAGAAGTTTCGGACTTGCATTGTGGCAAGATGGTGGCTCACAAATTTAATAATTTTTTTTTTAAAAAAACCTGCCACTTTCTTAGCTCCCAATGTTCTGTAGCCCCAAAGGAATCACAACTTTGCACAACTTTTCAGCATGCAACAAGACAGCTACTCAGACTGATAAAACTAGAAGGGATTAAAGTTGTACTGGCAGAGGGTTAATAGCATTAAAAGAGTACAGTGAAGAGAACAAGGCTAACTGTTTCCTTGTTCTCTGAATTCTAATTATTTTTCACTTTGCTGGGTTGTAAAAGTAATATGAAGAAAGTTTTATACCTTTAAAAGAGTTCTGGGCAATCATTTGAAGCTGCTTTTGATATTTTTTGATAGGTCCTAAAGTTGCAGTTGATGGAACACAGAGAAAAGTAGTTGAGACCCTGTCACATAGGTGGTGCCATTTTTTTTAATCCTACCCTGCTTTGGAAGAGGAATGGGGCTATTTTCTTAATTTTAAGAACAACATTAAGCATATTTTATTATTTAAACTTCAGCTTTCAGGTGTCCTTTGCTTCATAACAGGCAGGAAAATGCACCACTGATCTTTGGAAGCAGTACTTAAAGTGTTTCTCAGAACTACAAAAATTGATTTCAGGGAATCCTGGGCCTAACAGTGTCTCAAGATAATAATTTTTACGTAAGTGTTAGATTTCTCTTTCTACTACTTATCACAGATGCAACATTGGAATGCGTGCATGGATAGAATTGACCATTTAAATTATTTTCCTTCTCTGCTATACTCTAATAAAGATAGTCCTCGATTAACAGTATAACCATTCATTTAATGACTGTTCAAAGTTAAACCAGCATGTATTTTTAATAGTTTTTTCCCCAGATTTTTCATACTTAATGACTGTTGCAGTATCCCCATGGTCACGATGATCAAAATCCAGATGCTTGACAACTGGCATGTATTTATGACGGTTGCAGTGTGCCTGTGATTCCCCTTTGCAAGCTTCTGACAAGCAAAGTCAACGGCAAAGCTAGATTCACTTAACAACTATGTTACTAACTTAACAACTGCAAGAAGGTTATAAAATTGGGCAAAGCTCACTTAACAGCAACTGTCTTGCTTAGTAATGGAAATTTGGGGCTCAGTTGTGGTTATAAGTTGAGGAATACTTGTAATGCCCACACTTCCCTATAAATAACCCAGATGAAAAGGGAATAAAGTATTGTGACATACTTGCGGGGAAATGATGATCTTTTATTTATGGAACCAGCAGACATGTGGACTTCAGGAGCTGAAATGCTTCCTGTACTACTCGATGAACTAAAATCAGCTTCGCTTCCTGGAAAGGAAAAGGGAGGAATAAATTTGACGGAAATTCTATCTCAAAGATTAATGTACGTCATACAAGCCTCACTATGAATCACCACCATCATCCTGCCTGGCTTGAAACTTTCCCATCCTGCCATTTGCAAAACTGGAAGGGCAGATCCCATTTTCAGATATTCTAACATTTCCACAGGAATAAAGAGCAAAGATAAAAATAGCTCTTCTACAAATTAAATTATTAAACAAGCAAATAAAATGTAGTTTCTTTTTCATTGTTATGAGCTGCCCTGAGAATTTTTCTTTCCCCAAGACAAGCCTATTGTAATTTTAAAAAAAAATTTCAACTTGAAAGCAATTTATTGGCTTGGGTTCCTTTTGTTTAGTAGGAATCAATTGACATGCTAAAGTACCCAGTCTTTTACAATAGCTGTTCCCAAAGAGACAATCCTTAAAAGAATCCAAAGTATTCCTACCCCTGAAAAGGACTTTTTTTTTAGATGTTGAAGAGTTTCCAGCTGGGAGAAAAATCATGCTTGGCAACAAATTTTTGATGATACTTTCTTTCCTGCATGGCTCCCAACTCTATTTGCCATACAGTTTCATTTCTGCAACATTTTCCCAAGGAACTCTGGATCTACGCCCAAAGCTGCAATCAAATTGAAATTTATATTGTGTTTTCTGCTATGGTTGATTAAGATTTTTTTGCCCAATATCTTTTATTGTTTTTTCCTATTGTTTTTACTGTATATGTACAGTATGCTCCAGGTTTCATGGCTGTTAGCCGCCCATTCAGTCTGATTAAGAAAGGTTGGAGCCATATAAATTCCTATAATAAATAATATCTACTTGATTCAGAAAGGGCAGCCAGTGGCATACCTTCCACTTCCAACCATTTATTTATTTTTTATTTTTTTAATTTTAATTCCATTTATATCCCGCCCTTCTCCGAAGACTCAGGGCGGCTTACAAGCTTAGCAGTAGCCTTCATTCTATGTATATGCCTGCTTATTAGGGCTTTCACACACACCCCAAGCGGCATTATTACAAAGTCAGCTTAATTGCCCCCAACAATCTGGGTCCTCATTTTACCTCATTGTATCTGGGTCCTCATTGTACTCCCCAAATTCATTAACTTTAAAGTGGTGCCATTTTTTCCAGATTTTTTTTTAAAGAAATGATACCATAGGCACATCAAATCTCCATTGTATTTACCCATAATCTTTTTAAAAAACCCAAACAAATGACAAGGGCACATGTTCTTCCTCTATTGATGTCACTGCATCACTGCCATGGTCCATTAAAAAGGGTGAACCTATACCGCTTAACCCTGACTTAACAACATAGTGTTAAAAATGGTCTTCTATATTAAATTAGATGGAATGGAGCCACTGGCATGTTAATCTGGCTGAGGTAATATCTCAGTCTCTTCAGTGGACTTCCCCAAACAAGAAGATTCCTTATAGTACTAGAACATAGAATAAAAGGGTTGGATCTCCCTCTAATGAGCTTCCTGTAGACCAGGGGTAGGCAACCTTGGCTCTTTTATGACTCGTGGACTTCAACTCCCTGAATTGGGAGCATGGCTGGCTCAGGAATTCTGGGAGTTGAAGTCCACGAGTCATAAAAGAGCGAAGGTTGCCTAGCCTGCCCTATACCATTCCAGACAAAGGGCTGTTCAATCTCTTTTTTAAAAACCTCCAGTGATGGAGCACTCACAACTTCTGAAGGCAAGCTCTTCCATTGGTTAATGGTTCTCACTGTCAGGAAATTTCTCCTTAGTTCTAGATTGGATCTCTTCTTGATTAGTTTCCATCTGTTGTGTCTTGTTCTCCCCTCTTGTGCTTTGGAGAATAGATTGTCCCCCTCTTCTCTATGGCACCTTCTCAAGTACTGGAAAACTACTATTATGTTACCCCTCGTCCTTCTCTTTGTCAGACTAGACATACCTAGTTTCTTCTATCATAATATTATTCAACTTAACCATAATATTATTCATTGCTCTTTGGAATGAAGAAACCTACAGTATCTGCTGTGAGAAAATATTAATTTTGATTTACTGAATTAACCAACTGGTAGGGGTTAACTACTGAGCCAGAAAAGAATAAACCAGTGTTACAATATCCCAGCAAAGGGTACAAATTAAGACAGAGAGACTTCTATGTGTGTACTATTTATACTGTAATGACTTGGAAAAATATTATAGTGTGTTCACTTGGGAAAAATTTTCAGTAATGCAGAAGAACAAGAAAAGTAAACAAGCAGGCTTGAAGCCATGCTCTGGGTCAACCTTTTGGATATTTTACAATAAACAACAGATTTTGTAAAGTGTTTATAGCCCAGTTTTATATTTATGTTGGCTCAAAGTCTTCATAGATTGTAAAAGAGGAAAAGACGTGCTAATATGATTTCTCCATGAATCACAATTTCAATTTTAACTAGAAAAAAAATGGCAAGCAAGTCTCTTGCAGCTTCATCTATCTCTCCTTTTCCTGTTGTCTAGAGGTTTCAGAGAGAGTATTAATTTGTTTTCTATGTGCATAGCTGCATCCTTTCATCTGCATGCCCTCTTCTCAGTCTTAATATTCCTCTTACTTTAATTTCCTAACAATTTTATGGTGCTACCAGAACAGATCATGGGTATTGATTTTTGTATTTGTAACAACCACCCTGAGCCCAAAAAGTCCAGGAATCTTTCACCATCAAAATCTCTAGTCATTTCTGAGCAATTTTTAGAGGTAGCTTCTTTAAACTACAAAGATGAGACCTTACACACCAGATAACTTAAACAATGTTGGCCTCTTTTGCTTACATTTGGGATTGTGTATTTACTCAAGGTTTCCAGAATGGGGAAGGGGGGAAACTCTCCACAAAAAGAAAAGCTGTAAGATTCTCTTGTAGAGGGATGTGTAATTTATGTATTCTGTGGAGCATAGTTTTATCCTGGTGTCTCCATGGAGACAGATCACTTAGTAACCCCTCACATCAGAGTAACTGTTAAGCAAACCTAGCCAGTACCATAGCAACCAACTCGGCTAAAAGGTAGCCTATCAGCAATTGAGTATTCTCATGAGTAGCACTGCATCTCATTGTTATGCTCTAGCTTCATCAAAGGGCCCGCACTCCCTTTGAGAAAGGTGTAGGAGAAGACAAGGTATAAGCCAAAAGAAGAATAGGAAAAGACTGCCTGTTAGGAGCAAATTAATCTATTTTATTTGTTCTCTGTGCAACTCGTGGTTGCAGCAATGTCCTGGAATAAATAAAAGTAAAAATAAAGTATATGGAGAGAGAAAAATCTGTAACGTATATATCAAGCTGTGAGGTCTCTTTTCCTCATTGTTTGGTCCTCTGAAGCAGAGGTCCCCAACCTTTTGGGCAGCAGGGACTAGTTTCATGTAGAGATTTTTTCTGCAGACCAAGGGTGTGTGGTTTTGTGTGCTGCCTACATCTCGCGGATGGGGCTTTGCTTTTTGTGCAGACTGGTTGCTAGCATGCCACATCCTGGTATTGGTCCATGAACCGGGGGTTGGGGACCCCTGCTCTGAAGGTCCTGAGTTCTCTAGATTTAAGGGCATGTCTACTGAAAGGGTAAAGAATCCTTCTAATTCCAATATAGAGACTATTATCAATGTTGTCCTCCCTCTGTTTGACAGTTGCCTATTTGGGAAAGAGATGACAATCTAGTGAGAAGCATAAAAAATCCCAATAGCACAAGCCTAAAGACAAATATTTTAGAGCTGAGTGTCCAACTGTTTTGGCCTAAAAGCTGCATTTGGCCTTTAAATGTAATGTTATTTGATTTGATTTAAGATAAATACAATTAAGATTATTGTTCCTTACTCAAGTGTTAAATATCTTTTCTCTTTTAGCATTTTAAAAATTATTATTTGGCAGCACTACTGTATTTGGAACTCTCTGAATGAAACATCATAGCTTTAGGGCACTGCAGGCCCTGAGGTTTTTCAAGGAATTTGCATACAAAATAATGTCCAAATTATTTCCTTGCTATAAGATTACAAAAAAAAGGCAAAAGAAGGGGGTAAGGGTAGCAATCCACAATAAGGAAAAAAATAAGAAAGAACATTAATTTAATGAGATATCATGAGCAAGTACAGGTGGTCCTTGTTTAAGGACTATTTGTTCAGTGACTATTTAAACTTGCAGCCACACTGAAAGAGTGATAGTTATGACCAGGCATCAAAGTTCCAACCCTCTCAGCACCCCATGATCATGTGATTGAAATCTGAGACTTTCCTTGCCATCTTCCCACAAGCAAAGTCCCTGGAGAAACTAGCAGGAAATCAGAAGTAGCAAACGTGTAGCGTAACAATGGTAACTGAGTAGTCCTATAAGTGCTGTCACTAACCATGCAATCACACGGTGCCATATTTTATGACTGCTTTGCTTAACTATGGAAACACCAGTTCCAATTACCACTGTTAAGTGAGGACTACTTGGGTTTATATCACACTTTAGCTGTGAAAGGATCTACAAAAAGTAGGGATTACAAAGAGAAAAGAAAGCAAAAAGTGAACATCTATTTAGATGCGTTAAAGCTGTTTGGCAGATGTTGTTGATGGAGAAATCAAGGCACACAAAATATCATTTGTTTTGTAAAAGAATCATCCACTAGTTTTATTGACAGGGTTACTGAGACAGGGTTGAGCTTTTTTGATAATATTTTATTATTTTTTTAATATACTGATTATCATCATCCCATGGAGATTTATAATACAATCAGAGCTGGTAGCAGTGATTGCTCTGTTACAGTTGCTCGATCTTCAAAAATCAGAATTAGGTTGGTTCTTGGAAGGGAGATCATCAAGTAATCCTAAAGCTGTTAGCTAAAGTTGGGGGGAAAAAACCATCCCCAAAGAAGCAATGGACAACCCTTCCTTTTTTTTTGGCACAGGACTTATGTGGCTGGGGAATTCTGGGGGCTGAAGTCCACATATCTTAAAGTTGCTAAAGTTGAGAAACACTGGCATAGTATGCCAGCTCGCCTCCCTGCCTGGGCTAGAAAAGTCTCCAGACAGGGGAGATGAACTGGTGTGCTGTGCAGTCTGTGCCGGACAAAGGAAGTGGTTTGTGACCCTCTCTGCCCAGCTTCTCTGTGGATTTTCTGAGGGAATCAGCAGGAAAGATTGCAAATGGCAGTCAAATGATTTTAGAGGGCTTGGCAACTCATTCTAAGTGCGAGTGGGTTGCCAAAGGCCCAGGTTCCAATCATGTCCCTGTGGCAGGACTGTAATAGCTGTAATTTTGAGCACTGGTCATAAATCCTTTCATTCAGCACCATCATATAATGTCTAAGGGTTGCTGAATGAATGGTGATAAGTTGAGGACTACATGTAAAATAAATCTTGGCAAGAGCCTCTCTAAGCTTCACTGAACATACCCAGTGAAAGAGAGTTGACTACGTCTCTGTAAAATGGATTCCATGGTCAAATTATTTTTACTGTCACAAAGCATTTTTTCCAATGTTTCATGAGAATTTGCCTCCCTGTATCTCAAATGCATCAAATGTATCTCAGTCTTTGCTTAGTGATGGCTCGTTTAGTAACCATTTGCAGTTAGTTATGAATAGTGATGTAAAAAGAACTTTGCAATCAGCCTTTATGATCTTTGTTGAAGCAAGATCATAAATATAGCAATAGCACTTAGACTTCAACACCACTTCATAGTGCTTTACAGCCCTCTCTAACTGGTTTAGAGAGTCAGCATATTGCCCCCAACAATCTGAGTCCTTATTTTCACCGACCTTGGAAGGATGGGTGAGTCAACTCTGAGCAAGTCAGGATCAAACTCCTGGCAGTGGGCAGAGTTAGCCTGCAATAGTATATTCTACCTACTGCACCAGCGTGGCTTTTATATATTCACAGTTTCATTTAAGGATTGCTTTGCTTAATGACCAAGTTGCCGGTCCCAATTGTGGTCACTAAATGAGGACCACCTATATTACAAACTTATGAATTGAATGGAACAAGGTGAAAGTTAGCTGCATATTTCTGTGGGGCTAACTTTTAACACCCTAAGCATGGGCTTATGCACGCCACAAAGCTGGAATCGGTGATAGCAAACATATGGATAAGAGCTGTCTGATCACACATCTGGATTTTATTCTGCATGTGATTATCCAAAATAGTTAGCTGAAAAATAAGTGGGAATGAAAACAGGTGAACATTTCTCAGTAACAGATTAACCATGAAATGAAAGCTATCTTTGAAATCTTCAGTTAAGAATGAACAATGCAGGATTTTGGTAGGTGTGCTGCAAAGCTATTATCCCCAAACAGTCAATTATTCCCCTGACAAGGCCTCTATTCAATTGAGCACATTCTGTATTTAAGCAACAAACATTATTTGTACCAGATTGCTGATCCCTGCAGCTGAGAACAAAAAGCAGCAATTCAAGCACTATTTTTAAAATGTCAATTTCTGCAAACATTTTGCAGAATATTTTCCAAAGAGGGGAATGGAATGCTCTTGAATCAGTATCAAATCTACCATAGCATCCTACAGACTGTAAACTCTTTCTGCAAATAAATGACCACAGTTTTAACATAAAAAGATGACATGATTGTTCAATCAGTCTAAAAATAGTTAATAGTCTTTCACATTCAGGGGGGCCTTTTCAATTCATTTGAAACTTCCAGTCTTCAGCTGTATTTGTATTTTGGATTGTTTGGATTCACTTTATTTAGAATAAACCCCCACATCTCAATAATTTCAACAGATCTAACCCAAGCATGACTTTAATCAGGTCAAAAGACTGCAAAGTTATGAAATTAAGCTCACTGGGAATTACTTTTGAGAAGATATGCACAGAATTTTGCTGCAAATGATAAGAGTGGTAGGATAGTTGCTTAACAAATGTGCATCACACAGTATTTTATCTTCCCCAGTAGTTTTGTCATCAGAGATCTTCTGATGTTAATTTATAGTGAAGACCAGTCTGACATTTCATAGGGCTCACTTCATCAGAAATTATCCATATTAATCAATGGAGTGCAGACATTCACCCAGTGAGACAAAAATGTGTTTACTGCTTTGCAAAAAAGCAAAAAGAGTACTATATGTATTGCAGGTGGGAGGACATCTTATAGAACAGCCAGATACTTCATCCATGTCCCATGTCCTTTTTGGAGGAGTGCAGGATATAGGCAATCTGTAGGACCTCTCAAGATGTTTGGACTAGATAGCCAGAATTAACCCTGGTAAGGCAGTGCCTGATGTAACCTGGTGGCATTCCATTAAGGATCTTGATGATCAGCATTCCAAATTTCATCCAGAAGCTTGTGAATAACTTCAAAGTTGCTTTTATCCAATATTTGGATTGAATTGAATTAATAAATAAATAAATTTCACCCGTTTATCTGGCCACTGTATTCTGGACCAATTGTAGTTTTCAAATAATCTCCAAAGGCTTACATGGAGCACATTAGTCTAAATAAATACCTGGAGACTGAGATATGAATAACAGACACCAAGGGTGTAATCCAGGTTCAGGTAGGGTGGCATAGCAGCTAAAGTTGAGCAAAGATCCCCTGGCCATCACTTCCACTTACTATTGTGATACCAAGAGGTATTATATATTGCCACCCCCATAAATGCCATGAAAAGCCTGAACTGGTGTATGAAAGTTGTTAGAGTCTAGATGAGATTAAACAAGCTCTAACTAAATCCTACCAAGATCAGGTTGGGTTTTGTCAATGAACATCTCAGCAATCAAAATCTCTTGGTATCACAACAGCATTTAAACATTACCTTATATTAAGAACAGATCTGTAAGATTTCAAGCATTGCCTTTTTGCTACCCAGTTTCTGCTTTTAAAAAACATATTCATAATAAATATGTATGCTCCATTCTGTATGTAACTTCCAAGTAAAAAATACTTTACACAAAGTACTAAGAACACCAAAGCGTACCATGAAAGCCAAAAGCTCTTTCTAAATTGTAAAGATACAGAAGATCACAAATATGTATACATGCAGACTCTCTTTGATTTGCTGTAAATGAATTTTATGGATATAGTTCAATAAAATTTATCTTGCAAGGAAAAAAAATATGTTTTTTTAAAGATAGTACCTAAATAGGCAATCTCTTACCTGGCTTTATGAGGTTTGTCTTTGCTTCCTTTTTATATCGAGCTGGCTGATGAGTTCCATCTGCCACTGTTCCTGAATTAAATTTCTTTCTGGCATAGTCTCCCCCATCACTGCCTGTACAGAAAGCAATTGGACTGTTTCCAGTATCTGGTGGAGTCTTAACTGGAGATACCGATTGGCTACTGGGGCAACCTGTGTCATCTGAAAACAAGAGAGGGGCAAAAGTTACTTGTTGGGTATCTCTCTCTTCCTTCTCCTCCTCTGTCACAGGTCCACTCTGTAAAGGCATTCTGTAAAGCAATGAAGCATGGCGTCCTGGCTGGAGTTGAATGCCTTTTTCTTTTCTGTGGAACATTGCTGTGTCACCATTTGATAAGCATCTTTTTATTCCCCACAGCAGTAGCTTCTAGTTCACCCACGTTTGAACTATGCTCTCCAACACAGAGGGACAAAAATGAAGTATCCGTCAGCACCGATTGACAGGCAAGCGGGTTTATTTCCCACCTCACTCACTCAAAATGGAGTATTATGTGATGGAAAATGGGATAAGGAAATATGTATCAGAGTTCATGCCATCCAAGGACTTCTCAAAGAACCAGTCCCTGGCTTCATGCGCTGTGTACAATGAATGGCATGAGAAAACACACTGGGAATGCCACAAAGACAGGCTGAATGATTGAAAAGCCTTGTGAGATCCAATGACCACTGACAGGGTTGCTGACAGCATGGTCAAACTGAATGGAGCAGGTGTCACAAATGAAGTACTACTATACAGTAGAGATTACGACCATTTGTTTGGTGACTATTCAAAGTAACAACAGCGTTAAAAAAAAGTTTTTCACACTTACAAATGCTGCAGCATCCCCGTGGTCACGTGATTCAAATTCAGATGCTTGGCAATTGGCATGTATTTAGGGTGGTTGCAGAGTCCAGGGGTCATGTGATCACCTTCTGACAAGCATCTGAATTTTGATGCTTACCAATGGGGAGTCCAGACTCCCTTAACAACTGGGTTGCTAATTTAACAACTGCAGTGACTCACTTAACAACTGTGGCAAGGAAGGGGGTAAAATGGGGGGAAATCCGCTTAACGCTGTCTTGCTTAGCGACAGAAATGTTGACCTCACTTGTGATCATAAGTCGAGGACTCTCTGCACGTTAGCAAAGGAAGAACAGCTGAAGCCTACAAGCATATTTTCCATGTTTCTGTTGAGAAGAAAAGTCTGCCTTTATTCCACAAGGGTTTTCAATAGATCTAAAGTAACCAAGAGGGAAGCTACTTTTTGATCACATGCACAAACTTGCCTGCTGAAATTCTGGTCAAAGTAAACTGAGAAGGGATTGGTCTAACATCAATTCTGAAACAAGAAATGATCCGAAACCAAAGAAGCCAGACAGGTAAATTGAGCAAATATAAATGTCTTCTATCATTGCTAAGGATGTACAGCTTGTTTTTCATGTACAGCTTGTTTTTCATCTTGTTGTACCAGAGTGGCTAACCTGGGCCTCTTAGAAAGTGCCCATCAGATTCTCAGTGACATTCTACACATGCGATCCCAGTAGTCTATGCTGAAAGGAAAGGAGAATGCATGAAGGACCCTTTCTCCCTCCCCCCGCCTTGTTTCTCAACTTTGGCAACTTTAGGATCCATGAACTCCAACTCCCAGTATTCCCTAGCCAGCATACTTTATCAAGGAATTCTGGGAGTCGAAGTCCATGCATTTTAAAGTTGCCGAGGTTGAGAAATATTGCACCAACGAAAGCAACTCCATATCTTTGCATTTTGAAGTTGGTAGCTAGCAACAAATCTGTATTCTTTTCTTTAAAGGAACAATACAATAAAGCCTCATAGATTCACCTTCTCACTCTGGAAAAAACTGCTTACAATAGTCATTCTACTGCTTGCCGCTTTGCTGATTTTCCTCAGTTCTTTAAGATTCAGTTATCTGTACCACCAGTCACTAATCCTCCACACCCTTATCATTGCCTA